>NC_089756.1:35218761-35368761 GCF_040412425.1 Macrobrachium rosenbergii | reverse complement strand
ATTGGGACTTATACAGCACTATACAGTCTTCCCACAGTACACAAAAAAGCTGCCTTTGTTAGACCGATAATGTCAGATGAGGGAACTTTTACTTATACAATTTCCTTTGTCCATTATAGTTCTCATAACAAGTAACAGTAAAACTTTAAAAGATCTATATTCACAAAAGGGAGTTGTGGCCAATGTGTTCTCGCAGGTGTTGATGTGAAATTACTTTTGACTGTATTCGTTTAGTTAATATTTCCTGCATCAGCAGCTAGCAGGCAGCTGTATACAACAGTTTAGTAACTGCTACTTAAACTGTTTACGTAATTTTATTATTCATAAGATGAAACCTATTCATATGGAACAAGCCCACCACAGGGGCCACTGACTTGAAATTCAAGCTTCTAAAGAATATTATGGTGTTCATTAGGAAGGAGTAAGAGATAGTAAAGGAAAATACATAAAGAATTTAAGTTTGAATGCTATTTTCTTTTCACCAAGGACATAGTACAAGCAAGAAGAATGTTGCGATGGAAAGCCCATCTGGACCTACCTTAGCCAGTGTTTGTATTTTTTTTAATCCAAACAAGAGATTACGTGGTTAAACATTTACCTTAATCACAGTCTCTTCAATTTCTTGCGCTTGGATCTTGCGGCTTTGTAGTTACAAGCATATCCAAAAAAGCGCGAAGAATTCGAGAAGTTAAGAGGGCATTGTGGCTATTAGAATTACATATGTGTCTGGTAAAAGTGACCGGTAGATTCTACATATATTTACCCTAATGGTTATTTAAACCGTTGTTTTTCTGAGTTCCAACGTGGAAGACAGTTTGAAGAATATATCTTTCTTAATCTCCTGCTTGCATTCTCAGCATCCAGATATTGAATGTGCCTTTGTGAAAGCAAAGCAAAGCGATGGCTTGCTTTGGCGTGCGAATCAGTAAACAAGATTGGTAAGGTTTTACAGCGTCTGTTTACAGAAAAGCAACATTTACAGAGGCTTTTAAGTTCTCATTCATTCCCGCTGGGTATAATTGTAACCGGAGCTTTTAATACCTGCCCAGACTACTGTTGTCCCCATTCAGAATTATTTCCGCGTTTGATAGCTTACAGTGATAGTCACATGATAGTCTTACAATGCTTTTATAGATATAAATATTGGCAAGCAGAAAGATTGATATCAAGATATTACTTTTTCTTCAAAGGTCAGTCAATTAGTCATGTAGTTTTTATATTTTTCTAGGGTAACAAGAATTGCTGTTGCTGAGACAAGTATTGGTAGACAGAAAAGTTATCAAAACATAACTTATAGGATAAGAATTTCTGTTGCTGAGACAAGTATTGGTAGACAGAAAGGTTGTTATCAAAATATAACTTATTCTTCAAATGTCGGTGAAGTAATTGTATAATAAAATATATTTTTTGAGGGGGTAACATAAATTCCTCCATGGAGACCAAACCGTAAATTATAAAGAGAATTGAATCTTGATTGTTCGAATTCAAAGAAACCGTGTACCAAGATCTAAGGTCAACACCCTCTATGCAAATATAAGTGCAATTGCAGCAAAGCACTTTATGCAAAGGAAGTGCAAAGCACGAGTAACAGATGCTTTGAGCAATCAGGAAGACCTGCTTGCTAAAAGTCACTGACTCTCTTACACTTCTAGACATTTTTTTTTCTCTTGGTCTCTCCAGGTGAACATTTTATACCATGGGCTGGCAACAGCAGAGAGAGAGAGAGAGAGAGAGACTGAGAGAGAGAGAGAGAGACAGACAGACAGACAGACTAAGAGAGAGAGAGAGAGAGAGAGAGAGAGAGAGAGAGAGAGAGAATCTTCACGACATTAAACAACTCACTCTTAGCAACAACGAGAGATTAACTGATGGAATCTTTGCGTCTTTTTTTTCAGATCTTGTTTTTTTTATACAGGTATTCAATCGTTTAGTCTTTCTTTTTTCCATTCTTTCATCTGCGAGAAGTCTTCGTCATTCCGTTGTGTTTTGATTCGAAAGATGCTTTAGTGGTCATTTCCTCGTTTTGTTGTTTGTCTCATCAGATCTCGTGAAGGCATAGTGCTTGTTCCGCAGCCGGTGCTCAGTGCGGTCAGAAATTGGCCAAAACCATTATTATTATTATTATTATTATTATTATTATTATTATTATTATTATTATTATTATTATTATTATTATTATACCTTTCGATTCCCCCCTTTTCTCACAATTCCTCTCTCTCAGTGTGTCCTGTTATTGGCCAATACCATTATTATTATTATTATTATTATTATTATTATTATTATTATTATTATATTATTATTATTATTATTATTATAACTTTGGAGTCCTCTCCTCTTGTCTCCCACCTCCTCTCTCTCAGTACAGCCTATAATTGGCAGATACCATTAATGATAATAATAATAATAATAATAATAATAATAATAATAATAATAATAATAATAATAATAATAATAATAATCTTCTTCCCAGCTTGTTCCCATTTTTATATGGGGTCGCCGTGATGCCTTCTTTTGAATGACTTTGATTTGGCTTTTTGGGGTAGACTTTGTAGTCCCGATCGGCTGCCCTGCCTGACATAAATAATAATAATAATAATAATAATAATAATAATAATAATAATAATAATAATAATAATAATCAAACAAAAACTTCTTTCAGTTTTCTTCTGAAGGTGGAATGAGAAACCCACAAGATTCCTGTGTATAGCTTTACTTGTAATTATTTACATATTACTTGAAAGTACTCGAGATTCAGGTAATATGTAAATAATTACAAGTGAGCATGTTATGCACAGGAATCTTGTGGGTTTCTCTTTCAATAATTATAATGATGATGATGATGATGATGATGATGATGATGATGATGATGATTGATTATTATTATTATTATTATTATTATTATTATTATTATTATTATTATTATTTTATTATTATTAATTGGCATTAAGATTATTATTAATAATTGAAGTCGTCCCCTTGGCTAATAATAATAATGTAATTAATAGATAATAAGATAATAATAATAATAATAATAATAATAATAATAATAATAATAATAATAATGTTGATGATGATGATTATTATTATT
Source organism: Macrobrachium rosenbergii (assembly GCF_040412425.1). Taxonomy (NCBI): domain Eukaryota; kingdom Metazoa; phylum Arthropoda; class Malacostraca; order Decapoda; family Palaemonidae; genus Macrobrachium; species Macrobrachium rosenbergii. The sequence continues at coordinate 35,365,673 of NC_089756.1, read as the reverse complement.
ATTATTTTATTATTATACCTTTGGAGTCTTCCCCCCCCCTTTTCTCCCACCTCCTCTCTCTCTCAGTGCGGCCTGTAATAGGGAGATACCATTATTATTATTATTATTATTATTATTATTTTATTATTATTATTATTATTATTATTTATTACCTTTGGATTCCCCTCCTTTTCTCCCCTCCTCTCTCTCTCTCTCTGTCTCTCTCTCTCCAATTCGCGGTAAAAGACGCAGTAGACAGCGCCTGACTCATAATTCGGACATCTCTCTACCCGTCTTACGTCAAGAACCCGACGCCACATAGCTAATTAGCGGCGTAATACGAAGGAATCAGGTTGTCAGTCATCATATAAGCCTAGGTAGGTTGCCAAGACATTCTTGGCTTTTCAATCTGCGGCGGAGTGAATAATTAAGGTAAATGCGTCGCGGAATTATTATTATTATTATTGTTGTTGTTACTGTTTTGAGTGATTCACCTCCGGTCGACGACGGCTGTCAACTGAACTCTTCCACTGATCGAGTTTTTGGACTCGATCTCTGAAGGGTATATTGAGTTCCTTTAGACCTAAGCAATTGGTTATATACCTGGTTTTTTTTGGGGCTCGATCTCTGAAGAATATATTGAGTTCCTTTAGACCTAAGCAGTTGGTTAAGTATCTGGTTGTTTTTTCGGGCTCGATCTCTGAAGAATATATTGAGTTCCTTTAGACCTAAGCAGCTGGTTATGTACCTGGTTGTTTTTTTGGGCTCGATCTCTGAAGAATATATTGAGTTCCTTTAGACCTAAGCAGTTGGTTATGTACTCTGAAGAATATATTTTTTTTAGACCTAAGGGGTTATGGGCTCGATTTCTGAAGAATATATTGAGTTCCTTTAGACCTAAGCAGTTGGTTATATATCTGTTTGATTTTTTGGTCTCGATCTCTGAAGAATACATTGAGTTCCTTTAGACCTAAGCAGTTGGTTATGTACCTGGTTGTTTTTTGGGGGCTCGATCTCTGAAGAATATATTGAGTTCCTTTAGACCTAAGCAGTTGGTTATATATCTGGTTGTTTTTTTGGGCTCGATCTCTGAAGAATACATTGAGTTCCTTTAGACCTAAGTAGTTGGTTATGCGTCTGGTTGTTTTTTGGACTCGATCTCTGAAGAATATATTGAGTTCCTTTAGACCTAAGCAGCTGATTATATTCCTGGTTGTTTTTTGGACTCGATCTCTGAAATACATTGAGGTCCTTTAGGCCTAAACATTTGATTAGTTGATTATGCACCTGGTTGTTTTTTGGACTCGATCTCTGAAGAATACATTGAGTTCCTTTAGACCTAAGCATTTGGTTATGTACCCGTTTCTTAGTCGGTGCTGGTGGATTGTAGCTAGTGTGTAGCAAACGCCCCCATCCCCGAAATTTCAGAAAGCTGTATATTTAACAGTTCAACACCCCCTGGAGCCAAGCTTTCTCGGGGGGGGGGAGGCATAGGCCGTATGGTTTACAGAATTAGGTATGATTTTTTTGGCTGACATTACAAAAAAGAGTGTGTATGGTGCAGTGCAGGTGAGATAATCTGGGAAAGCTACCGAGTTAATGAGAAATTTACCGTCTTTTTTTTTTATTTTTACGTTCATGCCCCAGGGGCTGGGTTAAACACGGCGGTAGCTCTTCGGGCGCCGTAAAAGCATTAACAAAAGACGGTACATTTCTCAGTATCTCGGTATTGCCGTCAGTGCACCTCATGTGGTGCACTGTAGGCATTGCTTAAGGTTCTTTGCAGTGTGCCCTCGGCCCCCTAGCTGCAACCCCTTTCGCTCCTTTTACTGTACCTCCTTTCATATTCTCTTTCTTCCATCTTACCTTCCACCCTCTCCTAACAATTGATTCATAGTGCAACTGCTTTGAGGTTTTCCTCCTGTTACTTAACCTTTCAAACCTTCTCACTGTCAATTTCCATTTCAGCGCTGAATGACCTCATAGGCCCCAGTGCTTGGCCTTTGGCCTAAATTCTACTTTCTTCAGTCGGAAAATTATATTGATAAACGATACCTTCGTGCTGCCATCCCCTTTACATTTACCAAGAATAATTTTTAAACTTGACCCCGGTTTACAGACGCGCTTATTAATATAATGTCATATTTTCACTAGCGGGTTCAGAAAAATTTCATGGGGGCCACCAATTTTCATATTATACATACACACACACACACACATATACATATATATATATATATATATATATATATATATATATATATATATATATATATATATATAATATATATATATATATATAATTATATATATACATATATATATATATATATATATATATATATTTTATAATTTAATCGATTTTAAAAATTTTTTCCCATTTTTATATTTCTAATTTTTGTTATTATTTAAATCTTCAATATTATTATTTTATCATTATTTTTATTAATGGGGCCACGTGCCCAGGTGCCCCCCCCCGGATCCGCTAGTGTATATTTTCTTCACCTAATAAAGTCAAATCAAGCTAACGTGACCACTCAATAAAAAAAATGACATGTTGATGTCAGTAAATTGTCAATTTTCTTGTTTTTTTTTTTTTTTCAGTCCTGCCCAACGTGATTTAGTGGGTATTTCAGATCTGTATCTGAAGGGGTATGGCCCTACCTTTTGATGGCAGGTCAGCAGGTTTAATGGGCTCTTTGCCTCGTTTAACTACCTCCACAGAACTGTCATCAATAAATATAAGTTAGTGTCACGTGCCTGGAGAAAGGATATATATATATATATATATATATATATATATATATATATATATATATATATATATATATATATATATATATATATATACATACATACATACATAAATATATATATATACATATAAAGAAAGGAATATATATATATATATATATATATATATATGTACATTTACATATGCATATACACACATACATATATACACGACTAGGTAAGCCCAACTGCTGAAACAGATTAATCAGAATTCGTCTATAGACCTCCCTCGAAGAATTGATAATTAACTGTAGAAAGAATCTTTATATATATATATATATATATATATATATATATGTATATATATATATATATATATATATATATATATATATATATATATATATATATATATGTATATATATATATATATATATATACATACCCAACGCACCATCAAAATGAAGATTCTTGTCCCTCGATGACTAAGTCAAAAAAGAATCCTAGGAATCTGTGTTGTGTGTGAATCATTTGCCAAGGATTAAGAAATGTGAAATGTGACAACTAAACTAATGAAAATGAATGAAAGTAATAAAAACACGAGGACATGTGAAAAAAAGTGGTAATGAAGGAGGTACACGTATATTAAAAAGGCCATCAAAGGAACGAGTGGAAAAAAGAGCATTTAGTTATTTAAGTTAGACCTTACCTTAGAGACTCTTAAATTCGTTCAGGATGCCCCAGGTCCCCAGTGTGAGGCAAATGTCTACCAGAGAGTCGTCTTCCTCATCTTCCAGTCTTGGAGGTCTGGGATGAGAGAGAGAGAGAGAGAGAGAGAGAGAGAGAGAGAGAGAGAGAGAGAGAGAGAGAGAGAGAGAGAGAGAGAGAGTCTAACAAGGTCAACGACAGACAGAATGATTAGGGGACCTGATATAGAACGTTATGCATACGTGAAGATAGACTGACAAAGAATAGGGGTACAAGGCAGATTTATAGATAGATAGACGTATAGATACGTAGAGACAAATACACAGATGAACGACGGAGAGAGAGAGAGAAGAGAGAGAGAGAGAGAGAGAGAGAGAGAGAGAGAGAGAGAGAGAGAGAGAGAGAGAGCGTTTCTAGTGAACAAATGCTCATGGAAAATATTGCTGAAATACTCATTATACAGTTGAAGTTAGAAGCAGTTTAATCGAAGGAGAGAAGCAGTTTAATCGAAGGAGAGAGAGAGAGAGAGAGAGAGAGAGAGAGAGAGAGAGAGAGAGAGAGAGAGAGAGAGAGAGCGTTTCTAGTGAACAAATGCCCATGGAAAATTTGAAACAGAATAGTCAGAAGAAGAGAGAAGAGAGAGAATCGAGAGAGAGAGAGAGAGAGAGAGAGAGAGAGAGAGAGTGGCACTGCATAAATCTTTGATGTTTATACTGGCACTGCACAAATCCTCTCTTTTCTTCTGCAATTAATTTCGCCTTTTTTATAATTTCCTGGTCATTGCAAATCCTTGACAAAGTTGGTGCTTGACCGTAGCTTAAAATAAACCAGTCGTAGAAATAAAGAAATTACTTCAACAAATTTATCTTCTAAGTTCGGTACTATCATTATTATTATTATATATTTCAGTAGATGAAACCCATTCACACGGAACAAGCACACCAAAGGGGCCATTGACTTGAAATTCGAGCTTCCAAAGAATGTTGGTTTCACCCTCCCACCGCAGACCCCACACTACACCAGTAACTGATCATGGTACAGAGCAAGTGATTTTTCATCCCCCTGGGTGAGACACGAACCCTTGACGTCTGAGTGGCATGTCACGACACTAACCACTATACCAGCGGACCAGCAATGGCATCCATTTTGGCAAACCCGATCGTCTTTGTGATTACCTCTTCCTTTGAGGGCTTCTGGGAATCGCGTTTGAAGTGTTCTATTCTAGTTGGCACTTAGAATGACTAAAGTGTTCATGAATACCTCCAGATTTAAGTACCGTCGCGGATAGCACTTTGGCGGAAGTGAATGCTTTTTTGTTTGTTTCCGTGCACCGAGGAATTGCTTTTTCAAGTGCTCGTGTGATTGTGCACATACTTGAGATTCTCCCGTAGTTGGGGGGTTGGGGTTTTAGTACCGTCGGTGCACCTCATGCGGTGCGCTGTAGGCATTACTCAAGGTTCTTTGCAGGACCTCATTGGACGGATTAGTAACGGTCTCGGCTGGCGTTCTGCTGAGCCCGCGTTCGATTCTCCGACCGGCCACTGAAGAATTAGAGAAATTTATTTCTGGTGATAGAAATTCATTTCTCGCTATAATGTGGTTCGGATTCCACAGTAAGATGTAGGTCCTGTTACTAGGTAACCAGTTGGTTCTTAGCCACTTGAAATAAATCTAATCCTTCGGGCCAGCCCTAGGAGAGCTGTTAATCAGCTTTTTTTTTCTTTGCAGTGGCGTCCCTTCGGCCCCTAGCTGCAACCCCTTTCATTTTACTGGACCTCCGTTCATATTTTATTCATTCCATCTTCCTTTCCACCCTCACCTAACAATTGATTCACTGTGCAACTGAGAGGTTTTCCTCTTGTTACACCTGTCAAACATTTTTACTGTCAGTTTCCGTTTCAGCGCTGAATGACCTCCTAAATTCTATATTTTATTCTGTTCATACTTGAGATTCCACATTTCATTGGAAAGTCTGAACGGCAGTGGGTCACAAGGAGACCCAGGAGCTAGTGCCTTTTATAGATTTAGTCACTGCTATGAATTGGAATTCCCAGAATTATGGAACTGTTGGAGTTCCAAGTTAGTAGTTTCTCTGTTACTCAAGGGTCAACCGATTAGACCATTCTGTCATTCCTTTCACTCCACGAAAGTGGAATTCTTTCCTTTCTTTAGTGTTCCCGAATCATTCATCTGCCTCTCTTCAGATAGTGAGGCTGGTTTGTCATCACATAACGGGTGAGGTCAGTTGACACTTTCCTTGGGGACATACGCCATGAAAAACTGACAATGAAATTTAGGCCAAATGCCAAGCGCTGGGACCCATGAGATCATTCAGCGCTGAACAGGAAATTGACAATAAAAAGGTTTGAAAGGTGTAACAGGAGGAATACCTGTCAGTTGCGCTATGAAACAATTTTAGGAGAGGGTGGATAGTAAGATGAAAGAAAGAGAATTTGAACGGAGGTACAGTAAAAGGAACGAAAGGGGCCAAAGGGACGCTGTAGAGAACCTTAAGTAATGCCTACAGGGCGCTGCGTGGGGTACACTGACGGCCCTATCTGCTTACCGGGCGTGAGAGGAATGTCTACTAGACTCATGTTGACTATACAACCACTAAGTTCTCTTTAAACTCAAGCACATCGCATTCCTCATTACAAAAATAGGTCACAGTTCTTTCAGGAGGACTGACCTGGATACGACGACAACAAGAACTGTTGTGGCGCCATGATGACGAAAAGCGTAAAAATGTAAACAATGGGTCACATGACCGATGTCGATTCAATAAAACCCAACCTGTCGTCGGAAAGAACGCACCCTCTCCTCCCAACGAGGCAAAACAAACGCGACCGCGCAAAACACGACAGTGTATACTTCTGTTTTTTCCTTTTTATCTTTATTTTTCTTTTTTACGACACGGTCCGAACGGCATCCTTTTGTTTGCGATAGTGGTTATCTGTGTGGCTGGCGAAGCGAGGTGTGAATGCAGTGTGTTTTAGTGAGAGCTTAGTGGCGTTTTTAGTCTTGAAAATAAATGGGATGTTTTATGTGTATTTTTTTTTTTTTATCTATCTCTTACCTTGTCTTTGGCTTAGAACGATGCGAGGTATTCACTGATGGTCCTGCCTCATATATATATATATATATATATATATATATATATATATATATATATATATATATATATATATATATATATATATATATATATATATATATATATATATATAGTATATACATAATATATATATTTTATATATATACACACATTTTGTCAAATGAGTACCCAATGACACACACTTTTGTCAAATGAGTACCCAATGACACACACCCCTCACGCCCACAGCAAGGGCGTGTGGGCGGGAGTATCGGGTACCCCAGTCACACAGAACGGACGAAATTATGAATCCCTGCCAAAAGTTCCGTGTACCGTATCGTAAGGTCTTAAAAAAAAAAAAACAATTTCTTACAAGCTTCAAATTATCAGATAGAGAACAGCTTTGAGAATAGTAAAAAAAAAAAAAAAAAAAGCCTAAAGTAAATATGAAAACGGTGTATATAATCATTTCTGTATCATGTTAATAAAAAGAGTCTTTAGTTTTTTATTTATTTTTTCTTCTTGAGTTTGAGTGATGTCAAGACGTTTGACATTTCGCATAAGAAAGTTATTTAAGTTTATCGAGATGGATTGGAATTACCAGGCCGTTTAAATTCTGCTGCTGTCACATCACTGTTTTTTTCACTCTACAAACACACATACATTAAATAGTGACAGGAACACAGTTATTTATTCTCCTGTACTTGTATACAAATACATTAGATGCGTAGGCTAAGGTACTGAATGTTTATTTCACTGCATACTTATATTCTCTGTTTTATGCAAATTTTTATTTAAATAGCGACAGTAACACAGTTTATTTCACTATAACTTCGTGCACGTTTATGTGGATATAAACATGTATGTTGTGCGCAGACATGTACGTACATTAAATACTTGCAGGAGCACGTTTAATGTTTATTTCACGTTACATAATAAATATATACAATTATATTTGTTCCCCTCAAATGATGCTGAAGTTTCCTGTATAAGGTCTCTCTCTCTCTCTCTCTCTCTCTCTCTCTCTCTCTCTCTCTCTCTCTCTCTCTCTCTCTCACACACACACACACACACGTAATAGATAAATAATTAAATTAATATATTTATATATTACACATACACACTATATATATATATTTATATATATATATATATATATATATATATATATATATATATATATATAGAGAGAGAGAGAGAGAGAGAGAGAGAGAGAGAGAGAGAGAGAGAGAGAGAGAGAGAGAGAGAGAGAGTAGGATAGGTAATACCCTTCCATTTTCAGGGAGGCTCTGGGGTGAATTTGGTCGCCCCATAATCTTCTGCATCTTGGTGGCGACTCACTACAGTCGACTAAGAACCAACTACTTGATTCCTTGCAGATGTCAATACAGAACATTAGGTTTAAAGGAATGTGACCACAGATTCACAGAAACCAAATACAGTCCTTATGAACAAACAATTTCAGAAATAAGGTAGCCTAGGCCTACGATTACCTTTTCAACAGACACGGTAAAATTATGACAATCTGTGACTTCCCAGATGTTTGTTTTCCCAGCAACTTAACATTTACCTTCTAACGTAAGCAAAGCATCCCTCTCTCAAACTTTCTCCCGCCTTGAGAAAACAATTATCCTCTTTTTCCATCCAATAAAGTCGCGGAGTAAAGACTTCTTTTGTTTATAGTTGACTCCAGTCCCTGTTAACAAATCTTCATCCACGCAGGAGGAGGTAAATAAAACTAAATTCCTTTTGCTCTTAAGACTCCGTTGCATCTGCTTTTCATTACTTAGATCTGATGGTGGCGAGTCCCTACTCTGCTTTGACAAGGGTTTTCCGGACGTCGTCTTACTTGAATTTATTTTTGTGCCTTTTGCTTTATTGTTCCTCGTTTTCTTTCGTCTTACGTGTGACTCGTTTTCTGCTTCTCCTTCGGTCATGAGCTTTTATCGTGCGGTTTATGTTTTCCGTTTTAGAATCCATAATATTTTCTCAGGGACTTGTGATGTTAGTTTGAGAGCTGCTCCGGGAACGTTATTTTGAAAATGTTCTTAAAACAGGCATAGGTGGTCAAAGCGTAATTTAGAACTCATGTTGACATAACTGTTCCTAATGTTTACAATTCATTGCCTCGTTATTTCACCTCTGAGAAACAGCTTCTTAATTCAGATAAAACAGTTTTGAAATCTTTGTAAGTCAAGAAGTATCACAACCACCTATTCATGTCCTTTAATTGCTTGATGTCTCCTATGAGAGAAAACGAAACCGGGAATGATTATTTTAATAAGAATATGCACTAATCTTTTCCCTGAACGACAGACGTCCTATTCTGGGGAAATATTTTGAAACTTCCGCCAATTATTGGCACCGCGTGAGCCTAGATCAGTCTTCTGTCATCAATGCCCTTGCCACCCCTGTTTTATTCGATTAGGAGCAATTTTATTTTTAAATTCCCCCTCTTGTGCTTTCTCCATTTCGTTAGATATTAGCACCACCAAATACCAGCAGGGCCCTGCGCAATCAGTCACAACTTTAGCTCCAACCGCGCATGGACAGCAGAGGGCTGATCCACACGTGGTCAAAAAATGGGGCCATTCTTCTGATCATAAATATACCGGCCGAATCTCTGGCTCTTTCACGTATCGTCTGTGTCGTTTATATTCTGTGCGAAGGTTGTAGGTACTTTGGCTGCTGTTGCAAATGAGGTGCGTTTTGGTATTCAAATTTAATTTGTTTATAAGAATGCGTCCTCTTAGTGTTTGCCATCACTGTTCAATTACATGTTTATTGTATATATATAAATATTCATATATATACATACACACATATATATATATATATATATATATATATATATATATATATATATATAGAGAGAGAGAGAGAGAGAGAGAGAGAGAGAGAGAGAGGTTACATAAACTCATGAACTTTTTATATTCATAAATATTAATTGATAAATTGCTTCATTATTATTGATAATGACTATATATTTATATATATACAATAGATATATATATATATATATATATATATATATATATATATATATATATATATATATATATATATATATACATGTGTGTTAAATTGTTCTATAAAATAACAATACATGGATGGCCAATTGGAAAGTGAAATAATAGAGTGCAAGATTTTTCACCTTCACTCTAAGGCATTTTCAGACTTAATATTTTACAGTAAAACCAAAACACACACACACACACACATATATATATATATATATATATATATATATATATATATATATATATATATATATATATATATATATATATTAGACAGACACACATTACAAACACGATAACGAGATACGTAGACCAGGCTGCTACCGTGGAAGGTGGTGGGAAGGTCAAATATTTGGCAGGGTAGAGACCCGGGCGAGTGTCTCTGCTCTTCTGAATTTTAGCTTCTATATAGAGCTATTCGGTATACCGTCCGTTTGCAACCGTTCGGTCTAAGGCTGAGTCGCCGTAGTTTGATTTTATCAGTAAATTTAAATTTACAGTATTAAAATATTTAAGTTTTACTGGGGTTTTGCACGTATATTTAAATGTTAGTGCCGTAATTTTAAAGAATTATTGCATAGATTCGTAGGTTTATCAGTCGATGTTGTGTTTTGTGTGTGTGTGTGTGGTTAAGATGGTTTTCTGACAGTCTTATATAATTTTATTAAGATTGTTTTCTGACTTCAGTCTTATATTGTTATTATTTTATTAGTTCGTAGACTTGACAATCATTGTTGGGTTACAATCTTTGGTTATTTTTCTGTATAAAATATAGTCTAGTGTGTAGTTACTACCTCATTACCCCAGTGTCCCTGGGGATTTATAAATAAGAATAGTGGTTTTTATACTTTTTCTAATCAGTTTAAAATATTATTATTATTATTATTATTATTATTATTATCTGGTTAACAGGATAATGGTAATTTCCTGGTACGTATTATTATTATTATTATTATTATTATTATTATTATTATTATTATTATTATTATTATCATTATTATTATTATTATTATTGCTGTTCTTGTCTGAGAAAACGGAGCAATGGTAGCTCCTTTTTATGATTATCATTATCATTACTTTTATTTAATAACAATCAGAAATCACATGCCATAATTCTGAACAGCGCACATTATATCACAACCAGGCAACTGGTCGACTTCTCTCGTACAGACGCACAACTGGTAAATTTTCTGTGGCACCTGGTCCTAATAAGCGGGTTCCACAATATGCAAACTAGTTTCAGATAAAAATAATAGTCTTATTAGCGAAAATTCTCGAGGTCTTTCGAAGCTAAAATCTAGACGATGCGTCTTTACTCTCTTCTTTTGTTATACGTAAACTTTTTTTTTTTTCTTTTGCTTGGATATATCGTCTTACCTCCTTTTTATCCTGCTATTCGTAGACTTTTTTTTCGCGGGGATTTATAATGGCGATTTAGGCGTTTTGTTATTCGTAAACTTTTTTTTTCGCGGGGATTTATATTGGCGATTTAAGCGTTTTGTTATTCGTAAACTTTTTTTCGTGGGGGTATATAACGGTGATTTAAACGTTTTGTTATTCGTTAACGGTTTTTTTCGCTGCGATTAATATTGGCGATTTAAGCGTTTTAATGCCAGGATTCATCTCAAATTGTTCGGTTTAGATTAAACCGGATATTGTGGACCTCTGGGCTTATTTGTGAAGCAAACATTATCATTGCATTGCGATATTTTACATATTATTATTATTATTATTATTATTATTATTATTATTGCGCTGTGATAGTTACTTGTTTTATTATTATTATTATTATTATTATTATTATTATTATTATTATACTGTCAGAGTTCACGTGCGTAATTTTAGACCTGACACATATTTCCCGAGGCAGGTGTCTAGCGTGTATGAGTCATCAGAAATTTTTGGACACATGTTCGGAGTTGAGTGGTGCTATTCAAGTCCGGAGAGAGAGAGAGAGAGAGAGAGAGAGAGAGAGAGAGAGAGAGAGAGAGAGAGACATTTATTGGAACAAAGGTTTCTTACAAATGTCAAATTTGTATATAAGTTTATATACTTTGTATATACATGCATACATATACATACGTACACAATATATACTGTATATATAAATATGTATTTGTGTACATATGTATATAATTATGTATATATATATGGCGGTATGTGTGCATGGCCCAACTTATTCATAGTTTTATGAGGACGTTGGAAAAATAATACGACTAAAATTAATTTTACTACGAAAACATTATCTTGAAGTTGTAACTTTATATACGAAGAAATTAACGCAAAGACATAGCTTTACTCTTCCTCTATCACAATTTGGCTCTTAAAACATTGACTGAGAGATTACCAGCGCCGTAGCGTCGCAGCATCCTCCGCGTACCCAGTAGCAACGATGGAAAGATACCAGGAATAATTTTTTAAATTGTTATCTTTAATCCTGTCTATTCCTGTCAGTTAAGGAGACAGACCGGGTATGTAGCCACCTTGGTCAAAGTCCAGTGTAAACTCATGGAGCTAGTACTAAACACGGCGTCCCAAGGAGCTTCAGCCATTTTTAGTACTAGCGTCTCGGAGTAGGTGACAAAAGTGGTTGCATATTGGGGTAATGCCGACTTAAGCTTTATGGCAATTTTTTTTTTTTGATTAATGTAACACCTGTCGATATGCACCTGCTTAGTGGAAATTCACCTTAATTGCTCTCTCTGTTTCGTCGGGGCTGATAAAAAAAATTTTTTTTTAGCTGGGATGATTAAAAATTTTTTTTTAGCTGGGCTGATTAAAAAAATTTTTTTAGCTGGGCTGATTAACAAAAATTTTTTTAGCTGGGATGATTAAAAAAATTTTTTTAGCTGGGCTGATTAAAAAAATTTTTTTTAGCTGGGCTGATTAAAAAACTTTTTAGCTGGGCTGATTTAAAATTTATTTTTAGCTGGGCGATTAAAAAAAAATTTTGCTGGCCTGATTTTAAAAAATCTTTTTACTGGGCTGATTTAAAAAAAATTTAGCTGGGCTAGTTAAAAATTTTTTTTAGCTTGGCTGATTAAAATTTTTTTTAGCTTTGCTAATTAAAAAATTTTTTTTTTAGCTGGGCTGATAAAAAAAATTTTTTTTAGCTGGGCTGATTAAAAAAATTTTTAAGCTGGGATGTATGGAAAGCTAACGCGAATATATTTGCTGCCTATTAGATAAGAGACATAACTAAAAAATGCTTTGGAATATACTCGATGCCTGTGAAAGAATAATGCCAGAAATTAGGAAGAAATAAAAAAAATCCCTAGAATTAGGAAAATTGATAAAGAACGTAAATCTAAAATTTAAGTCTCTAGAAAGAGACTTAAGCTAAATAACCTCAAAAATGCTTAAAGATTTAGGAAGACACATGAGGGAATAATCCAAAAATACCGGGAATTAGGAAGAATGAAAAACCAAGTAACCCAAAAATACCGAGAATTAGGAAGGTAGATGAACCAGATAACCCCAAAATGCTAGAGATTTAAGGTAAACAAAAAAAAAATACCGGGAATTTAAAAGAAAAAAAACAAAATAACCCAAAAATACCTGGACTTAGAAAGACAGAAAAAAAGAAATGACCCAAAAATACCGAGACTTAGAAAGGCAGAAAAAAAGAAATAATCCAAAAATACCGGGAATTAGAAAGACAGAAAAAAACAAAATAACCCAAAATACCGGGAATTAGAAAGACAGAAAAAAAAAATAACTCAAAAATACCGGGAATTAGAAAGACAGAAAAAACAAAATAACCCAAAAATACCGGGAATAAGGAAGACAGAAAAAAACGAAATAACGCCAAATTACCGGGGATTAAAGAGAAAAAATAAATCACCCAAAAATACCGGGAGTTAGGAAGACAGGTCAGTTCAGTATGCGAGGCGTTGCACAGACTTTTTTTTTATGACTGATGAATCTCAAGTGTGAATGCCGCGAGATATTCAGTGCCAATTCATTCAGAAGTTTTATCACAAATGTAATAGTACCACCTCTCTCTCCCTCAATCCCTCAATCTCTCTTTGTCCCTCAATCTTCTCTCCCTGAGTCTCTCTCTCTCTCTAAATTTCATTCATCCATCCTATCGCTCACCTGGCACCAGCTATCTCTCTCTCTCTCTCCCTCAGTCTCTCTGTCTCTCTCTCAATCTATCTCTCTCTCTCCCTCAGTCTCTCTCTTTCCCTCAATCTATCTCTCTCTCTCTCTCTCCCTCCCTCAATCTATCTATCTCTCTCTCTCCCTTCTTTCTCTTTAAAGTTCATTCATCCATCCTATGGCTCACCTGTCCCCAACTTGTGTGTGTGTATCTTCGCGACAGGATGTTTACGACTTCGCGAAAAAAAATGAAACATTGATTACCGACGAAAAAAAGAAAAAGGTTACAAATGTTATCAATTATTGCGAAACGGTTCAGCGCTGGGGTGCCGAACGTTGCGGATTCACTGAGACAGAGAATCGTGGTTTTTTTAATTTTATTTTTTTAAGGACATTTTATCCAAAGGTAGCACGAAAGCTTCTCTAACACTTCTCCGTAGGGGGGTAGTAGCCCCGCCCCTGTGCTTCAAGCGGTGCACTGTAGGCATTGCTTAAAGTTCTTTGCAGCGTTCCCTAGGGCCCCTAACTGCAACCCTTATCATTTTAGCGCAGCGTCGAACCTGCTTCTACATTATTTATGTAATCACAAGGCTAGATCACCGTAAAACTCTTTATAATGGTCTGCCAAATTATTTCCAGATGGAGTCACAGGCTTTAATGAATAAAGCAGCCAAAATCATTAAACTGAGCTCTGCTGGCGACCTTTTAAAAGCAAAATCTGAACAGAAAACAATGTGTTCTGACGTATCCCAGGAAATCAAGAGATGAGGAAACTCGGAAGAAATTAAATACATACTTATTCAGAAACAATTATGACAAGAAAGAACAAGCTGTTCAAGAAAACTGTAAACTGTAACTGACAGAAATCAGGCTCACAGGCTGGACCCAGTGAAGGCAGAAAGTAGGGTGTCAAAAATAAACAAAGGTGATGATAATGATGATGATGATGATGACAGCACAGAGGTTGCTGATTCTGCTGTTTCACCAGTTTGAGCGAGGTGTTTGGAAGTCAGTGAAATTGACGAAAAACCATTTGATTCGTCGTCATCAGAGGCTCAAAAGGAGAGGACATGCAGTGCTACTGGTAGGTATTTGCAAAGGATGTTAATTGGGTCTAATAAGTTGCGGGCCGTGCACTGACGTAGGAAAGCCAACATCAGTCTGTTTCTCATGAAGGCAGTGGCGCCACTATTACCCACTTCCATGTGGGGGCCGATGTTTCTGACAGCTCTCCTCCTCCACCTGGCTCGGTCAGACACATCGTTCTCTGATAATTGTTTGTCTCTCAGATCTTCTGTAACTACATCTTGCGAATTTAAACTCTTTCCTGATCAAGATGTTAATTTAGCTGTTGATTATACAATGACAAAGTCCATGATCTGTAGGCTGGTCCGCTGGTATAGTGGTTAGTGTCGTGGGATGCCACTCAGATGTCGCAGGTTCGCGTCTCCGATTATACAATGACAAAGTCCATGATCTGGTGGTCCGCTGGTATCATGGTTAGTTACTGGGATGCCACTCAGATGTCGCAGGTTCGCGTCTCCACCAATGATAAATCATTGGTTCTGTATCATGATCAAGTTACTGCTGCAGTGTTCTGCGATGCGAGGTAGAGACCAACATTCTTTGGAAGCTTGTGTCATCTGCTCAAATAACCCCTTTAATAATAATTGTTCCGTAATTTAGGCTTATCAACTCTATTATTTAAGGACCCATCCACGCTGCAGTAAAACATTTTATAAACATGTGTTGACAACTTGCTGAATACATATCAAGAACAGTATGGACTTTCCCGCTCTTGTAGGACACATTCCCAAGACACTGCTCTAATGTCCACGTCCCTGAACTCGGTTTGAGAAATGTCATAAACACATGTCAGCAACTTGTTGCATACATATCAAAAACAGATTGAAAACAAGTCAACGACCATAAGTGGAGAATGAATCTTTGGAAGGTGCTGAATGATCGAATAAGGCACTTGTTATGATTGCCAGTAAGTTGCTGACTTGTATTCAACCTTTTTTTAATGTGTGCGATAAGTTGTCAACTTATGTTTATGACATGTTTTAATGCAGTGTGGACGCACCCTTACGCAGTATAGAAATACTGTAACTCTAAAATCCTGCAGTTAATGGACTTTGTCTGTATATAATCAACAGCTTTCAAATCTCCATGAAGAACTGGCATCGATTCTCAGGCTTTTAAGATTATTTCTATATCGCGTAAAGTTGCATCTACACTACAGTTAAACACGGTGTAAACATACGTTGACAACTTATCACAAACACATTACATACATGTTATATACAGGTTGTCGACTTACTGGTAATCCTAACCGTGCATCATGCGATCATCCAGTATCTGCCAAAGATTTGCTCTCCACTTAATGTCGTTACTTGTTTTCAGTATGTTCGTGACACGTACTTATGACATTTCTTGAACCGAGCTCAGGGCGTCAGAGCAGTTTCATGGGATTTCCATTTCAGATAAGATAAAAGATGGATTTATTTTTTTCTGTGGCTCCATTTGTTGTACATATATTCATGTATGGGGATTTCTGCTTTTCCTGTCATTAACGTACATATGAATAGAGAGAGAGAGAGAGAGAGAGAGAGAGAGAGAGAGAGAGAGAGAGAGAGAGAGAGAGCATTTCTGAACAGTCTGATATATTGTTATGAATAGCTGTTTGTGTGATGAGAGGTAGCCGGCTGGGGCTCTCTCTCTCTCTCTCTCTCTCTCTCTCTCTCTCTCTCTCTCTCTATATATATATATATATATATATATTATATATATATATATATATATATATATATATATACATACATACATATACATATATATATACACATATATATACATACATTATATATTTTCTCCATTTTAATTGGTCTCATTACTAAAATATGTTTTATAGTTCTCACTGTTTATCCTAAGGCTGAAGGTCAGTTCAAGTTAAAATGTCTGTGAGGACAAAACACAGACATTTTACCTTGAACTGACCTTTCGTGACAGAGTATTTGATTGCTTGATATACTGCATAACAAAGAAAGTGTTTTAGAAATACAGGAAAAATATAGAAAAATTCAGCGTTTGACGTAGAAGGGAAGAAGCGAAGAATAAAACAGTGGAAATATACGCCACGTAACAAAGAATAACCATTAAGCCATTCTCTTCATCATCATAATTTGTAATCAGGCGACCCGTTCTTTTATCTTATCCGTGAAAATAGAAGCAGGGTCAGAATTCCAAAGCTTATCTGTAGATAAAAAAAACCCAGTGCAATGACAATTTTGTCATAAAAAAACAGCCAACCCATCTCTTATCTAATCCGTGAAAACAGTAGGGTCAGAATTCCAAAGCTTATCTGTAGATAAAAAAAAAACAGTGCAGTGACAATTTTGTAATAAAAAACAGGCAACCCATCTCTTATCTAATCCGAGAAAACAGAAGAAGGATGAGAATTCCGAAGCTTAGCTGTACATGGAAAAAAAGTGCAATAACAATTTTGTCATAAAAAACAGGCAACCCCATCTCATATCTAATCCATGAAAACAGAAGCAGGGTGAGAATTCCGAAGCTTGGCTGTAGATAAAAAAAAAACAGTGCAATGACAATGTTGTCATAAAAAAAAACAGGCAACCCCATCTTTTATCTAATCCATGAAAACAGAAGTAGGATGAGAATTCCAAAGCTTAGCTGTAGATGGAGGGGAAAAATAGTGCAATAACAATTTTGTCATAAAAAAAAAACAGGCAACCCTATCTCTTATCTAATCCGTGAACACAGAAGCAGGGTGAGAATTCCGAAGCTTAGGTGTAGATGGAGGGAAAAAAAGTGCAAGGACAGTTTTGTCATAAAAACTGTAAATATTTATCGTGCATTTTGGAAATGTTGTCAGAATCATAACACTGCTAATCGCATGTATTGTTTATGTCACTACTTTGTGTTAGAATGTTTTTGTTTTCACGTTCTTGTTATATTGTTAATTGAATTGTGGTATTTTCCTATGCAATCCTTTCTCCTTTATCATCGCCTGCATACATAACAGCATTTACATGTCTATTTATGCTTTTATTTCTCTTGTTGCTAACAAGACAGATGGCTGTATATGCTGACACAAATGATCCAATTTGGAAGAGTTATACGGAATATCACCCTAGAGGATTATTTGAATAATGCAGTATATATATATATATATATATATATATATATATATATATATATATATATATATATATATATATATATATAGATATATATATATATGCTTGGAGAGAGAGAGAGGTTTGTTTCCAATTATAACGACTGGCGTAAATGCACTAATGTCCATTAGTGCATTTACTGTACTCGAACTCCCTACAATAATATAATAATAATAATAATAATAATAATAATAATAATAATAATAATAATAATAATAAGTAATAAACATTAAAAATAATAATAATAATAATAATAATAATAATAATAATAAGTAATAAACATTAAACAGTAGAGAATTTCAGTGAGGGTACCCCTTTCAGTAGAGGAACCCTTCCAAATATCGGGGATACACTGATGTCAACAACTTCGGTTGCCCACCGGTATCTCCCTATATTTATTATAATATATGTATATATATGCATATATCTATATATACGTATATATGTTTATAACTTACATAAAAATCATTAAGATCCATAAATGCCATCAAAAGGAACATGAGAGTGACACCTTTAATAACTCACTGCCATGGCAACTCGACATTCCTATTGTTCTTGTTTGTTTGGCCTGGCCAGCGTCCGGGGGTCCCCACCAGACCTCCTAACTCTGATACCTTTACCATTACGTCACTGAATCCTGTTGTTTGTCCGTGCATTCGAAAATGGGAGGAAATCCTTATGATTTATGGACATTCCGTGCTGTTCAGTTAATAATAATAATAATAATAATAATAATAATAATAATAATAATAATATAGTCTATAACTGCTACTAAATTTAATAGGGAGGATGTGGTCAGACCTTGGATGGGAATTTAAAGTCGTCTGTTCATTCCATGGCGGGAAACCAGGAAACCGGCGGGGCTTTTTGACTACACTTCTTTCGCCAGTAGCCAAAGGAATTCAAAATAGCGTTGTGAGTGAACAAAGGTAGAACATAACCTTGGTACTTATTCACAGAAGTTTCGCGTGTTTTTCATACGTGTATGCAAAACAGAACGGGAAAACACTCGTTGAAAGGGGGTTGTGACTTTGCGCCATATTTCGGCGAAAAGACCCACAACAGGATCGCGTCGTTCCTGGAAACACTGACGTTTTCGGTGAATGGAACTCTGATGGATAATGGATATGATCGAGATCTTGATTATCCTTTTTGCATTGAGAAAATAATCCACTTCATAGCATCACATAGGATGTGACAAAGCAGTTATGTGAAGCATTTTGCAGCTGCTGGAGTATAACCCGAGCATTTATCCGTCTAATTTCACATTTCTTTATCTCAGTGATCTTGCGGGTACCGGGTGATGCTTCAGGCATTTCCTTATTAATGTTGGATTCAGCCGCGTTTTAGCCATGACTCTTCAGCTTCTAGTCGTTTTTTATACTTACTGCAATGGACAAAACGTAGTGTTTTCTCTCTTACTGGAGAAATGTATTTCCTGAAATTCAAGAATCGCGTAATTGAAGACCACCGAGATATGTGATTCCCTCCCCCACTGCTCGCTTTACAGTACCGGCCATAACCGAGGGCGAATGCTTAATAAACTCGGAGAAACTTATTCAAGCGGCTTACGTTTCATGGCTGAAGATTTAAAGAACAATTTCCCCTCCGAAACGGAGATTTTCATTTTTGAAAAGCGTGGATTGCTGTGCGAGTGTTGGGGGAGGCGGGGATGGAATGGGGACAGGGACATGGGAAGGGGGGAGATCAGAGGGAGGCGGGAGATTGTGATTGGCGGGGAAGTGTCACGTGACCACCACACCCAACGTTGCCAACGGACGCTTGCGATCGCCGATGATCGGCTTTATGGCCGGCGTTGACTGCGTCGGAAACAAAGTCATCTGTTAGAACTGCATTAAAATAATGTTTGCAAGGCATTTATTCTTCCCCTTAAGTGAGATTAACCTCCCTTGACGTATAGCTCTCTGTTCTGGGAGTTCTCCCGCCTCTCCTCTCCTCTCCCTCCCTAAACGGTGAAACCGCCCCCCCCCTTAAAAAGTCCCTCCCTCTCTCCCTCCCTCCCCCGGGGCCCTTCGCTCCGGCGGGAGAACGTTATCATGCATTTCTCGCTCTGTGTCGGCTCACACGCTCTTGGGACAGTGTAGGGAACGCACCTTTTAACGCTTCTGATCTCAGGGTACGTGTTCGTCAGTCACAAGAAAAAAATACAAACTCCTTTAAAACCTCAGTTTTAGAACCCTAGCTTTTGTGCCTTTAGTGAGAGGAGGACCGCCCGCCGACACTTCCGGTGCAGTTATAATAACCCTTTTATTAAAATGATAATATCGTGTGTCCTATAGTAATACATATATATAAAAAAAGTGTCCTTTCTCTTAAAGCTCTCTGTACCTGTGAATTGTCCTAAAAAAATCACAATTAAACTCTCTGTAATTACTATTGTCTGTGTTGAAAAAAAAAGTAAAGATAAATTGATATATAAATCTTAGATTTAATAATGCGTTTTTAGGTTCATTTTGTTGACTCAGTGTTGTGTGTGGCTTACAGATTTATAACCGGAAATGTGGATTTAAACAGGAAGGTGAGTTTTAAATGATTTTCGTATACGTGTATGATACAGTCAAACAATGAAAACCCTTCAGTAATGATATATATTTGCTCTAAATAACCGAATCTTTGACCTAAATGTCATCATTAGTGATTTTATGTGATTGTGAGATATATAACTTTGTTGTTGTAGCTTTGTGATAATATTCATTGTTTAGTGTTGTGATTCGCTTATTCCAGCGCTTGTTGTCAATCTGCTTTGTTGGAAGGTGTATCTTTTTGCGGGTGTACTGAATATGTTTCGCTTTGGTTGCGTTGGCATTCTGGAGTGTTTTTTATTTTAGCTAGTGTTGCTGTGTAATATACGCTTTGTGGAGGTGAAATATGCTTTAGATAACTGTATATTTAAATGATGCTTTAGATAACTATTTGGTACCGCGATGTATGTGCAAAGTTTTTTTGTGAGCACTGTATATACTTCTGTGTTATATATATATATATATATATATATATATATATATATATATATATATATATTTGAAAGGCTAAGTTAATCGTAAACAGATAGACATTTCCGCTTGGGACGCCAGACGCAAATTAGGGCGATTATCCCTTGCTTGGTGGAAGTTGAAACATAAGAAGGAGATAGACTCCTGTTACGTAACGGAAGAATTAGGGTAGGAGGAGGAGCCTTCCCTGTTTCATCCTGGCGGCCACAGAGCCGACGGGCTTATAAATGCTGTTGTTGTCGCTGTTATTGTTGTTGATTTAGTTAGGATTAAGCCAGCCATGTGCTGGCACGGGCTCTTGCTCAAAGAGCACCTGGCAACTATTTGAGATGGGTTGGCTCATGACAGTTTTTTTTTTTTTTTTGCGGGCTCATATTTTTCCCTCCATGGAAATTTGAATTTCGGGAATGTTTAGGCTTTCCTTGGCCTTAGACTCACTAGTTTTTGTGGAAAACGTATTATTATTATTATTATTATTATTTGTTTTTACGATTTAGTTGGCAATCTTTGTCATCGTTACTAATGTTATTCATGAATTTTTTTTTATTTTCCAAAACGGCCTTTTGCACTCCTTATAGTATTATTTACTTGTTATCGTTAGTATCACCGTAGATTAGTACTTACACCTCTCATAGGCCCAGGAAGGTTAGTTTAAGTTAGCACGATTTACAAAGAACCATGAATGAAATGAAATCACTTGCTCCTCAACCGATGAACTGTAGACCAAAACTATGAGATATTGTCTTTATTCTTATTTTTTTGGTTTAAATCCTATGTTTAGTACCAAAATATATATAAAAAATCTAAATTTGATATCAAGAGGCAAGACAACACCATAAGTCATCAGCATGGCTTAGAAAATGCTTAAAATTTTTGAATATTTATGAATGGAATTCCTTACATTTTTGGGGGAAGGTCGGCTGTGGGCCAAAGATAATTTGCCCCAAGTTATGATGGTAATCTGGACCTTTATCTGGAGGACGGATACTTAAAGCCACGTTAAGGTGTGCTCCCAGCGAATCCATAAAATAATCATTCTGTTTTTGAAGTTCCAAACTAACTGTACTCATTCATTTGCTTGTCTGACCATTATGTATGTGACGGTAGTGTATAATGATAATAATAGTAATAGTAATAACAATAATCCTTCCATATTTCAAATTCGTTGTTCACTTTTATAATTGGAGCCTCATCTATGAGGCTCGTTATTCTTGAAAAACTAGTTCTAGGTCTTAATTGTTTTTATATGGGGTTTCTTACATTCGTTCCTAAATATCTTAAAGTTTTTAGATTATTCTTAGCTCCTAGACTGCTTAATCAGAATAGTCACAGTTCCGTTCATTCACAGATACGTCTAGTTGCATCTTGTCTCAAATTATGCCACGCGTAATTAGGCCTATGTTTTCGGTGGTATGTAACAAACCGTGCAGCTGCCAGATGTACAGTACTCCTCTTTATAGCTTCACATTGCGTCCACCGACGGTCAGGACGGTTATAACGTTTAATGTCCTTAGCTGCGTCCACTGGGAATCCCTCCTCGGGACGATGATGATGATTATGTTTTGGACGTCGTCGGCTGCCGACAAACTTGGCGATTTGTGGAACGCTAGACAGAATATCAAGTGGGACAGCTTCTCTCTCTCTCTCTCTCTCTCTCTCTCTCGTTTATATCAGCAATTGTGTGACATTGATCTCGCGGTTTGTTCAAGGATTGGGATGAGCTTAGCGCAATGAACATTCACATTCGTTAGACCCATAAGCCGTTCGTAATGAACATTCACATTCGTTAGACCCATAAGCCGTTCGTAATGAACATTCACATTCGTTAGACCCATAAGCCGTTGGTTTTTTTTTTAAATTTCTATTTAATTTTATGAACTTCCACCCACCGTGGCAAGGGAAGGGACAACTTGCAAGATCCGGAAGTATCAAGCAGCAGCGACTCTCGTGCAAGACGGGGAAACCAGTTTGGAGGTGGCTGCTGGCATTTTGAAATGTAATACGGCAACGTTGCAAAACCCCAAACATCGACCCAGCCCCGCCACTTGTGTATAATGTTTCCGCGGACTAAGGAACACTTATGAACGCTTATTGTTTTTTTTTCGTATGTGTTTTCTTTTATAATGAAGGGGTAATGGACTTGTTTGTCATTATTCATGCTCTGTCAAAAGGTGCTTTATTTAAACTTACGTATTTTGTGTGTTATGAAAGGACGGTTTAATTGTTTAGTCATACGTATTCTCCGTTTTTTATCAGAATGTTATTTATTCATGCATATTTTGGTTTTAATACACCGTAATTTACGTTAATTAATATGTTGGTTTTGGGGGAAGAAAGTTCATTATTCGTATTTAGGTTTTGTCAAAAAGATAATTTACTTATTTGAATTCATATGTAAAATTCCTTGTTACTCAGGCCTGATAGGCTATGATTTAATATTAATATAATTAATATTAATATAATAAATATTAACAGAATTCTAAAGTTTAGCAGCTGGCGGAGAGATGTTTCTCTCTCTCTCTCTCTCTCTCTCTCTCTCTCTCTCTCTCTCTCTCTCTCTCTCTCTCCTGACTGATTGCTACATGTATCACGTGGGGATTTATGAAACAAAATTCTCTCTCTCTCTCTCTCTCTCTCTCTCTCTCTCTCTCTCTCTCTCTCTCTCTCTCTCTCTCTCTCTCTCTTCCCCCGAGTCAACATCAATAGATATGTAACGCTCAGAATTGTCCAGTGTCTTAAACTCTCTCTATCACCGTTTGTGGGTATGTGTGCAAGAGTTTGTTATCTCTCTCTCTCTCTCTCTCTCTCTCTCTCTCTCTCTCTCTCTCTCTCTCTCTCTCTCTCTCTGTGTGTGTGTGTATGTGGAACGCTTTACCCCTCTTTTACGTGACATGACTTTTGTTCACCCTATAATGATAATTTTACTTTCATTTCACTGTCCCTGCCGTCGTGTGTAGCATATTAATATATGGATATGCTACACATGTAGCGTATCATTATAGTACTATGCCGCATATTTTTTTTAGGGTTTATTAATCTAACCGTTTTCTGCATTCAAGTTTTCTAAATTCAAATCGACCGTCATTATACCACCTTTCTTTTGTTCCTGAGTCTCTTGGGACATTGGATACTATGCGGCGGATGAAGATTAGATCGATTCCCTACCATCTGATACGAGTAAAGGTATTTAACGGTTTGTTTGGGAGACCTCTCTCTCTCTCTCTCTCTCTCTCTCTCTCTCTCTCTCTCTCTCTCTCTCTCTCTCAGTCAGTTAGTAACAAGGCGCCTTCGTGATTATCGTGGGATGAGTCTAAAAGCGGGCATTATAGTTATTTTCTCTATAGGCCTAGTACCATAATTTACACACATGATCAAGGGATCTTTATGTACATTTATATAGATTAATAGGTAGACAGATAGATGGATAGATAGATATTTCGAACAGAGTGAATTATTGCACTCAAACAAAAGCATCCGGCTCTTGCGTGCGTGCGCAGCTGGTGTGCTTGCGTGCGTGTTTCCTTGCGATGGACAAAGACAGACCGCCTGAACACGATCTGCCTCTCTCAGTCATCTTATCGAAAGCATTTCACCGAAACCGTTTCCACATCTCTCTCTCTCTCTCTCTCTCTCTCTCTCTCTCTCTCTCTCTCTCTCTCTTTATACTTAATAAGGAAGGGAGTGGTCCGTTCGTATGGTGTTCAGTAGCATTGGACAAAGGGGGAGGGAAAGAGTATTGATCAACAAGGGTAGAACGGAACACCGAGTAGGGGAGAGACAGAGACAGAGAGAGAGAGAGAGAGAAAGAAACCATCTTTCCTTCCTTCTTTCCACTTTGTACCCTATGCTTTGAATCAGGAAGGAAGAGGAAGATAGAGAGAGAGAGAGAGAGTTCCGTTGAGCAATAATTTGGACGGTCACTAAGCAACAGAATACGCCCTTTACCCATCACTTAAGTTAAGTTACAACTCAGTTAAGGAAAGAGATGTCTCACTGAGAGAGAGAGAGAGAGAGAGAGAGAGAGAGAGAGAGAGAGCCTGTGTCTGCGCTATCCCTTCACGGTTGCAAAATATGCAACTAGACCGGCAAGGAAAGAAGTCGCTTATTTATTTTTTTTTTTAATGTGAAAAATTTATCTTATTTGTGCCGAGGGGAAAGCTGGTGTTATTATTGTTATATTTTAGCATTTAATAATTGTCGTGGTTGTAGTTTGCCTTGGTTTTCGTTATTATTAATACAGTTGCCTTTGCTATTAGTACTAAAATAAGGTGTTATTAATAATCCAAAATTCAGTCAATACTGACGGTAATATAAGAGAGGGTCGATGTTCAGACCAATGCACGTGCATTATTATTATTAATGTTATTATTATTATTATTATTATTATTATTATTATTATTATTATTATTCAAGCAAAATCTACAGTATATCTTTCTGTAGAAATTATTATTATTTACCATTTTCAGTCAACTTATTGATACTCAGGTCAGCTTTGTGTGTGTTTGTGTTTGTGTGTGTGTTAGGTAATACCACTGGATTCCTTTGTTTACATTGTTTACCGTCCGAACACTTTTAGATAGAGCCGGCGGAATGGCAGATTTAAGCCTGCTTTGTCAGATCAAGTGGAACATCCCGCGCTGCAAACAAATTCACGAGACTAGTCGATGGTGTGTGTGTTTGCGTATATTTCTCTATTTCTCTCTCTCTCTCTCTCTCTCTCTCTCTCTCTCTCACACACACACACACACACACTCTCTCTCTCTCTCTCTCTCTTTTTTCGAGGCCTTAGGACTGCTGGAATAATCTCTTGAGCCGCGTTCAGCAGCCGGCTACGGAGACAACGCAAAACAGTCTTGCATAGCAAATTTGCCAGAGGTACAAAAGCGTTTTGGTCCCGGATTTAGTGCTGATTTTACTTTTCCTTCATTGTTTATCTTATTATTTGTGTTCTGGAATTCGCTTCCTTGCTCCGTGTTCTCGGATTCGCGTGTTATGTACGTGATGCAGTGGTTAGGGCCTTTGTCTTGCCTGTGTCAGGTCTCGGGTTCGATTTCCAGCGAATCTGGACACCAACGGCGCGTTCCTTTAAATCCACACTGTGCCTCTGTCGTGCGGGGAGTATACTCTCTCTCTCTCTCTCTCTCTCTCTCTCTCTCTCTCTCTCTCTCTCTCTCTCTCTCTCACACAAATACAATTATCTTTCAATTTTTTTCTGAACTTACGTAAACATACCGCTTTCCTTAAAGCAGTGGAAGTCTCTCTCTCTCTCTCTCTCTCTCTCTCTCTCTCTCTCTCTCTCTCTCTCTCTCTCTCTCTCTCTCTCTCTCTCTCACACAAAGACAGTTATCTCTTATGTGAACATATCGCTTTCCTTAAACCAGAGAAAAATCTCTCTCTCTCTCTCTCTCTCTCTCTCTCTCTCTCTCTCTCTCTCTCTCTCACACACACACACACACGCGCAAAGACAGTTATCTCTCATGTGAACATATCGCTTTCCTTAAGCCAGTGAAAAATCTCTCTCTCTCTCTCTCTCTCTCTCTCTCTCTCTCTCTCTCTCTCTCTCTCTCTCTCTCTCTCTCTCTCTCTCTCTAAGTTTCCATGCTAATGACAACCCACCTATAATACACCTAAGTAATGCTACAACGCTCGCGAGTGACGCTTCTCACTTTGTTCTGCCACAAAGACCAAGATTTTATTGTGCAAAAAGAAAAAAAAAAATAAACACGCTCTTGTTGAATGCAACAAGACGCTTAATTAACCGACGCTTCTGCATTTATCGTTTTTTTTTTTTGGGGGTGTCTTTGTTCCCAGGACCCTTCCCCCCTCCTCCTCCTCCTCCTCCTCCTTGTAAGGCCTTTGTTTGAATCCTAATAGCCTTTGGTAAGTTCTTAGTACGCTAAGAAGAAGGGCCGTTGCATGACAAAAGGGTTCTTGCGGGTTCTTTAGTGTTTCTTTGTAGCGGTTTTGTATTGTTTTCATTCAAGTTCATTGCATAGGAAAAGAATAGGAGTGACAAGGTGCGCTCTCTATTTTTTTTTCTCGAATTGTCGTAAGTGTAAAGAAATAAATTAACTATGATGTAATAGAAAGGTTAGAGGTGGCAAGGTGCTCTATTTTTTTTTTTCTTCGGTCGTCATAAATGTGAAGAAAAACATTTAACTTGAGCGTTATTCACTGCAAAGGAAAATGAATTATTCGTATAATATCTGTAATGAAGCGAGTTCTTTTTTGTTCTTTAATTGTCGTAAATGTAAAGAAAGAATATCTAATGCTTTAGCGCGTGAAGCCAACCGATTCGCTATTATTTATCACCAGGAAAAAATAACATTTTTTAAATATCCCTAATAAAGACTTTTTTCCTTTAATTGTCGTTAATGTAAAGAAAGAATATCTAATACTTTAACATGTTAGGTGAAGCGATTCGCTATTTTTCACTGCAAGGAAAAATGAGAATTTTTTTTATAATATCCCTAATAAGGGAATTTAAATTCAAAAGTGAACCTTTTTATTTTCTTGCGTCATCTTCATCTTTTTTTTTTTTTATCGAGTCGTAAGCAGTTCAAAACAGCTGATAAATTGGCCCGGCCCCCTCCCCGTCCCGTCCCGTCCCAATGCCATTCTGCTCATCCGTTGGACCAAAAAAAAATACGAAGAAATAACCTATCCGGCAACGTTTCAAGGTCGTCACCAATTTCAATCGAGAGAGAGAGAGAGAGAGAGAGAGAGAGAGAGAGAGATTCATTCACCGAAATCTCATTGCTGATGCGACTTGAGATGATTTTGATTAATGGTTTGTGCGATGAATATTTCACTAAATTTAAATTTTTTTACTAACAAAAACTGTCTCCAGTGTTGGCAACATTCCTGCGCGTGCGCGTTTGTATGCGTCTAGGGCTATCTGTCAACTGCGCGACATACCTTGCAAAACACTCATTTCTGAATTGTGGTCGTTTATTTTCCACGCTATGGTGGCCTGCGCTTCGTTTTTTTCTTTTTAATTTTGTACTGATTGTTTCTCTCTTGCATTCCTGTAGCTTACAGGGCCGGTTAAGAGCTCATAATTTGTTAAGGCAGTGAAAAATGCTTTGAGTCTTGTTCAAATAATTTTTACGGGGAATGGTCATTAGATCTGCCTTTATAAATAATGACGGATCTTTAAATTCACAGCAGAAATTAAAAAAAGCATCATTCTTATATTAGTACACCCTTGCATAACGTACCCCAAATTGATCAAAAGTAAGAAAGCTTAAAATTCCCAAAATAAATTTGAACCACCCATACTACATTTATACACATACGTATGTATATATAAATTGTATGCATAAATAAATTCCTCCTGGGCCTCTGTAGGCTCATAGGGCAGGCGCTGATCTCCTGTTTCTTAGGCCGACAGCCAGTCAGGGGACATATTATATACATATATATATATATATATATATATATATATATATATATATATATATATATATATATATATATATATATGTGTGTGTGTGTGTGTGTGTGTGTACTTTCTTGTTTTTTTTGCAAAGGTACAAGACATGGGACTACAAACTGTCCATTTGATTACTTAGCACCAAGCATAATGGGAAGAATGCTAATTTTTCATCACCTAACAACCCATAGGAGTGATAAGTGTGGTTTACATTAGTCTCAGAAGCGCATTTGTCATATCAGAGGGCATTTCATCTAACAAATGGTTAACAATTCTTTACGAAGTGCTCATCTACCTAGAAGTACAGATTGTTTGCAACCTAACCTATTAACACTCCCTAAACTATGGTAAACTATGAAAGTTAAAGTTGGAATGTAAGAGGGGATTGTTGAGCCAATCATCCTTCTAGGAAGTGAAGTGTGAATATTGATTATGAAAGATAGAAAAAGAATTGAAGCTGGCGAGATGAATTATCTTTCTAGTATTTATGATTTAAAAAAGAATTGAAACAGTGAGAAATGATGAGGTATGTATAAGTGGTAAATGGTTTGGGATGGCTTGGTCATGTGGGAAGACTGGAAGACGAGAAGTTGGCGAAAATAATCTACAGTTCAGAGAAGAGATGAATACCCAGAAAGCTTTGGATAGTCCGTGTAAAAAAAGTATTTTGGAAAGAAAGACCTTAATGTCCTGGGCATGAGTATGAATGATGCAGTCTGTTTAGGAGGGTTCAAAGCACTGCTGGTGAGCCTCCTTTGTAGGTGTGAAATTCGGCTAATATTGTGGAAACTTTGCATTGGGGATTCATCCACGACACAGCGCCTAGAATGTTAATCCTCACGAGCTATATTCACCATAGGATACATCCATCCTAAACCGTAGGATACTCCTTAAGGAAAACGACACCATCTAGAACTCGGGATTGCGTAATGACATAACTTGGGGGATCGATGTCCTTGACTTGTCCCAGATCCTTCGAAGGACTGATATTACCGGCCGGGTATTATGGGAAAGCGCCCCGTCCCGCGGCCATAATCTGCCCTTCTTCTTTCGGTTGGACTTCTCGCCTCCTCCTCCTCCTCCTCCTCCTCCTCCTCCTCCTCCTCCTCCTCCAGCCTTTGTCCGCGTTCGAATCGTGACTTTGTCTCTGGCTTCAGTCTCTGAAGTTACGTTGAAAGTCCACCTATTTAATATTGCTTACCATATGGTTAATTCCCTCACGTGGTGCACTGTAGGCATTACCTCAGGGTCTTTGCATCGTCCCTTCGGCTCCTAGCTGCAACCTCTTTCATTCCTTTTACTGTACCTCCGTTCGTATTCTCTTTCTTGCATCTGACTTTCCACCCTCTCTAACAATTGATTCATAGTCCTGTTACACTTTCAAACCTTCTTCCTGGCAATTTCCCTTTCAGCGCTGAATGACCTCATAGGTCCCAGTGCTTGGTCTTTGGCCTAAATTCCATATTCTCTCTCATATTCAGTGATCAGTGCTTATATGCTTGCAACAGATCTTAGGAGTTTTGGGTGAGGGGGAAATGGGTCACAATAATTCCTGAGAGGACAGAGAACAGGTTATCAGTGAAAGCATAATAATAATAATAATAATAATAATAATAATAATAATAATTATTTAGAAGATGCAACCTATTCATATGGAACAAGCCCGCCGGGGTCATTGAATATTATTATTATTATTATTATTATTATTATTATTATTATTATTATTATTATTATTATTATTATTATTAGTCATAAAGTTGAACCCTATTAATATGGAACAATCCCACAGGGGACCATTGAATTGAAATTCAAATATCTAAAGAATATGGTGTTCAATATGGTGTAGAATATGGTGTTCAGTATGGTGTTCATTTGAAAGAAGTAACAGAAGATAAAAGGAAATACAGAAAGACGAGATCAGTTATTAGATAAAGAAAAATAATAAATAAATAAATAAATAGATAAAAATGTTGGTAAACTCTTGATGCGATAAAATTCATAATTAAGCAAATACGTTTTTATCTGTTTTAACTTTATTAATTTCTTTTTTCTTTTTTGATAAGTGGGATCTCTTCTTTCTGTATTTCCCTTTACCGCCTCCTACTTCTTCCTAATTAACACCTTAGTATTCTTTGGAAGCTTGAATTTCAAGTCAACGGCCCCTTTGGTGGGCTTGTTCCATATGAATAAGGTTTACCTTCTGAATAATAATAATAATAATAATAATAATAATAATAATAATAATAATAGTAGTAATAGTAGTATAATAATAATAATAATATTCATCTTCTTGTTCCATATAATAATCTACCGAATAATAATAATAATAATAATAATAATAATAATAATAATAATAATAATAATAGTGGTAGTAATTGATAATAATATTTAATGACCCTGTGGGCTTGTTCCATATGAATAGGTTTCATCTACTGAATAATAATAATAATAATAATAATAATCTTATTATTATTCAATGACACCTGTGGGCTTGTTCTATATGAATAGGTTTCGTCTACTGAATAATAATAATAATAATTCAAATACCCTGTGGCCTTGTTCCATATGAATAGGTTTCATCTACCGAATAATAATAATAATAATAATAATTATAATAATAATAATAATAATAATAGTGGTAGTAATTGATAATAATATTTAATGACCCCTGTGGGCTTGTTCCATATGAATAGGTTTCATCTACTGAATAATAATAATAATAATAATATTATTATTCAATGACACCTGTGGGCTTGTTCTATATGAATAGGTTTCATGTGCCGAATAATAATAATAATAATATTCAATGACCCCTGTGGGCTTGTTCCATATGAATAGGTTTCATCTACCGAATAATAATAATAATAATAATAATAATAATAATATGCCTCGTGTAAAAGAAAAAACCAAGACAGCCCGTGTTACATAATTAGCAGACGCGTCGGGGAAAAACTCGTCTCCAGAAATGCGAACTTCCTGTTTTGTGACCTGGTGTCCAGTCTTTCGGGACTTGGTAACCTGGGAAAAGTGAATTCATAATTAATGACCTATTATTCCTGACCCCGTAGGGCGGGTGTAGTGCCGTCAGTGCACCTCGTGCGGCGCACTGTAGGCATTACTTAATGTTCTCTGCAGCGTGCTTTCCTTGGGACCCCTAGCTGCCTGCAACCCCTTTCGTTTCTTTTACTGTACCTCCGTTCATATTCTCTTTCTTACGTCTTACTTTCCTCAACCTTCTCCTAGCAACTGAAAGACCTCATAGGTCCCAGTGCTTGGCCTTTGGCCTAAATTCTATATTCAAACAATCAATTCATAGTTCAGCTGCGATGTTTTCCTACTGTTACACCTTTCAGACCTTTTACTGTCAATTTCCGTTTCAGCACTGAATGACCTCATAGGTCTCTGTGCTTGGCCCTCGTCCTAAATTCTGTATTCAATCAATCCGTCTATTATTACTGAATCTCTCAGTCTTTCTGTAGGGATGGATTCACATTTTCATTTTTCTTAGGACGAAGTTTTTACAAAATGTAGGTTTTAAATTTTCATTATTATGTAAGCTTTTTTTTTTTCTCATCAAATCTTCATTGATTGACAGACATACGGAATGTTTTTTTGTAATAATTCTTTTTATATTTAATTTTTCCCATTTGACTGTAAAGTCGACCAAGCTGTTTTGTTTCATTTATATTTTTCTCCGCGTTTTTAAGATTGTTCTTTGTGCGTAAGTGCAATTGTGTGTTTGTGTGTTTTAGTTACTTTGAAGTTGATTTGTTTTCTTGCATATATATATATATATATATATATATATATATATATATATATATATATATATATATATATAAATATATATAGGCAAATGACACGAAGGAAAAAACAACTGAGTGGTTGCTAGGCCTTTCGACACAATGGTCCTTTACTAGCAGAGTCTGCTAGCAAAGGACCGTGTGTCGAAAGGCCTAGCAACCACTCCGTTGTTTCACTTTTCCTTCGTGGAATTTGCCTTTATTTATACATTCGTCACGTTCTATTTCTTCGTGAATCAATTGTACATATACAGTATACATATATGTGTATATATACATATATATGAATACTTATATTTTGCTTTATATATATAATATATAGGCTATATGTATATTTATTTATTTATTTATTTAGATAATAAACATTATTATTATACGCAGGAGTCTTCTCTCAACTCGACATTAGGAAATCAATCTTTAGCTCTTTCATTACCTGTATATCAAAAGACTTGGACCACACGTCGTTCAGAAATGGACTGGTTACTTATCTCGCACGAAACAATGTCACAATGCCACACTCCATCGGGCCTATTGTATTGCAGTTAGATTTCAGATCTGTAAACCGCATCGGTGGTTGTTTGGTAAAATAGATTCAACTTTGTAAACTCGATCAGATTTTAGATCTGTCAACTCTCAATCAGGGTTGTATAGATATAATTCGTTATGGACTGATTTCAGTTTTTGCATATTGATCGAGGGTAGTTCACTCTGTTCAGTAATCGCTAGTTGGCTATGTTTAATTTTTGTGTCCTTGTTAGAATGTTTAGTTTATTGTTGTTGTGTGTGTGTGTATATATATATATAGATATATATAGATATATATGCATTATAAATATATTTATATATGTATGTATATCTATAGATACACACATACTCTTATATATTATATGCAAGTGTCTTCTCTCAGGTAGACATTGGGAAACTAGTCTTTAGCCTTTTCATGAACTGTATATCACTCCGGAATTAATTCCATTCCATAAATCTCTCTCTCTCTCTCTCTCTCTCTCTCTCTCTCTCTTTATTCCATTCCATGCATCTCTATCTCTTTCTCTCTCTCTCCCTCTCCCTCTCTCCGGAATTCATTCTATTCAATGCATCTCTCTCTCTCTCTCTCTCTCTCTCTCTCTCTCTCTCTCTCTCTCTCTCTCTCTCTCTTCACGTCGACGTAAGAAAGATGCAAATCATGGATAACGATCTCCAAGAAAGAGCGATAGGCACGTTCGGTCTCCCTCGCACCTGAGATCTGGCCGCCATGTTGGATAGCACTCTGCCGGAAGTGACAGTTGTTATTTTAGCGTGTCATCGGAATCACGCCGATGATGGCAAAGGTCGTAGGTTGTTTACATTTATATATATATATATATATATATATATATATATATATATATATATATATATATATATATATATATATATATATATAAAAATTATATGTACATATATATACATATATATTTATTTATATATATATATATAAATATAATATATATTTATATTTATATACATACACTTACGTTTTACAAGTCGTTGTGGAAATGAGGCTGCAAGCCACACGCCCTGCCTAAATGGCTACCCATTCAAGCACTGACCAGGGCATTAAGAAATCTGCTACTTCGTCCAATAAAAGAAAACATCCCAACGAGTCTTCTCTCTCTCTCTCTCTCTCTCTCTCTCTCTCTCTCTCTCTCTCTCTCTCTCTCTCTCTCTCTCTCTCTCTCAGAGGATTATTGCTCCCACGATGGAGAGTATAGGCTGTTTCCCTTTAACACTGAAATAAGAGTATTATATTGCTCTTGTATAAAAAGGGGTAGTGCCGTCAGTGCAATCATGCGGTGCACTGTAGGCATTACTTAAGGTTCTTTGCAGCGTTCCTTCCTCAGGCCCCTAGCTGCAACCCCTTTCATTCCTTTTACTGTACCTCCGTTCATATTCTCTTCTGTCTTAATTTCCACCCTCTCCTAACAATTGACTCAAAGTGCAACTGCTATGAGGTTTTCCTCCTGTTACACCTTTCAAACCTTTTTAGTGTCAATTTGCGTTTCAGAGCTGTATGACCTCATAGGTCCCAGCGCTTGTTATTTGGCCTTGATTATTTATTCTGTTCTATTCAGTAGAGAAAGCGAGTTGGTTATACTTAATATATCTGGCAAGAATTTCAAGGTTCTGTTTCTAAGGGAAAGTATAAAGGGTTAAGTGGATTGATAGATAGATAGTTTAGAATAGACAATAAACCCGATACATAAACGTCTTCTTGCATTCTGCTGACTTCTCCATGAATTCAATTCAATTGAATTGAATATAGAATTTAAGCCAGTGGCCAAGCGCTGGTCTCCACGAATTCAAGTGTGTAGGTTTTGTTTTCTATTCCGTCATATTTATATATATTTATCACCTTTTCACGCCACTTATCTCCCTCTATGCAGGCTGATTTTCCTTTGTAGCCCTCTTGGGTCTACAGTCTGTTGACTCTGTCCGTAAGGGGTTTCAGCTGAAGATTTCAAGAAAGATAGACAGAAATAATTCATACTTTAACTGTTGTTCTATAGGTTTGATTTGTATGGAACAGAAAGGCAGATTAACGGACAGCGAGAGAGAGAGAGGTGGTGAGCATTGTATCTGCAGGTTTGATCTGTGTGGAAGTGTAAAAGGAACAGAGAGACAGATTTCCAGACAGTGAAAGAGAGAGAGAGAGAGAGCGAGAGAGCAATGTATCTGCAGGTTTGATCTGTATGGAAGTGTAAAAGGAACAGAGAGACAGATTTCCAGACAGTGAAAGAGAGAGAGAGAGAGAGAGAGAGAGAGAGAGAGAGAGAGAGAGCATTGTATCTGCAGGTTTGATCTGTATGGAAGTGTAAAAGGAACAGAGAGACAGATTTCCAGACAGTGAAATAGAGAGAGAGAGAGAGCGAGAGAGCAATGTATCTGTAGGTTTGATCTGTGTGGAAGTGTTAAGGAACAGAGACAGGCTGACAAACAAAGAGAGAGAGAGAGAGAGAGCATGATATCTGTAGGTTTGATCTGTATGAAAGTAAAAAGTAACAGAGAAGCAGATTTCCAGACAATGATAGAGAGAGAGAGAGCATTGTATCTGCAGGTTTGATCTGTATGGAAATGTGAAGGAACAGAAAGGCAGATTTCCAGACAATGATATAGAGGGAGAGAGAGAGGGAGAGACTGTATCTGTAGGTTTGATTTTTACGTAAGTGTAAGAGGGACTGAGAGGGAAATTTCCAGAGAGAGAGAGAGAGAGAGAGAGAGATGGTGGTGGTGGTGGTGGGAAGTATCGTTGGGGGAAAACCTACGAGTCTCCTAGAAGTGAACAGCTGTAGAAGGGCCGAAGTACATTCCTCACTGAACAGCTGTTCGGAAGGGACAGAGAGAGAGAGAGAGAGAGAGAGAGAGAGAGAGAGAGAGAGAGAGAGAGAGAGAGGCGGACGGCGAAAGACAGACATCTGTGAAACGGGGAGAGTGAAGTCACCCACTCTTCATTTTGAGGTCACTAGTCCGGATACTTGATGACTTCATTTTTTTTATTCTTTTTTTCGTATGAGGAGGCCGACGGGACTGTCAGATTATCCTTCTCACATTACTGACTTCTTTCTTTTTTATATGAGGCCGACTGGACTGTCAAATTATCCTTCTCGCATTACTGAATTTTTTTTTTTTTTTTTTTATAAGGAGGCCGACGGGACTGTCAACTTACCTCTCACATTACTGACTTCATATAAAAAAAAAAAGAGGCCGACGGGACTGTCAAATTATCCCTCTCATGTCCGCTGTAGTTGGTGAGGACAATCGTAGATGAGGAAAAAGTAAAAGAAAGTGTGAGGGAAAGTGTGATTATCCTGGATTCTCTTCTAACCGAAATTGGCTCAGTAGTTGGTATAAAAATATAAATGGTATTTCAAGGGTTTTCTTATATCGATAGTTTTCGTGTACGAATTCTTTGGATTTGTCCTGAATTTATAAGAGAGAGGGGAAACGAGAGAACGAGAATTATATATATACAATATGACTGTGACATATTTTATATGTATATATATAACAATCATATATACTCGCTTTCCATTTCACCGTAACCTTTATTTCTTGCACTACGTTGTAATTTCTAAAATCCCCGCTACGGCAAGTTTCTGTAAGTTCCCAAGAGTCAAAATACCCAACGAGTGTACTGTACGACCTACGAGACCTCCGAATTTTCTCTCTTTTTAAATGCCGGCCCGCCCAGGCGAGGTATAAACCACCTGCCGTACCCTGTGGCTCTTAGTGTCAGTGTGTTACGACCTTTTTCGTTCCTTCCTAATCATCCTTACACCCTTCCCTGGAGCGGGATGGAACAGAGAGAAGAAACGAGAAGAAAATCATTCTTATCTTTCACTGTTCCTCTGTAATTTTGATTTGGATGGAAGCGTAAAGGAACAGAGAGAGAGGGAGAAGCATTATATCCGTAGGTTTGATTTGTATGGATACGAAGCAACAGAGAAATAAATTGACGGACAGTGAGATAGAGAGAGAGAGAGAGAGAGAGAGAGAGAGAAGCATTGTATCTGTAAGGTTGATTTGTATGGAACAAAAATAGATTGACGTACAGTGTATAGAGAGAGAGAGAGGCATTGTATCTGTAGATTTGATTTGTATGGATGCGAAGCAAAAGAGAGATAGATTGAAAGACAGTGTAGAGAGAGGGAGAGAGAGAAATGGAAAGATAAGACGGGAAAGGATCGGCTACGAGGACCTTAGAATTAGTAGTAGTAATAGCATGGATTCGCCGTTGTAACGGCCCACCCTCTCATGCTTTTTAAGAGCAGATCCTCCTGCGATCATTAATCGGAAGGAAAAAATATTTCCCCTACCCTTTTCCTTTGATCAGAATATCCTTAGGAGGAACCGAGGGTCTTTTAGGACAAAGGAAAGCTGGAATATGCCTGGAATTCTGGAATGCGTAGGTGCTGAGACCGAGAAGGGATTTAGACGCTGACGGGGTAAAAGTACTAATGAGTTCCAGGCGCCTCTGAAGAGCCGGGTGATTAGTTGGTAATGGCTGGCGAATGAAAGGCTCCCCGTTGTATGACGGGTTTAATGATGGCCTTTCAATAAGTCGGTGAGAATTCCATTACATGTTTTTTATTTTTTTGTTGTTTCAGAGACGTAAATATATATATATATATATATATATATATATATATATATATATATATATATATATATATATATATATATACACATATATTCTCACAGCACACATCATTTTATATAAGAAACTCACAAATTCAAACTATCTATCTATATCATTTTCTGTAATTATTTCTAGATATATCTCCATGTATATTTATATATATATATGTATATATATACAGTATATATATTTATATATATATCTCATATGCAGTTTATTATATATATGTATTTATTTATATATAATATAAAATTCAAACATAACAAAATAAGTAACTTACTATCTATCTATATATATTTTCTGTATATTATATATATATATATCTATGTATATTGATATATATATATATATATATATATATATATATATATATATATATATATATACATACACATACACACATACATACACTGAATTGGAACCAACAGACAAAATAAATAAAAGAAGAAGAAGCCATAAAGACAACGCACTGAATTTCCTCTGCCCAACCTTCAGAAAATATTCGCCGCAACAAAATCGCGAAAAAAAACAAACAATTTACGGGAACCAAAAAAAACATCAAAAGGACAACTACAAAAAACACACGCAAACATAATTCCACCGTCTCTAGTCTGTCTTCGTCCGCCCGTAGTCAGGACACGCGATCGTAAAAAGGCGAAACGAGGCGCAGAAGTAGTGGCAGCAGTAGAAACCAGTAGCCTAAGGATGCCTCCGTGACCTACATCCTCTGTCTTCCCCTCGGCGTGACCTATTTTCTAGGATTTGGGCGTGGAATACTTTCTGACCGGAGGGCCCCTGGGTGGCCCCGTAACTCGTCGGAGTGTCCGATCGAGTGGTGGGCGGGTCCCGGCTTGGATTGGCCCCTGAATTCGTGGGTTTGGGAGGGGGTTGATGGGTGTTTCGTGATGTTTTGGAATTTTTCAGACAGAGATGGTGGAAAGGGTTATATATTTCTTGGGATAAGGTGATGCTTTTGTTAGGTTTGGTTTTGAAGATATACAATATATAAATATATATATTATATTACATTTATATATATATTGTGTGTGTGTGCTTGCGAACGTGCGTGCATGTGTGCGTGCCCGAGCACATACAGTCCTTCCCTTAATTGATACGTCTGTCAAGTAAGTGTCTAATTCGCCATCTCGTGAATCATCTCGTACCCTCCCTTTTTCCCCTTTTTTTCCCCTTTCCTTTCCCCTGCCTCTTCTGTAATTAAGGACAAGATAAACTGAGTATAACTGACGTTCTGAAACACGCAGTAAAAGACCAAAGTCACGCGAACAATTTCCTGACGTCTGTTGGCATCTAGTAACTTTTAATTTTTTACTTTTGCAACATGGGGATCAAAAAACATCCCTAGGGCTCAATGGAACTAGTTCCCTCACAACATGGGAATTTTTGATTCCCATGTTGTGAGGGAACTAGTTTCATTGCGCTTCAAGGAATATATTTGATTCCTTGAAGTGTAATGAAATAGATTCCTTGAAGCGTCATGAAACTAGTTCCCTCACAACACGGGAATCAGACAGATTCCTTGAAGCATCATGAAACTAGTTCCCTCACAACACGGGAATCAGACAGATTCTTTGAAGCGTCATGAAACTAGTTCCCTCACAATATTGGAATCGGACAGATTCCTTGAAGCGTCATGAAACTAGTTCCCTCACAACACGGGAATCAGACAGATTCCTTGAAGCGTCATGAAACTAGTTCTCTCACGACACGGGAATCAAATTGATTCCTTGTTCATTACCCTCAGAAACACGGGAATCAGACAGATTCCTTGAAGCGTCATGAAACTAGTTCCCTCACAACACGGGAATCAAACGGATTCCTTGAAGCGTCATGAAACTAGTTCCCTCACAACACGGGAATCAGATTCCTTGAAGCGTCATGAAACCAGTTCCTCACAACACGGGAATCAAACGGATTCCTTTGAAGAGCGTCATGAAACTAGTTCCCTCACA
Source organism: Macrobrachium rosenbergii (assembly GCF_040412425.1). Lineage (NCBI taxonomy): Eukaryota > Metazoa > Arthropoda > Malacostraca > Decapoda > Palaemonidae > Macrobrachium > Macrobrachium rosenbergii. The sequence goes on along the minus strand of NC_089756.1, from coordinate 35,326,438 downwards.
ACACGTCAGACAGATTCCTGAAATGAAACCAGTTCCCTCACAACACGGGAATCAAACGATTCCTTGTTCATTACCCTCAGAAACACGGGAATCAGACGATTCCTTGATGTCAAAACTAGTTCCCTCACAACACGGGAATCAAACGGATTCCTTGAAGCGTCATGAAACTAGTTCCCTCACAACACGGGAATCAAACAGATTCCTTGAAGCGTCATGAAACCAGTTCCCTCACAACACGGGAATCAAACGGATTCCTTGAAGCGTCATGAAACTAGTTCCCTCACAACACGGGAATCAGACAGATTCCTTGAAGCGTCATGAAACTAGTTCCCTCACAACACGGGAATCAAACAGATTCCTTGAAGCGTCATGAAACTAGTTCCCTCACAACACGGGAATCAAACAGATTCCTTGAAGCCTAATGGAACTATTTCTTACAGTTTCCAATTCAATTTTGCCACCAATATACACGATTTGGTGCCGATTTTAGCGGTAAATTGCTGAATAAAAGCTAAGAGAAGCTGCGCTTTTGTCACTATCTGACAGTTCTTTCATCTTGATGATAAAAGATGCTACAAAAGACTTGAAAAATGAGATTTTGGAAAGATTTCGTTACTAGTATGATGAGCAGAATTAGTAATACTTTTGGCACAGATCAGTGTAGTTTGGGGTTGTTTTAATATTAGTACAGCATATTGTGTGAACGAAATGAACACAGTAGTACTAGCTTTCAGAGACGGACACCCCTTATCTCTCTCTCTCTCTCTCTCTCTCTCTCTCTCTCTCTCTCTCTCTCTCTCTCTCTCTCTCTCTCTCTCTCTCTCTGTAATTTCTTAATCATAGCATTACCATTAGTAGGATTATGATAATCGTACCATAAACATCGTTAATCTTTTGTACAAGAACACACAGATCTCTCTCTCTCTCTCTCTCTCTCTCTCTCTCTCTCTCTCTCTCTCTCTCTCTCTCTCTCTCTCTCTCATTTCTTGATAATTATATTAACCATAATTAGTAAGGATAATTGTACTATAAACATAACCTTTTGTACAAGAGTTCTCTCTCTCTCTCTCTCTCTCTCTCTCTCTCTCACACACACACACAGTAATTTCTTAATAACTGCATCACCATAATTAGTAATAATAATTACACCATAAAGATAGTTAACCTTTTGTACAAAAGTTCACACACATCCTCTCTCTCTCTCTCTCTCTCTCTCTCTCTCTCTCTCTCTCTCTCTCTCTCTCTGAGACGACGTGGAAACCGTAGCCCCCAAAGGAGATGCGTAGGAAACGGCCGATAAGATGCCCTGGCGGATTATCTATATCCTGTGGCTGCCGTGTCGTGCGCGGCTCGGTACTGTTGGAGTACAATCTCGGCGAAGTACTGAAGAAAGATTGTAGATGTAGTATTTGTTGTTGTTGTTATTGTTATGCTATTGTTTATTGTTGTTGTTGCGTCTGCGTACTCTACAAGCGTTCTTCTTGGGATATAATGATTTTTGTTGTTATTATTTCTATTTTATTAAGTATTCCTTCTTCTTCTTCTTTCTTCTTCTTCTTCTTCTTCTTCTTCTTCTTCTTCTTCTTCTTCTTCTTCTTCTTCTTCTTCTTCTTATTATTATTATTATTATTATTGTTATTATAATTATTATTATTATTATTATTCGCCATCCTGTTATAATTGTAAGGTTATTTTCGTTACTGCTGCTTCTATCTTCTTCTTCTTCTTCTTCTTCTTCTTCTTCTTCTTCTTCTTCTTCTTCTTCTTCTTATTATTATTATTATTATTATTATTATTATTATTATTATTATTATTATTATTATTATTATTATTATTCTCCCTTCTACTATAGTTATGTTATTCCTACTGCTTCTTCTATCTACAGTATATTACGCCAAAGTTTCTGATGAATATTCTCCATCTGTAATGTTTATATATGCTAATGAACTGAGAGAGAGAGAGAGAGAGAGAGAGAGAGAGAGAGAGAGAGAGAGAGAGAGAGAGAGAGGACGCCTGAATGCGAACTGGCGTAGTACATAAGTCCTGGGACGTGGCTGTAAGCTGAGAAAATCCATTCTCGGTTGGGCGTTAAAAGTAACTTCTAGTCGTTCTCAGCTTCTGTGCTGGGATTGGTTAAATCAGGCCATAATTTTATCGACAAATAATACATACATACATATATATTTATTATAATATAGTAGGAAACTCAGCACAAAATTTGGAAGATTATAAATTTTATATATTTTTTTTCTTTTATTCCAGTGAATTTTGATTTCTGATGCCAAATGATTATTGAGTTACGGTTACAGATGATTTTGAAATAATAGCATTTCCATTCATCAGTCGTTGAAGCGGGTTGAATTTTATACCCTTACCAAAATATAGAAAAGGCTCTTACTATGGTACGATTTATTACAAAAAACTAATCTCAAAAACAAAGTAAAAAATAAAATATAATCATTATCGTCAAGTTTATCACAAAAAACTAATCACAAAATACAGCAAGAAATTAAGTATTGTAGATGATCGATTAACTGTGATTTATTGTAGAATGCACATCACTGCAATCAACTAATCCAAAAATGCAGTAAAAAAATAAGCTGAAGATAATCCATTTGGTGCAGTTTATTGCAAAAACTAATCTCAAAATACAGCAAAAATTGTCCAATAAATTTACCGTGATTTGTTGTCCAATAAATTTACCGTGATTTGTTTTCCAATAAATTTACTGTGATTTATTGTCCAACAAATTTACTGTGATTTGTTGCCCCAAAAAATTTACTGTGATTTGTCCAATAAATTTTCCATGATTTATTGTCCAATAAATTTACCGTGATTTGTCTCAATAAATTTACAGTGATTTATTCCCCAATAAATTTACCGTGATTTATCCAGTAAATTTACTGTGATTTATTGTAGGATAAAAATAAATGTTTTCAAGATAGAAACACCGTAGATGAATTTGGTAGGATGTAGGTTAAGTGGAACAGGTCTGGGCTTAGCAGTTTATTACAAAAACTAAATCACAAAGTAGAGCAAAATTTATTGAAGCCAATCAATTTACAGTGATTTATTGTCCAATAAATTGACTGTGATTTAGTATTGTCCAATAAATTTACCGTGATTTATTATTGTCTAATAAATTTACCATGAGTTGTCCAATAAATTTACCGTGCTTTATTGTCAAATAAATTTACCATGATTTCTCCAATAAATCTACCGCGCTTCATTGTTAATTAAATTTACCGTGATTTGTCCAATAAATTTTCCGTGATTTATTGCGGAATGAAAACAAATAAATGTACTCAAGATAAAGACAGCCCAGATGAATTTAGTAGGAAGTAGGTTAAGTGAGACAGGTATGGGTTCAGCCATGACCCGTGGAGATCACACAATTATGCTAATTGGCAGGTAAGCAGGTGTTGGGCCCACCTGAAGAATTTGGTGGGCGTGGCTTGGGAAATCCCGGTTATTTACGAATATGTAGATTTATTCATTTGTATGTTTACAAGTTTTTATTTACTTTTTGCATTTTGCTTATGTATCTAGTTACTTTGTTTACTGTTAACCTGTTTTTTTAATGAATTATTATTATTATATTATTATTATTATTATTATTATTATTATTATTATTATTATTATATACAAAATCCACATTTATGTAAAGTACTGTATTTACAAATAATAAAATGAATTCCTGGAGCTTTCGAGAGCCTGCTCAGCTCCCTTCTTCACGGGATCGTGAAGAAGATTTGCATTATTATTATTATTATTATTATTATTATTATTATTATTATTATTATTATTATTCAGAAGATGAACCTGTTCATGTGGAATTACTTTGTTTACTGTTAACTGTTTTATTATTATAATTATAATTATTATTATTACTATTATTATTATTATTCTCAGATGAACACTTATGAGACCACTGACTTGAAATTCAAGCTTCCAAAGAATATTGCTCATAAGTGAGGATAAAGGGAATTACAGAAAGACCACACAACAAAAGAAAAAGTTATCCCTTTCTATAAAAATGTGCACTTACAGGACGAAGCACTTATAAGTGAGAATAGTCCCTTTAAGCGAGGATAAGTGACCACACTTAACACGGGCGAGGCATCCACCCTTCCTCAGGGCACTTACGAGACGAAGCATAAGTGATAAAATGAGAAGACTCAGTCCCTTTCAGCGAGGATAAGTGACCACACTTAACACGGGCGAGGCATCCACCCTTCCTCAGGGCACTTACGAGACGAAGCACTTATAAGTGAGGATAGTCAAGCGACCAGAGACGAAATCCCAACCGCGACAGAGATTCCTTTCGGTGACGTTTCTCGCGAAGCCAAGTAGAGCCCGCAGTTATAGGCGATGTTTACCTTTAAACGCTGCACATATACACTCCCAACCCCTCCGCCGCCGCCGCCGCCGCCGCCGCTGCTTTGACCTATATCTGACCCGACATCGTTATTCATCTACGTGGCCGTCCTTTGGGACAATCTCCGAGGACTTTGTACATACGCACACACAGACATATATATATGTATGTATATAAATTATATATATATATATATATATATATATATATATATATATATATATATATATATATATATGTATCTGTATCTTAAATGGCTGGTTTGTACCAACGGTTGAGTCTATTTTATTACTATAAATAACGTAAGACTTCAGCTAATGATCTGTGTAGTTGTGAGTCAGAGATAATTATGAGTGAATGATAATTGAGAGTCTGTGATAATTATGAGTCTGTGATCATTATGAGTCGATGATAGTTATGAGTAAATGATAATTGTCTGTGATAATTATGAGCCTATGATAGTTATGAGTCATTGAAATATTATGAGTATGATAATTGTGAGTCAATGATGATTATGAATCTGTGGTAATTATGAGTCACTGATAATTATGAGTGTGATAATTATGAGTCACTGATAATCATGAACCGATGATAGTTACGAGTCAGTAATAAATATGAGTCATTGATAATTATGAGCCAGTTATAATTATGAGTCGATGATAATTATGAGTCAGTAATAATTAAGAGTCATTGATAATTATGAACCGATGATAGTCACAAGTCATTGATAATTATGAATCTATGATAGTTACGATTCAATGAATGGGACAAAGGTTTCCTGGGAGTCGCAAAATAATCCGTATCTATTATAATGACTCTTATTTAATAATCCTGACAGGCTAACAATCAGAGAAATCCATTTAGGGAGAGAGAGAGAGAGAGAGAGAGAGAGGGAGAGAGAGAGAGAAGCTCTCCATTGCGAAGCGATACAACCTTGAATCTCGTCATCTTATCAGATATCATGACATAATAAAAAAGATAAATATTTTTTATGTCTGGTAAATGGTGTTGTGGCTGGCTGTGAAATAATCATTTATTTTCAGATGTGGCTTTCAGTGACTTAAGTATAAATGTCTATTGATTGTCTTCAAAAATTAATGCAGAATAACATACAGGGTTTACCTGTAATGGTTTTAGATGGACAGAGGCGAATTTTGAATAAATGGGAGACATTTTTAATATATAGATATATGTATATGTATAATTATATATATATATATATATATATATATATATATATATATATATATATATATATATATACAGTGTTGATTGAGTTACATGTATGTGTTGTATAATTGTAACTAATTTGCACATGATATTAGTATAATTTCAAGCATAAATGGTTTAATTTGTGACTTGATACTTATATATATATATATATATATATATATATATATATATATATATATATATATATATAATATATATAAATATTAAAATGTCATGTGTAAAAGTAACCACATACTATCATACAACACATTCACATACACGTGACTCCAGTCCAACAATATGTGAACATCATATGTCATCACCGCAAAATATCTATTTGTAGCTTTCCCAGAACAATAGATAATTAATATTTGACTTGCCTTTGAATGCGGCTTCTCTCTGAGAGTGTCACACGAATCAGAGATAAGTTATCTCAGCGGTCAGCGGCCAAAAAAACCGATTACTAGACAAGAGCCATTCATCTCTTTTACTATGACGTGACGAGTTCTGATAAGAAGGTGGGGAGACTGAGGCATTGTATAGCAGCCAGTGGGGTTGCTTCTCTCTCTCTCTCTCTCTCTCTCTCTCTCTCTCTCTCTTCCTTTTTACAGAAGTCTTTCAACGAATGTTTCTTATTTGACCCCCGGTGCTCTCTCTCTCTCTCTCTCTCTCTCCGAGGTGAGATTGAGGTATTGTACAGTAGTCAACGAGTTACCCCTCTCTCTCTCTCTCTCTCTCTCTCTCTCTCTCTCTCTCTCTCTCTCTCTCTCCAAGAAGGTGAGATTGAGGTATTGTACAGTAGTCAACGAGTTACCCTCTCTCTCTCTCTCTCTCTCTCTCTCTCTCTCTCTCTCTCTCTCTCTCTCTCTCTCTCTCTCTCCCCATAGATTTAATTTAGCCTTAGTCAGATCATTATAAATTTTATGACATAGGGACTGTGTCATTGTCGTTGTCATATGCTAATTACAACACCTTACCAATCACTTTCATCAATCAACTGAAAAATAGGCTAAGGTTAAATAAACCATATTATTATTATTATTATTATTATTATTATTATTATTATTATTATTATTATTCAGTAGATGAAACCTATTCATATGGAGCAAGCCCACCAAAGGGGCCATTGACTTGAAATTCAAGCTTCCAAAGAATATGTTGTTAATTAGGAAGAAGCAAGAACAAGTATAGTGAAATACAGAAGGAAGAAAAAAAAATAGGTAAATAGATAAAAATTTATAAAAATACGAAAAGAATAGCACATAGGGAAATAAGTTGATGCTAGGAGGTATTTGACTCTAACGCGTAGTGTACATAACCCATATTTTTTTTTAACGTAAGGAGTTGAATGTTAAAAAGTGTTTGTCTCAAAAGATGAGCACGGAAAATATTACGTTCACTAGACTATATATATATATATATATATATATATATATATATATATATATATATATATATATATATATATATATATATATATATATATATATATATATATATTATAATATATATATATATATATATAAGCAACCACAGAGAATAAATGCTTTGCATTTTATGCCCCAAAACTAATCTGAAAATTGATAGCAAAATCAGCAAGAACCTCACGTTTATGCTCCCATTAAGCGTGTTACGACCAAAGTGTTTATATTTTTAAGCCAGCTTGTTTAATCTTTGGTTACGGGAGACTGGTGTGGTCAGATACGGGAATGTTAGTCCCACGGCATTCAACCTAAATCTCACGTCCTTCGCGTGTTGTAAGGGAATTCCATACTGTAAATGAAGAATATCAGAGATGCTTTTAGGTATTTTAATACTCGCATAGTGATAAAATCATGCGCTTTATGTTTTCGGTACCAAATAGTGTGTTGCTGCAATTATTTAATCTGCGGTTACGGGAGATTGGTGCTGGCAGATACGGGAATGTTAGTCCCACGGCCTTCAACCTAAATCTCACGTCCTTCGCGTATTGTAGGGAAATTCAATACTGTAAATGAAGAATATCAGAGATGCTTATGTGTAATTTTTTACTCTTATAGTGGTAAAATCATGCACTTTATACTTTCGGTATCAAATAGTATATTACTGCAATTGTTTAATCTGTGGTTACGGGAGAATGGTGCGGTCAAATGCGGAATGTTAAAGTCTTGCAGCATTCAACCTAACTCTCACGTTCTTCGCTTATTTTAGGGAAACTCATTATTGTAACAGAAGATCAGAGATGTTTTTAGGAATTGTATTTTTCATATAATAATGAAATAACGTTCTTTATGTTTTCAACATTAAATAGTATACTTTAGCAATTGTTACTACAGTTTTCCGTATACATAAATGAATAGATAGATGATTTATGACACGTTTTGCTATTGTACTTGGATTTAATGATTGCAGCATATTAATTTGCAAAAAGTTTTTGAAGTCATTTATTTTGATAAACGAATAATTTTTGTAAGTAATAATTTAAAGTAATGGAATGGTATTGTCCTATTTGAAGGTTGATATATGTCACCGTTCAAAAGCTGCTGTTTTCTGACCTTATAAATTAGACCAACATATATAAAATTATAATCCTGAAAACGACCACTAGCCCTCCAGATATCTACCTAAAAAGTTTCACAATCCTGAAATACTTCTGACCTTGGCCTTTTTCTCAGGGTCACAGGTTATTTGGATAATTACCAACTCCCGAAATACCTATCTACCAAATTTAATCAAAATAAAATGAAAGTGAGCTATAGACCTTCATATTGACCTTTGATCTCGAAAACTAGGTGAAGGTGAAAGAAATAACAAATCTCCGCCAAGGCTGAGCAGTCCACATTTCCCTCCAAGGTCCCTTATCTAGATCTTGCTCTCTCTGAGAATGTAGTGCATTTAGAAAATTTTCGAAAACTACCCATATATTTTTTAGGTAACTGCAGATAAAAAAGTTAGAATAAGGAAGAAAACTTTAACTTTGGATGAGTGTACGAATCATATATAATATATTGTCATTAAGGTAATTTTACATTATGTTAACCGTAGCTAATTTACGAGAAGATGAACTTGAAAAACTCATTTCTGTGTGGGTATATATTTCAGCCACCATCGGAAATGACGAGAAAAGCAAAAATATTATTAGATATTCATGAAAATCTAATGTCTTTTCACATCTGCATTACTCCATTTTCTTGATTTCCATCCATTTTAGAGCAATGTTCTTTCACCCTTAATTCGGCCGATTCACTTGTTCATAGAAAGATTAAAGCACTTTAAAATGTCTCTATGATACCCGTCTAGCCCCGTAGGAGGGTAGTGCCGTCAGTGCATCTCACGGGGTGCACTGTAGGCATTACTAAAGGTTCTTTGCAGCGTCCCTTCGGCCCCTAGCTGCAACCCCTTTCATTCCTTTTACTGTACCTCCATTCATTTTATCTTTTTTCCATCTTGCTACCCACCCTCTCCTAACAATTATTTCATAGTACAGCTGCGAGGTTTTCCTCCTGTTACACCTTTCAAACGTAACTACTCTCAGTTTCCTTTCCAGCGCTGAATGACCTCATACGTCCCAGTGCTTGGTCTTCGGCCTAAACTCTATATTTCATTCCATTCCATACCAATCTAGGAAAAGAAAGGTGCTTAGAAAGACTAAAGATATTGTAAGAAAGCAGCAGTAAATATTGCCTTCTTATCTTCGTAGAATATCGTCTTCGGTTTGTCAAAGACAACCTGATTTATAGCTGAACATATAAAACAATTTTCTTTACTTGTCACTCAACCGGGCGAGGTTTCTCGCTCAGAGCGAGAGTGAAGATTCGCTAATCTCTGGTCTGAGCTATCGTAAACACCTCGACTTGACGTTGTGAATGCACATTCCCTCATTTTTTGCAGCTTACGTTTTCGTACCTCGCGCAATATTTAAATATATAACTTGGCAACTGAGAGATCTGATGACTACTTCTTCTTCTTCTTCTTCTTCTTCTTCTTCTAAGGAATACATCACTCACCGAAGTTTGCCCAGCCATCTCATCTCAGATATCCCTTCCCCTCCCCCTCCCCCTTCAGCCTTTAACTGAGCGACTAAAAGAGCCAAATCAAACGTGACTCCAGGTTACGTTCTCGTTTAAGTGTGGCCCCAGCGGGTATTTTAAGCGGCGTTGAAGCTCTTTGAATATGCAAATCATATCTCTCGCTAATTTCGCTTGATTTCCGAATGAGTGCGCGATTTTTACGACATCTTAGCATCCTCGAAGTTTTGCTCGAGGTTTGGATGCTAATTACAGAAGAGGTTTCCGTAAACAGACAGGACATTTAAAGGGAAGAAGCTATTGCCGAGAAGACTCGCATATAAACATCTTTAGTGAGCTCGTTTTTTCTTCAAATCACCCCTGGCGCTAGCCTCGCCGTGACGTCACTTCCGCCAGCGCGCGAAAACGAAGTATTACTAGAAGTTATGACGTTCGAAAAACGTAAATGATGGACAAGCGAGAGGCCTGTTTGAAGATAACTTGAGACTTATGGCGCCAGAATGTGTTTACGCCGTTCAAAATGGATAGCAATAATTGCCATTCCGTTTGCAACTCGAAACATCGGCCTAGGCTCCAGTTAGCCACTTCCCAGCGCGCAAAAACGATGTATTACTGCTGCAGAAGTTATAACGTTCGAGAAACTCAAAATATGGACGAGCGAGAGACGTGTTTGAAGATAATTTGAGATTTATGGCAGCAGAGTGTGATGACACCGTTCAAAATGGGCAGCAATAAGAGACATTCCGCTTGCATCTCGAAACATCGGCCTAGGCTCGAGTTAGCCACTTCCGCCAGCGCGCGAAAACGAAGTAGTAATAAAAATTATGACGTTCGAGAAATCTAAAATATGGACGAGCGAGAGACGTGTTTGGAGATAATTTGAGATTTATGGCACCAGAGTGTGTTTGGACCGTTCAAAATGGGTAGCAATAAGAGACATTCCGTTTGCAACTCGAAACATCGGTCTAGGCTCGAGTTAGCCTGGCGTCCACAAAATTCGGCCTAATATTCGAATCTGGGAAAACACGTTCTTGCTCACCCTCGTCCACAGAAGTAAACAAGACTTCTTTAGTGTCAAGTGGTTGATGAAAAAGCGATATGACGTTAAAGGGGAACCTCATTAGGGATATTTTCGTAATGGTGATTAAATTGGGCGAGGACGGGGGGAAGTCTTGCCAGGAAAATCAGGTTGAGTGATCGTGCTAGGGCGAGAGACGCAGCTTGGGTAGTTGTCAGCACGCAGGAGCCATTATTCATATAAATGTACACACACACACACACACATATATATACACACACACACATATATATATATATATATATATATATATATATATATATATATATATATATATATATATGTATATATATATATATATATATATATAAATATATATATATATGTCTGTGTGTGTTTGTGTTCACAAACTACTAAGCATTTTGCTACGTAATAATATAGTGCAAATTCCGTCTTTATAGCGCAGTTTACGTGTATACTGCGCTAGCATACATGTATACTGTGCTAGTATACGTGTGTGCTGACACGTGTACGTATTTTTGTATATGTAACGAGATGCAGCATTTTTCTAATTATAAATATTTTTTTATATTATTTCTGGACTTTCAACTTTTCAATCTTAGATCAGATTTGACAATCCACCGTCCATGTTAGAAAAAAAAAACAATTCAATAAACTACAACATTAAACAAAGCATAGATACCAGTTAAGTCAAAGTAAACATTAAAAAAAATGTCAATGTAAATTACAATAAGCAATCTTTCATTCACAAGTTTGTGTACAGATATGCCCCCATTCATAAGTATGCGCGCTCGTGTGCATATACCCTCGCTTAAATGGGCAAGGCGCGTGCCCCGAATAAATTATTTGAACGTATCACATTCAAGGGAGCCCAGATAGGCAAGGGTTGCATGCAACACAGGCAGCGTGCTTGTATCGACGTTGCATTTGCACGGCTATCACGTATGTGTTCATTCTTAGGTGGATGACCTTGGTATATCAACCTTTTTTGTTGTTGTTTTTAGTTTTCTGTAAATGAAAACTATTGTGCCGACTTTGTCTGTCCGTCAGGACTTTATTCTGTCAACACTTTTTCTGTCTGCCCTCATATCTTAAAAACTGCTGAGGCTAGAGGGCTGCAAATTGGTTTGTTGATCATCCACCCTCCAATCATCAAACATACCAAATTGCAGCCCTCTAGCCTCAGTAGTTTTGATTTTATTCAAGGTTAAAGTTAGCCATAATCGTGCTTCTGGCAACGATATAGTATAGGCCACTACCGGGCCGTGATTAAAGTTTCATGGGCCGCGGCTCATGCAGCATTATATCGAGACCACCGAAAGATAGATCTGTTTTCGGTGGCCTTGATTATTCCCTGTAGCTGCTGTACAGAAAACTCGATTGCGCCGAAGAAACTTCGGCGCATTTTTTACTTTTTTTTTGTTTTTTCCAAAACTACGATAGGTCGAGTTTTGCGAGAAACGAATGATTAATTCAGGAAGAAGGAGAGATATATTATTTATAAGTCTCTCGTATTATGTAAGGAAAAAGATGGGAGATTATTATTATTATTATATTATTATTATTATTATTATTATTATTATTATTATTATTATTATTATTATTATTGGTGACCCGTTGATATAGTGGTTACTGTTGTGGAATGCCACTCAGATGTTGCGGGTTCGCGTCTCCCCCATGGCGATGAAAAATCACTGGATCTGTATCATGATCAGTTACTGCTGCAGTGTGTGGGGGTCTGCGGTGGGAGGCTGAAACCGACATTATTCTTTGGAAGCTTGAATTTCAAGTCAGTGGCCCCTTTGGTGGGCTTGTTCCATGTGAATAGGTTTCACTGAAATAATAATAAAAATTATAATTTTATTATTATTATTATTATTATTATTATTATTGTAAGAAATAGAGTTAAGTCTTGTATACTATAAATGAAATCATTCGTGTATACTACTATGAGCACCGCAGTACCCTTTTGCAGCCCAGGCCCGAAAAATAAAAAAAAAAAAGACAAAAATGCAAGATAAGTGGGACTTAATCACGAGAGAAACGATAGACCTGATTGATGCCTCTCGAAGGAAGAAAGTTTGCAAGGAAAACCAGAAGCAGGGAAAGAATTCCAAAACTTGGCAGTAGAGAGAGAGAGGGAGGGAGACTTGTAACAAAAGGAGGGAAAACAGATATTAGTTATTTTAAGGAGAGAGAGAGAGAGAGAGAGAGAGAGAGAGAGAGAGAGAGAGAGAGAGAGAGAGAGAGAGAGATACTTGTAACAAAAGGTGACAGAGAGAAAACCGATATTAGTCATTTTAAGGAGAGAGAGAGAGAGAGAATGAGAATGATATTAAGTTATACTGGAGAGAGAGAGAGAGAGACGTAACATAAGGTAAAAGAGAGAAAATCGACATTAGTTATTTTAAGGAGAGAGAGAGAGAGAATGAGAATGATATTAAGTTATACTGGAGAGAGAGAGAGAGAGAGAGAGACGTAACAAAAGGCAAGAGAGAGAAAACCGATATTAGTCATTTTAAGGAGAGAGAGAGAGAGAGAATAATATTAAATTATACTGGAGAGAGAGAGAGAGAGAGAGAGAGAGAGAGAGAGAGAGAGAGAACAGCCACTGAAGTGTATAATCCAAGCACTGCCGATGTCCACTTTCACTCGGAACAAAAGTTCACCCGTGAACAACAGCCTTCGAGGAGACACTGTAGCATGACTCTCCAACGCGAACCCTTCCTTCCTTCCTCCGCAGGGGGATTGGGAAAGCCCCCTTAGAAGCCTATGGTTCCTTTAAGGCGTCCTCAGGCCTCGCCGCGTCGTCTAGACAAAGGGCGCCGACGAAAAAGAACCAGAAAGGGGACACTCGACGCCTGAAGATTTGGCAACAGGGTTATATGAATATGATCTACCTGTTGCATCATCTCAGAACTGGAAACGAAACCAGGAGAGAGAGAGAGAGAGAGAGAGAGAGAGAGAGAGAGAGAGAGAGAGAGAAGGACAGATAGAGAGAGACAGAGAAAGGATAGATAGAGAGAGAGAGAGAGAGAGACAGATAGACAGAGAGACGGAGACCGTTATTGCCTCGTCCTAACGACCTCCAATCAATCAATAGTTCACCTTTAAGTCCAAAGCACAAAAGGCTTAAAGGCACACACACACACACACACACACACAAACACATGCCCGAACACCTGTTATAAAGGATGCCGCCGCACACCTGTTGAGAGTCATAATTCGGGGAGAGAGAGAGAGAGAGAGAGTTTGGTTTCAGTCAGAAAAGAAAGGCAACGATTTTTTTTACCATTAGTGGGTGACGCTCAAGCACATTATATGAGAGAGAGAGAGAGAGAGGAATAAGCCAAACCACGAGGGAGACAGACAGACAAACGTGCGTGCATTTTAAATAAAAAATAAGAAACAAGTTACAAGTCTGAAAAATGGGGCGATTTGCAAACTCAGAGTAAAGTCGATTCGACAATATTACCTATTTACAACATTATCTCGTAAATGCGAACCGAATAATCGATACGAATCATTCCCACTAATTGGGTTACGTGTGGGAGTTTGTTTTCTAGCACAGTGGAACTCGGGACATGAAAAAAAAAAAAAAACTAAATGGCACATTAGGCCATGATTTAATGGGATGGTCGAGAGCTCAGATACCTCTTGCGCGCCAAATGCCGTCAGAAATGCGCGCGAAAAAGTCGCCTTCCATTTGATGGTAAGTCGCGACGAGTCCCTACGTCTGCGTGTGTAAAAGACGCGGGAATTTACTGATAAAATGTCGGTGTGCGTCATACGTTTTACTCGCAGACGGAACACGAAATATATATGGACAGAGTCCTCGTCTTTTCAAACCCCGTCTGCCTCTTCTGTCACACATACACATGAGAGTTTCCCTTCCCCCCGTCTACGTATGATCCCTGCTCGCTAAAGTTTTATATCCCCGTGAAATATAAAAGAAGGGAGAGAGAGAGAGAGAGAGGAGAGGAGGAGGAGGAGGAGGAGGGCGAATGCATTGAGGGAGATCGATTCGAACTGAACTAGGAGGAGGGGGAGGAGGAGGAACAACAGAGGGTCTGGAAGGGAGCGTTTTAGTGGGAAAGTTTGAGAGGGCGTTGCTCGGTTGTGCGTCCGAGTATTGTTTCTCGGTGACTCGAAGTATTGGTTCTCGTGCGACGTTCTCTGGAGTAGCGTAGACTGTCGTGCATTAGAATGGCCTTGAACAATGCATAGGCTTTCTGGTGGTTTGTGGGTAAAGGAGTCTTTGTTTAAGGTACTGAATGAATATATTCTAAAGATACTACATCTCTTTTTATCTTTGCCTGCAAAGTTAGAAGAAAGTTATTATGGCTGTTCACGAGATATCTCAAAAACTTACAGAAAGATTTTGACTAAATTTTGTAGAGGGGTGAACCATTGACAGCGACATATTTGATAAGATTTTTAAATGAATCTAAATTCAGATCAGTGATTTAATACGACCTGTAAGATTTCGTGTAGATTCGAACGCGAAATAAACCTTCAATCATTGCTTAGGGCTATGTACATTCAAGTTCAGTAGCCTTGCAAGCGTTCACTTGCTAAAGAATGAATATATCTTAAGATTATTGTTTCAGAATGTTTCCATCGCTTCTTAAGTGATTTACAATAACTCTTACATTGGAATTAATGATAAAAATCTGTCATCATGATTTGCCAACGTTAATACGCTGATTTTGTCACAGACAAAGAGCTGTTGTTGTTATATAGGGTTTGAGTCTAGTAATTAAAACATGGAGTATAAAGCCCGTAGGATTATGTCGGAACTTTGTTATGAATATTAATCAGTTGACGTCCAGCTCTCAGCTCTCTCTCTCTCTCTCTCTCTCTCTCTCTCTCTCTCTCTCTCTCTCTCTCTCTCTCTCTCTCTCTCTCTCATTAAAATAACTAATATCGGCTTTCTCTTCTTCACGTCGTGCTACACGTTTCTCTCTCTCTCCGTATAATTTAATATCATTCTCTCTCTCTCTCTCTCTCTCTCTCTCTCTCTCTCTCTCTCTCTCTCTCCAGCATAACCTAATATCACGCTCTCTCACTCCAGTATAACCTAATATCATTCTCTCTCTCTCTCTCTCTCTCTCTCTCTCTCTCTCTCTCTCTCTCTCTCTCTCTCTCTCTCATTAAAATGACTAATATCGGCTTTCTCTTCTTCACGTCGTGCTACACGTTTCTCTTTCTCTCTGTATAATTTAATATCATTCTCTCTCTCTCTCTCTCTCTCTCTCTCTCCAGCATAACCTAATATCACTCTCACTCACTCCAGTATAACCTAATATCACTCTCTCTCTCTCTCTCTGTCTCTCTCTCTCTCTTTCTCTCTCTCTCTCTCTCTCAGTATAACCTAATATCATTCTCTCTCTCAGTATAACCTAATATTATTTTCTCTCTCTCAGTATAATTTAATTCTCTCTCTCTCTCTCTCTCTCTCTCTCTCTCTCTCTGTAACAATATCATTCTCCCCCACTCTCTCTCTCTCCCACGCACACACACACACAAATCAGTCCTCTCTCTCTCTCTCTCTCTCTCTCTCTCTCTCTCTCTCTCTCTCTCTCTCTCTCTCACACACACACACACACACACACACACACACACACACACACACACACACAAATCAGCCCACCCTCCACGCCCTCCGCCAGTCGAAAGTTACAAGTGACGTAACCCATGACCTTATTTTGTTTGGGGCGCGAGTTCATTAGCGGTGTCCCGTATACCGCCTGTTATTTTCGCATCCCGGGAGAAATCATTACGTCTCTCGTATGGCAACACTGCCGGCACAAGAATGAGGACTTATGCGTCACGGGAATCAAAATAATTTTTTATTTAACAAAAGCTGCTTTTGTTATTTTTTTTTCTTCAAGTTTTTGTTTTCTTTTATTTTGAAGTCAGGTTTTTTTGTAGACTAGCTGAAGTAATTTTTTTTTGAAACAAAAACAGATTTTGTTTTTATTTATATTTTTTTCTTAAAGGTTTTGTTTACTTTTATTTGAAGGTCAGTGCTTTTTTTTGTCTGAATTGGTAGTTTGGTTTGAATAGTTTTTTTTTTTGTAAAAGAGTAATCTGCTTTTATTTTGCATAATTTTTTTATTAATACGATAATTTTCAGTTAATTTTTGCAATGCTTTGTCATGAATTATAAACGTAATATAAATTACTAAAGAAAAAAATGATTAAATAACTCGAATAATAATCACGACAAATTTAATATAAAATTTATTAAAATTGTTAGGTTTCAATCACGACATGTTTCATATCGATGTCATGTTCCAGTAATTATGACATCGTGACTTCACATTGTCTTCCAATTCTGATAACCTTTTTAAAACATCAGAGGCATCTCTCTCTCTCTCTCTCTCTCTCTCTCTCTCTCTCTCTCTCTCTCTCTCTCTCTCTCTCTCTCTCTCGCTGTCCAAAAACTTTAACATCAGTTTTAACTTGACCTTTTATTTATAAGCTTCTCTCTCTCTCTCTCTCTCTCTCTCTCTCTCTCTCTCTCTCTCTCTAAGATAACTTTAATATCAGTGTTCTCCACATTCTATTGGAAATATCTCTCTCTCTCTCTCTCTCTCTCTCTCTCTCTCTCTCTCTCTCTCTCTCTCTCTCTCTCTCTCTCTCCAAGGTAACTTTAACATCAGTTTTAACTTGACCTTTTATTACAAGCTTGTCTCTCTCTCTCTCTCTCTCTCTCTCTCTCTCTCTCTCTCTCTCTCTCTCTCTCTCTCTCTCTCTCTCTCCCCATGACATTTATCAGACAGTGCTGCATCTTGCATCCTTCCCCTCTCCCCCCCCCCACCAACCCTTCCCACGCGAAGCCTTTTGGCAGTGATTGCAGTCAGTCACTGTGGATGCGTTCTATTGTCTGCTGGAAACAGGTGCTGCCTCAGAGTTCAGTTCTGAGAGAGAGAGAGAGAGAGAGAGAGAGAGAGAGAGGGTTTGAGTCATTTTCAACTATGGTCACTCATCAAAGACGACACGTGAAGGATTTGAATGCTGAGTGAGAATCCTAAGCTGATTGAGAGAGAGAGAGAGAGAGAGAGAGACTTAAAATTCGTACTTATGAATAGACAAGTGGTCTTTCAGATTCTGTTACGAAGAATGTCTTTTATTAATGTCTAAGTTAATCAGATCACAATAGAAATTGTGCTCGCGTGCGCGCACACACATATATATGTGGATATGTATATAAATATTATATATACTATATGTATGTATATATGTGTGTATGTCAGGTTTTCATTTTTTCATAATTTTACCAATCTATAGGTATCATCAATTCTCCCAATTATCACTTCCTATTTTTAATTATTCCACATTCCCTCGCTTTAAAGTTACCCTACTTTCCTTATTCCCCATACCGCGTGCTTCCGGATATTTTGTTGTTTGTTCCCAAAACCCAAAGAATCCGGTGGTTGTTTTTTCAGTGTTGTTTTCTCTGGAGAATGTTGGAGATAACCAAAGTCCCGTAAAATTGGTCTTAATTTTTTTTTTCTCGCGTTGGTAATTCCGGGTTTGTTGCCTAAGTGTGTTTGTTGTTATAGATGCAATAGCTCTTGATTTAACTGTTTTTGACTCACCTGGATATATAAAAACATGTATATATATTATATATATAATATGTATATATATATTATATATATATATTACATAATATAAATATATATATATGTATGTATGTAAGTATGTATAACTGAATCACGAAAATACGGAACGTGATGAATATATATAAATAAAGACAAAATCCACGAAGGAAAGAGAAACACTGAAGTGCTGCGAGGCCTTTCGACTGTCGTCCTTTACTTAGCAGAGTAAAGGACGACAGTCGAAAGGTCTAGCAGCACTTCGTGGATTTTGTCTATAATATATACATACTGTATATGTATATATTTGTGTATATATACATGTATATATGTATGTGAAAGCCCTGAATGAGAATATCAGTGGTTCCAGCAGCTAGCCAAACCCAAAGACGCTTCTTCGACTTAGTTTAGTCTGAGTTGATTTGACATGAAGAATCACAGTTACAGTTTACTACCATAAAGCAATTCTCCTTCTATTTTATAATTTACTTACATTCATATCTATTGATTTTTTCATTTGCTAATTTATTTTTCCTTTTCTAATAACTGATCTTTTTTTCTGTATTTCCTATTACCTTCTTTTTCTTCATTTAAATCATCACCATATTCTTTGGAAGATTGAATTTCAGGTCAATGGCCCCTATGGCCGGCTTCTTTCAGATGAATAGGGTTCATCTTCTGAATTATAAAAATAATTCACTTTCATATCTAATGCTGCTTTAATTAAACTGAGCATCACCCAATCTTATCACAAGGATGTCCCAGCCACTTAGTATTTGTGAGATCTCGGCTAAAATGCCGTGACACGCACAATTCAATTCACGAGGCCACAGCCGTGACTCGCAAGATTTCGCAATAAGTCATCACAAAGATGTCTTGATTCAGAGCGATTCGCAATTTAAAAAAGATATATTCTCCTGAAAGGGGAGGCCAATCCCATTGAAAGGGGAAAAGTCACGTCTTGGCAACCGTACTAGCGGGACGTGTCTCATACCGGTTCACGTAGCTATGAAGGGGGAGTGGTAAGCTTACGCCTTGTAGTATTCCCTTGCTCACTGTTCTGCAGGTGTGGTGTCTGTAATTAAATCGCTTATTTATTATAATTTTTTTTTTATCTTTTGTTAATATGATTTTTCTTGTTTTATTTGTTTTTTGGTTTTGTGAAGATGCTTTTTATTATTGCTTTTGCTCATAGTTATTGTTTGTGTCTTTGCTTTTTAGTGTTTTTTTCTGCAAAATTTGCTTTTTCAGTTTCTCCTTTTCTGTTGCATAATTATTCAATTTCTCGCTTTCTTTTTGTTTACATAATTTCTCATTTTCTTTTTGTTTCCGTCATTTTCTATCTATGGAAGTCTTCCCCTTTTCATTTCTTTAAAACTGGAGGATAATACCCATCTTGATTTTTAATTTTTATTTAGAAAATATCGGATTTCTCTATATAAGAAGAAGGAAGGTGAAAATTTTAGTTTCTTAGAATACAAAAAAAATTTTCCTTAAAAATTAGATTATAGTTATGGTATTCTCGTATGTACACACACACATATATATATATATATATATATATATATATATATATATATATATATATATATATATATATATATATATATATGACGATTAAAAAGTACCAAAGTAACTGGTTGTTCATCCATTTTTGCCAAATCTCAAAACATCCCAAAACTGAAACTTCAGTAAATTTCTATGAACGATTAAGACCCAAAATCAGTAAATATAATTAACTACCTTGGCCTTTGTACGATCTATTGGCTAAAAGTTCAGGTCAATGTGACCTAAGGACGACCTATTGATTTATGTCTACACAGTCATTTTGCTTAAAGCACGACCCACTTTATTGAAAAGAATTGCAAGTAGTACGACCCAAAATCAGTAAATATAATCTGCAACCGTGGCCTATGTACGACCTATTGGGCATATATTTCAGGTCAAGGTGACTAAAGTACGACCTATTGACTTATGCGTACACAGTCATTTTGCTTGAAGCACGACCCACTGAACTGAAAAGAATTGCAAGTAGTACGACCCAAAAATCAGTAAATAAAATTAACTATCTTGGCTTGTGTACGACCTATTGGTTAAATGTTCAGGTCAAGGTGACTGAAGTACGACCTATTGATTTATGCTTACACAGAGTCATTTTGCTTGAAGCACGACCCACTGAACTGTAAATACACAAAACGTGTCGCTGGGATTCGGGTACATGTCGCTCTGGGCTGGAGAAAGCGAACGTGACTCTGTGTCCTTTCTCTGCGTGATGTACAAACCTGGAGTCGCCAGACTTCTGATAGGCTTCATTTTCTTAAACGCTTTCTTTCCTTGTCTTTGGGACTCTATCGTCTTTCTTGTAGGCCTATTCTCTTCAGTCTACACCCTTCAAAGGCCTATCCTCGTTTCCCTTCTGTACAGTCTTGTTAATTCCATTATCTTAACGCTTTCTTTCCAGGTCTGTGGGACCTGTCTTCTTTCTTTTAGGCCTATTCTCTTCAGTCTACACCCTTCAAAGGCCTATCTTCGTTTCCCTTCTGTACATTCTTGTTAATTTCATTATCTTAACGCCTGTAGTGTCTAGACTCTATCTTCTTTCCTGTAGGCCTATTCTCTTCAGTCTACATCCATCAAAGGCGTACGTTTTCCTTCTGTATAATGTTGGTTATTCCATTATCTTAACGTTTTCTTTGTTGGTCTGTGGGACTGTTTCTTCTTTCTTTTAGGCCTATTCTCTTCAATCTACGTCCATCAAAGGCCTACGTTTCCCTTCTGTACAGTCTTGTCAATTTTCTTCTCTTCTTTTCTTCTATCCTGGCCTATTCTCTTCAGCCCACGTCCATCAAAGGCCTATCTACGTTCACATTCTGTACAAAAATGTTAAAATTCCTTTTATTCACATCTGTTCACACAAACTGTCCTGTTGATATCACCGCTTCGGGTGTTCGCTGGTCCTCTGACTGATGTAAATAAAATCAGCTTCATCTCAAGCACATTGAAAGCTTTGTCTACCGTGTGGGGCTTTTGACAGCTTGTGTCTCTGCGCGTGCGCTCGCTCGCTCTCTCTCCTTCCGAGCCTTTGGTAAAATGTCTGGGCTGGGCGTGTTGATCAGTGTTGATCAGACTGCGTTCATTTATTTGCAAAAGTAAGTGGATAAATATGTGATGTTGTTAAAGCTGGATTCATAAAGAGGTGAGGTATGTGATATAATATTGGTTATACGAAAAGGTTTACTTGTAGGTGTATAATGTATAAAAACATACACATACACATACACATACACGTTTATATTTTGTTTAGGATACAAGTATCACCCAGTGTCTCAGCATTAGAACTGTTTTGTGGCGTAAGAACTTTTCATTAATTGAAAAGTTGACTAGACGTGGTCTAACTGTTGTGCTTGAATTTCAATTAAGTGTAGCTCAATCTAGGCGTTTATTTTCAATCTTTTTTTTTTTTAATTCCCTTCACATCTCGTTGCAAGACAGACTTTGAAAACACTAAATGATTTACAGTTGGAATCATCATGACAGCACTGTGCAGGTCTGTGTGTTATTCAGTTATCAAATATTAAATTAATTTCTTAGTTATTTAGTATTACAAATTTTTCTCCTCGCCATTTTTTTTTCTCCTCAAGTGAGGTCATTCTTCAATTAGGAAGATTTTTCTTCAGTCTCTGTATTTCATATTTTAACTGAAGATACCAAGAGATATAGTAATTACCTTTCGAGGAGATAGAGAGAGAAAGAGATAGAGAAGACAGAGAAAGAGATCGAGAAGATACAGAGAAAAAGAGATAGAGAAGATAGATAGAGAAAGAGATAGAGAAGATAGAGAAAGAGATATAGAAGATAGAGAGAGAAAGAGATAGAGAAGACAGAGAGAGAGATAGCGAAGATAGATAGAGAAAGAGATAGAGAGATATAGAAGATAGAGAGAGAAAGAGATAGAGAAGATAGAGAGAAAGAGATAGAGAAGACAGAGAGAGAGAAAGAGATAGAAAAGATAGAGAGAGAGAGCAAGAGATGAAAGAGATAGAGAGAAAGAGATAGAGAGAGAAAGATATAAAGAACTATTTAAACTTCCACCCAGATGACTGAATGCACCCAATTACTTTGAGACGAAAAATCTCTTAAATATGATTTCCATAAAAATACTAATTGCCACCTTGGTCACTAATTGAAAGTATGATTCCTATTTACTGAGATTCGTTACAACAAGGCTTAACGACGTCCAAATATTTGAGATGCTTTAGAGATAGTGTATGTGTGTGAAGGGAATTTTAAAGTCATTATTTTAGTAAAGTGCCATCAATCACACTTATCACTAAATAAAGTATGAAACTTATCAGTATTTTAGTGATATTTGAGCAGTAAGTTCAGAAGATTATACGATCCACTATAACTATGAAACTTATCAGGATTCTAATAATTGAACAATCATTTCTTAAAGTTATATGATCCACATATCAGTAGTTCCTCGTTGGACGAGTCGGTAGAGTTCTCGGCTAGCACTCCGCTAGGCCCGAGTTCGAGTCTTCGACCGGCCAATGAAGAATTAGAGGAATTTATTTCTGGTGATAGAAATTCATTTCTCCGTACAATGTGGTTCGGATTCCACAATAAGCTGTAGGTCCAGTTGCTAGGTAACCAATTGGTTCTTGGCCACGTAAAATTAGTCTAATCGTTCGGGCCAGCCCTAGGAGAGCTGTTAATCAGCCCAGTGGTCTGGTTAAACTGAGGTATACTTATATCAGAGTAGGGTTACACACGAGATATAGTACAGCTAGGAAAGTAATCATTATTATATATCACTACCTCAAATCTTCTCAGATATCACCTCATTTAACTTAATAACTTCACTGGTCCATATATGAACAGCCCAAGAGCCCAGACCATTCACCGCTTTCCTACGGCTTCAGCGAAGGAAGAAGAAGAAGAGGAGTACCAAAACAATTGCTTCTTCTTCTTCTTCTTCTCCTCGTAACTCAAAACGAACCTCGGGATCCGATTCCTTCATTGCAGAGCTCCACCCAAATCAGGCAGACATTCATCCTGAGTCACAGAGAGAGATAGAAAAAGAGAGAGATAGAAAAAGAGAGAGAGAGAGAGAGAGAGGGGTCGTCGGTGGTCGAGCTCCGAGGGAGTGTTCAGTGGTGTGACCTCTTCCATCTCTAACCCGTGACCTTATAAAAAAAAAAGGCCCATTTTTCTAACGAAACCTGTCATCATAACCCTCCTTTCCTCTCATAGCCCTCGGCCGCTACTTAACCATGGAGAAATCCGATCAGAACGGGGACATTGAAGGTATTGCCATAATGTTTTATCATTTTTTTTCCTGTGTTGTTGATTTTTGCTCTGTTTCTCATTGATTTATGTTTATGCACATTTTAACTTTCATGTTGAAGGTGAATTTTTTCCTGAAGTGGAACAAATGAAAATGTACTGCTACACAGGTGTGAGAGAGAGAGAGAGAGAGAGAGAGAGAGAGAGAGAGAGAGAGAGAGAGAGAGAGAGAGAGAGAGAGAGATGTTTCAAAGCTTAAAGGGCATATCCGACTTTCATTTGAAGGAGTACATGATTACTCAGTGTCATACAATTATGCTTCGGTTCTACACGAAAATTTTCACTGGTTAGTGATTACTAAATTATATGCACTAATTCCCCTTAAAAAAACTTCCACCAGTAAATGATATTATTAGTATGATACTGAGGCTTCTTTTGGGAACTTTAAAAAGTTTCGTAGAATAGATATTAAAGTTCACTTTCACGAAATTCAGATTCTAAAATTATGTACCTTCGGCCCCTAGTTGTAACCTCTCTCATTCCTATTACTGTACCTCCGTTCATATTCTCTTTCTTCCATCTGACTTTCCACCCTCTCTAACAATTGTTTCATGGTGCAACTGCTTTGAGGTTTTCCTCCTGTTGCACCTTTCAAACCTTCTTACTGTCAATTTCCTTTTCAGCGCTGAATGACCTTATATGTCCCAGCGTTTAGCCTTTGGCGTAAATTCTATATTCTATTCTATTCGAAAATTATGTGGCACTCAGAATTTATTTAAGGTCTTAAAGGTTACGAAATATTTATATTATGTTTTACTTGAAGATAGATGTATATACAGTATATATATATATATATATATATATATATATATATATATATATATATATATATATATATATATTTATATATATATATATATATATGTATATGTGTGTGTGTGTGTGTATGTTTGTGTGTGCAATATTTATGAACACCAGGAGAGGGAGAGAGAGAGAGGGTAGGTGGGTGTGTATACTCCTATTATTCTTTATTCTAGTTAACAAAATATTTTTTTTTTACTAATTTGACATTTGAAATATGTTGATATGCATGCAAATATTTATGAAGACCAGGAGTGTTTATATGCATACAAATATTTACACCAGGAGAGAGAGAGAGAGAGAGAGAGAGAGAGAGAGAGAGAGAGAGAGAGAGAGAGAGAGAGAGAGAGAGAGAGAGAGAGAGGGATTAGTAGATAATCCTATTATTTTTTCGTGGAAAGCTTTAACTTCTTGAACAAGTTAATCCCTTTGGTGGTGGCAGCAAAATACGAGTTCTCTACGCCACAGACATTTCTCTTGTTATTTGTTGAGTTCACTTTTCTCTCATTTAAAGGCATTATGCTTGTGCTTTTATTTTGATGTACTTGTTTATTCATTGTTTTATTAGGTTGCACAAAATTTATTTAATTTATTTTATCGATATTTTGTTTATTAATTGCAATAACCGTTCATATACTATTGATGGGATCTTACTGCGTTCTTTATGTAGAAATTTTTGAAAGTTGTTGGTGTCCTTATGCCAGCACGGGCTCTTGCTCCAAGAGCGACCAGTAAATGGTATACCCAGGACCTGTCAGTCTGCTGTAGACATTTTCTGTAGTCTTTTTGTATCAATGCCTCGATCTTGAGTTTGAATATGAAGAAGGGGAAACACTTGTTCATGAAAATAGAATAGCGATAGGAATTGAGTAATACCTGCCAGGCCACCTTTTCTCACATTCCGCTGTTTCTTTCCTCCATTTTCCAAGCTTTGGCATTCTCACCTCCCCCTCTCTGTTTTTCCAGACTTATATAAGGTCTAGTTAAACTCCACCCTTCTTCCATCACCTTCCGTTTTCTGATATTATTCGGGCCTGGGCTAGAAAGAGGCAGTAGGTTGCCCGTTCTATATAGGTCTAGAAGGGAATCTGAGAGTAAACTGGTTTGAAAGGCGTAACAGGAGGAAAACCTCAAAGCAGTTGCACTATGAAACAATTGTTAGGACATGTTGGAAGACCAATGGAAGAAAGAGAATATGAACGTAGGAACAGTAAAAAGAATGATAGGGGTTGCAGCTAGGGGCCGAAGGCACGCTGCAAAGAACCTAAGTAGAGCCTACAGTGCACTGCGTGAGGGGCACTGACGACACTGCCCACCAACGGGGATTTGTTTGTTGGCGTCATTAAACCGAAATCGTTGTATGGGTTATTATGGAACTCGCTGGAAATGTTAACCCACTAAGATTTAGTCAGCTGCAAAACTTGCCACTAGTCCTGTTCTCACCTCGACGACTGGTTCTGTTCTGTCAGTGTCAGGTGGAGTTCGAGATTAGTTAAGTGTCTTTTGGTAATTGTCAATCTCCCGGGAAAGGATATGTAGAAATTTCGGTGCTATTTTAGCTTGTTATCAACGCGTCACCTCCGGGGTGCTAGTACTAAGCATGGCGGAAGCTCAATGGGACGCCGTGTTTAGTACTAACCCCCTCGGGGTTCAAAGATATAGTTTATTAATATAATTTATCGACCACACAATATAGAAATGTTTGTATATAAAATAATTCGATCCCCGAGGGGCTAGTACTAAACACGGCGTCCCATTGAGCTTCCGCCATGTTTAGTACTAGCACCTCGGAGGTGACACGTAGATAACAAGCCAAAGTAGTACCGAAATTTTCCTGTAGATTTTTGTAGTTTGTATTGTAGGGTCAGATCGATAACAAATCACCACCAACCAAAGCATGATTTTGTAAAGACAATTTCTTACCTTTGTTGCTCAGAACGCCGTGACGTCATTGGCGTCATTACTGACAATTACTTCTAATTGGAGTTTGGAATTTCAACATATATGAGCCTTTTTTTATTTAACGTGAGGTATTATGATTAAAATTGGGTAAATTAAGGCTAGTTTAGTGGAATTGGTTCCAAAATGAGAGGCTGTATGTTCCTATTTTTTTCAAGAATTTCGGGCCAGCCCTAGGAGAGCTGTTAATCAGCTCAGTGGCCTGGTAAAACTAAGGTACACTTAACTTGACTTAAGGACTGAATATTCTTATTTTTTATTATTATTCAGATGAAACCTATTCATATGGGACAAGCCTACCAAAGGGGCCATTGACTTGAAATTCAAGTTTCCAAAGAATATGGTGTTCATTAGGAAGGGGTAAGAGATACCACTTATTAAAAAAGAAAAAAAATAACAAATACTGAATATCACGTCTTATAAGTAACAATTATTGATTCACCATTCATAGAACTGACCCATTACCATTGAAAAGTAAGTCACTGAATACTCCTTTAACCTTTCCCACTACTATTGAAGACTATTCACTGAATACCCTTTCATAGAACCCTGCACATAATCATTAAAGGTAATTCAGTGGAGATTGTGCCAGAAGAATCATAATTCTAGTGGAAGTTAATTTCTCATTTCTGAGAACCTTCGTCTCTCCTTCGCTGGTCTCAAACGACCGAGAGTTATTAGCAATCCATTCTGAAAGTCGAGTGAGCTATTGAGAACTTGCGGATGGGAGTCCTTATTGATTGCCGTTGTGTGGCCAAGTTGATGGTAATCAATCAATAATTATAGGTGGTTTATTAGTCAGAGGAAACTTCCCTTAAGAATCTTGTATTAGTAACCAACTGCAAGGGATAGGTCTAATGCATGTAAATCTAGCGGTAGGTATGTGGTGTCTACCTTTCTGGTTAGGCCTAACCTTTCATATCTTTTCATTTTAGTTTCTTCGATTCTGGGCTAGAAAATGGTATTAGGGTGTTCGCCCAATTGGCCTTTGATCATTGAAATGACTTGAGATGTCGGTAGAAAGCATTAACGAAAGCAAATGTAAAATAAACAATAAACAAAAAACCGAGGTAGCCAGTTTATGTAAACAGCCTAGATAAAATGAGTACTTCAGTGATGAGCTTTGCAATGAGAGAGAGAGAGAGAGAGAGAGAGAGAGAGAGAGAGAGAGAGAGAGAGAGAGAGAGAAAGAAGATAAAAACTCAGAACCTCACGACAAGATACGAGGTCATATTTGAAGGTATAATGATGATGATGATGATGATTTTATAGTCACCCGTTCGTGTCTGGAGGAAGCATGCGAGATTTTATTGTCTCTCCGGTTGGCTGTTGGAAAACGAGAGAGGTGTTTTTCCCTCCTTTCTTTCAAAGGACTTTTTTTATTATTATTATTTTCTTTCCTTTACAGAGCCCATTTCCAACGCTCCGACACCATGGCGTGATTCTACTGAGGTTTCCTTAATGATCCTACCCTTGCGTGTTGTTTTATTTCTGTATATCCATATCTAAATCTATATGTAGAGTATATATATTATATATATATATATATATATATATATATATATATTATATATATATATACATATGTGAACTTTGTTAAAATGTTTTCCTTTATTTCTTAATATCTTTGATGTTTATTGCAGGTCTGTCACAGTATCTATACTTATTCTATGTTTTGTCAGTGTTAAAACTATATATATAAGAAATATATTTTTATGTCGTTTTATAGAAGATATTTGAGTGACTTGTGGACAGATGGCACGAAATTGATAACTGAAATGCGCCCATGTGCCTTATAGTTTTACGTTTTTTTCTGTGTGCATCTACAAGCGATAGACCTACAAGTGTTAGACCAACAATACTAGGCCTATACCTCTTGTATTTGCCTACAAATACAAGACTTGTAAGGGAAATCTTGATAAGGATCGGATGTAAAACGTTGATTTTAACCAAATTAAAGAACAGCCATTTTAAGATGTGCATAAACAAGCGATAGACCTACAAGTGTTAGACCAATAATACTAGGCCTACCTCTTGTATTCGCCTACAAATACAAGACTTGTAAGGGAAATCTCAATAAAGATAGGATGTGGAATGTTACTTTTAACTGAATTAAAGAACAACCATTTTAAGATTCGCATTTACAAGCGATAGACCTACAAGTGTTAGACCAACAATACTAGGCCTATCTCTTGCATTTGCCCACAAATACAAGACTTGTAAAGGAAACCTTGTTAGTTCTAATAGAATTAAAGAACAGCCATTTTTAACAGCCATTCGTATCTTACAGGTGACACTTCAGTGAGCCTCGAGGTAACAGAGGAAGGCGGAGACCTATCGGAGAAGGTCAACGGCGAGGTCAGAAGAGCGAAGAAGAAGGCGGGAGGAGGAGCCGTTGTAGAGGAGGACTCTGTCGCCACCGGCCAGGAATCCGACGAGGACTTCAGCCAGCCGGAGATCAGCAGGACCTCCGACTACGAGGAGGAGGAGGTCAGCGCAGGTCGGGTCAACGGCAAGGTCGTCCAGGAGGAAGAGGCGGAGAGCGACCAGGAGACCGAAGATCTCGTGAGCGAGCGGCAGAACGTCGAGGTCTCCGAGAGCACCCAGGAAGTCGAGGGGGTCGTCGAGGTCACAGAGCGCCAGGAGACGCTCGACGAGGTCACACAGGGCTCGGACGAGGAGGTAGAAGTCTCGGGGAGGGAGAGCGTCGACCTACAAGAGGAAGCGGCCCCGCCAAAGAGGAAAGTAGTCGAGTACGTGGAAGACACCGCGGAAGAGGACCAGGACCTAGCGACCGAGGAAGAGAGCGTAGCCGAGGCCGTAGAGGAGAAACGGGACACTGAACCGGTCACCGAAGGGAGAGAAGAAGAGGAGGAAGTCCAAGAGGAAGAGGAACAGGAAGCGGAAGTTGTCGAGGCTCCGGAAGAGCCCGCCCAAGAGGAGGAGAATCTAGTCGACTGCGAACCCAAGACCAAAGAACCCACCAAAAGCCTCAAGAAGACCAAAAAGAAGGAGCCAGCCAAAAAAGAAGAAGTTGAAGAAGAACAGGAGGAGGAGGGCAGAAAGCCGCCGCCGGAGGCCTTACACAGACGCAGAAGCTCGGCCGAAAGCTTCCAGAAGCTCAAGGACAGATTCAGCAACGGGACGAAGGTAGAGGAGAACAACAGGAAGAACAAAGAGGACGAGAAGGGCCAAGGGGGAGCCAAGAACATCATGTCTGAAAAGAGCAAGAGATTCGTGAGTATTCGGTCGTTGGTGTTTTTTTTGCCTTTTCTCTGATACTATCTACCTACCTTTCTATCTATATATTTCTATATATTTCTATACACCTTTCCCAAAGGTATTCTGATGTAATTAAATTTCCTCGCAGGTATTCTGTGTTTGTTAGGATTGAGAGAAAAATTGTGGGCGTCGTTAGGTAATTTTTGCTGTTCGTTGTGTACAATAGCATAGCGATGAGAAAGCTTTAATTTTGCTCGCATTATTATTATAGTCTTCACTGGAACCCGGGGCTGCTGTCTCCCCTACCCCTCCCCCACCCAGGGTGGATAAACAGGTTTGCAGGATGTCTCCCCTACCCTCCCGTTCCCCTACCTACCCTGCCCCCACCTGGGCGGACAAACTGGTTTGCAGGGGGTGGGTGGTTGTGTCATGTCTCTCCTACTGCCACCCAGGGGAGGACTAACAAGATCAGATCCTCTTGGATTTTATTATTATAGATTATGATTATTATGAGCTAGTTGGTGTGTTCCACGCTGGAACCCGGTGCTGCTGGTCTCCCCTGCCCTCCCGATCCCCTAACTACCCTGCCCCACCTGGGCGGACAAACAGGTTTGCAGGACGAGGGTGGATGTCTCCACAACCCTCACGTTCCCTAACTACTGTTACCCGGGGAGGATAAACAAAATTTGCAGGGTGTGGGTTTGTACGTTATTTTATTAGGATAAACAAAATCCACCCGTATTTTATTATTATTATTATTATTATTATTATTATTATTATTATTATTATTATTATATTTGTGTAGGCGAGTTTTAGCTCTGAAAAATAAGCATACGAATGAAACATTATGGTTCAAACGAAGTAAAGAGAAAATAATTAGCTTTTTGTTTGATTTTACAACAGATTTGTCATATCAGATGCGAATTATGAAGACAAATGAATATCGATACAGGATGACTGTTTAGTCCTATAGCTATGAGACTGTTTATGCTAATCTCAGTATTTTATATTTAAATTTATTTGTGTCGATCGCATCACTGTGTAACACTTTAAATAAACAAGTAAAAAATCCGCCAAAGTTTCTTAGGGGCAATCGAGTTTTCTGTACGGCCGCTACGGCGTATAATCAAGGCCACCAAAAATAGATCTATCTTTCGGTGGTCTCGGTATGATGCTGCGTGAGCCGCGGCCCATGAAACTTCAGCCACTGCCCGGTGGTGTCCTTTCTTATATTGTTGACAGACGCACGATTATGGCTAACTTTAACATAAAATAAAATAAAAACTACGTATGCTAGAGGGCTGCAATTTGGTATGTTTGATGATTTGTGGGTGGATGATCTACATACCAATTTGCAGCCCTCTAGCCTCAGTAGTTTTTAAGATCTGAGGGCGGACAGAAAAAGTTCGGACTGACAGACAGAGCCGGCACAATAGTTTTCTATTACAGAAAACTAAAATTAACTTGTTTTAATCATTCCAGCAGACATTTAAATCAATTTCGAAGCGGGACGATTATATTCAATAACCCTGCATAATCGCACTCCGCCAAATTACTAGATCAAAAGGAAGCCGCCCTATATTCATGTATTTACAAACAGATCCATCAGAACGTTAGCAATAATCTTATTAACGTCCGTATCGTCTATCAAAACTAAGGGTTGGGGGCGGGGTGGTAAAACTTGGCTTGTCAACATACCTCATATCAACAAGATGACGGATATGAGCAAGGAACGTGGGTACTTAGGAAAAAGGGGATAGTGTCATATACTTTTTGGCATTGATAAAAGACATCGTCTGCCCAGCTATCAACTTGGCACTCCAGACGAGAGAGAGAGAGAGAGACAGAGGAAGGAAGGAGAGAGAGAGAGAGTGCCATAAGATACCTGGCATCAGTTGTAAGCTTTGAGCTGTCATCAACCCACTCCCGAAATGTCAAAAATACCCTTACGGGTACGATTGCCCACTTGACCCACTGCGTTGTATATGATTTGGGAGACTTCCAGATGATGACGGGGTATTATTATTATTATTATTATTATTATTATTATTATTATTATTATTATTATTATTATTATTAAGGGTACAATAAGACCCTAATTCTTGAGGGTAAATGTAGACATGTTGTTTCATTCGTAAAACCTAAGATTATTATTATTATTATTATTATTATTATTATTATTATTATTATTATTATTATTATTACTACTACTGTCGATCATAAATGCCTCGAATTCTTGAGTCGATGTCGAGATCATATTGTTTCATTTGTTGTTGGGCCCTAAGATTATGTTTGCCAATTAGAATTATTATTATTATTATTATTATTGCATCATTATCTTCATTATTATTATTATTACTACTTGTCGATCATAAATATCCAGTAATTGTTGTTGACCCATCCTTTAGAGCCGATGTCGAATTATCGTTCTTATTACTATCCAGAAATTGTTGTTGGGCCCATGATTTTGACGTTGTTTGCCAATCCAGAATTTGTTGTTGCACCCATTATCTAGACGCTGTTTCCGATGCATCATTATCTTCATCCAGAGATTGTTGTTGCCCCCATGATCTAGATGTTGTTTTCCAATGCATCGTTATTATCATATCCAGAAATAGTTGTTGCACCCATGATTTAGACGTTGCTTTCCAATGCATCGTTCTTATTACTATCCAGAAATAGTTGTTGCGCCGATGATTTAGTTGTTTTCCAATGCAGCATTATCATGAACAGGTGGCACAACATTCTTCTTCTTCTTCTTCCTGTGCCCTGTAAATAAAGCAAGTCCGTTACGCCCCGACTACGTGCTTGGACCGAGCGCCTTCAGGAAGTGCTTGCTTGCATGCCTTCGTAACAAACTGGAGAGAGAGAGAGAGAGAGAGAGAGAGAGAGAGAGAGAGAGAGAGAGAGAGAGAGAGAGAGGGAGAGGGGAGGGGGGAGAGGGAGACGTTGCATGTGTTGTGCTTTGCAACAGTTGAAAGTCTGGGGGGGGGGGAGAGGGGTTACTTATTGCCCGTGTCTGATGCCGCCCCCTCCCCGAGTTCTTTGCAGAGGTGGTTTGTGCCAATGAAAATTCTCTCTCTCTCTCTCTCTCTCTCTCTCTCTCTCTCTCTCTCTGTCTCACCTCTCTCTCTCTCTCTCTCTCATGTGATTAAAGTTCTGTATGTTATATGTCCACCATGTGATTAAAGCTATTAAGTGCTCTCTCTCTCTCTCTCTCTCTCTCTCTCTCTCTCTCTCTCTCTCTCTCAAGTTCTGTATGTCTATATGTCCACCATGTGATTAAAGCTATTAAGTGCTCTCTCTCTCTCTCTCTCTCTCTCTCTCTCTCTCTCTCTCTCTCTCTCTCTCTCTCTAAGTTCTGTATGTCTATATGTCAAATGTCTTAAAGAAATGCAGTCCTTTATCTCGCTATATCTTTCCTTATCAGTTTCTTGTTCTTAACAAATAACAAAACCCACTGACAGATCTCTTCTAGTCTTTATCTGACTGAACTATTATAACCACTGAATTAAGATAGAATAGAGCCAGTCGTCCACTGAGGAGAGGATGGCAGAATAAAAATCACAGAAAGAAAGATAAAAATAGAGAAAGAATTGTGAGGGGGGAGATTGCCTTTTTTTTCATTTTTATGACCTCGTGTGACCTAATTGAACATTTTTATGACATCGTGACCTAATTAATCTTTTGAAATCTTGCACCTCTACTTATCCTCATGATATCTTTGACTTATCAGTTTCCATTTTATGACTTTAACAAACCTAACAAAACCCACTGACAGATCTCTTCTAGTCTTTTATCTGACTGAACTATTATTCCACTTGTTAACCTCTTATGATAGAATAGAGCCTTCGTCCACTGAGGAGAGGATTTTCAGAATAAAAATCTTAGAAAGAAAGATAAATTTTCAAGAATTCTTATGACCTATTGCTCATTTTCATTTTTATGACCTCGTGTGACCTAATTGAACATTTTTATGACATCGTGACCTAATTAATCGTTTTGATGATCTTGTGACCTGCTACTTATCCTCATGATATCTTATGACCTACAGCTTTCCATTTTTATGACCCCTTTATGACCTACTGCTGACGACTGTGACCTACTTCTTCACAGTTTTTATGACCTGTGACCTGCTGCTTTTCTATTTGTCTAACCTCTTATGACCTGGTTTGTATGACTTATGAGCTACTACTTATCCATTTTATGACCTCTTATGACCTACTACCCATCCATTTTCATGACCTCTTATGACCTACTACTCATCCATTTTCATGACCTCTTATGACCTACTACCCATCCATTTTCATGACCTCTTATGACCTACTACCCATCCATTTTCATGACCTCTCATGACCTACTATCCATCCATTTTCATGACCTCTTATGACCTACTACTCATCCATTCGCGAACGAGAAAATTAAAGAAAAGTAGAATAAACCGGAGTAGCGTATATCCATCCGCTTATAAATATATATATATTTATTTATTTATATATATATATATATATATATATATATATATATATAATGTATATATTTATTTATTTATTATATACACATGTATACATACATACATACATGACCTGACATGACATGGCGACGTTACACGGAAATCACTTCCTTCATCTCACCGACCTCATTTGAAAGCACGACAGAGACTTGTCATATTTATTCCCGTCTTCACGTTCAGCATTGTCACTGTCCTGACTCGTGACTCTGAACTCCTGGCTGTACTTACTGGTGGGTGAGCTTCGTCCTGTGAAGGCTCTCTCTCTCTCTCTCTCTCTCTCTCTCTCTTAGTCCTTCATGCTTTTAGGATTTCGTGCTTTTAGTCCTTCATGATTTTAGGATTCCGTGCTTTTAGTCCTTCATACTTCTAGTCCTTCATACTTTTAGTCCTTCATGCTTTTAGGATTTCGTGCTTTTAGTCCTTCATGCTTTTAGGATGTCGTGCTTTTAGTCCTTCTTACTTTTAGTCCTTCATACCTTTAGTCCTTCATGCTCTTAGGATGTGCTTTTAGTCCTTCATACTTTTAGTCCTTCATACCTTTAGTCCTTCATGCTCTTAGGATGTCGTGCTTTTAGTCCTTCATACTTTTAGTCCTTCATGCTTTTAGTCCTTCTTGTTTTTAGGATTTCGTGCTTTTAGTCCTTCGTACTTTTGGTCCTTCATATCTTTATTCCTTCGTATTAATTTATTAATTTATTATTTTTTTCAATTGGAACTCTTCTTTCTGTAGTTTTTCTTTACCTTCTTTTACTGCAATGCACACCATAATATTCTTTGGAACGCTTGAATTTCAAGTCAGTGGCCCTTTAATACATTTTATGTAGGGTTCATCTCCTGAATAATAATAATAATAATAATAATAATAATAATAATAATAATAATAATAATAATAATTGTCCTTCATACTTTGAGTTTGATTAGAACATGGGAAGAGAGACGGTTAGGAGAAATGGGAAGGAAATGATGATGAATAGTTAATGAGAAAGAGAAATGGAGTACTCGGTGAGGAGATGAATGTAGGAATGTAAAGTAGAAGTGGGATATTATGAGAATTCATGAAGAATAATGAGAAAAGAAGGTAAAATGGATTAGGAAGAAATGAGAAGGAAATGATGATGAATAGGTAATGAGACAGAGAAATGAAGTGCACTGTGAGATGATGAGTGTAAACTAAATGATAAATTATGAGAATTCACGAAGAATGATGAGAAAAGGAGGTAAAATGGACCAGGAAGAAATGAGAAGGACATGATGATGAGCTGGTAATGAGAAGGGAGAAATGAGGAGATGAGTGTTGGAACGTAAACTAGAATTGGGGAATTATGAGAGTTCGTGAAAAATGACGGAGTAGGTGAGACGTGAGAATGAATCATGAATATTTCGACGATATTGCAGTGAATCTACACGAGGGATTCGTGTCAGTGGGTGAATCACGTAGATTATAAATCATGGGAGCGGCGAGTGACGTCATGATTCGCCTTGGAGATACGATTTGTAGGATAATTAGAAAGATGTAAGATAATTTTTAAAAAATTGTAAGATACTCTAAAAAAAATTGGTAAGATAATTTTTATAAAAATTGTAAGATAATTTTGTAATTTTAAAATAAATTTTAAAAAATAGTATGATGATTAATAAAAATAAGGTAACTTTTAAAAAATTGTAAGATGATTTTTAAAAAACTGTAAGATTTTTTAAAAAGTAAGATAATTTACAAAATGTTGAGATAAATAAAAAAAATTTAGATATTTTTTTAAAAACTATAAGTTAATTTTTTAAAAATTAAGATAATTTTAAAAAATTGTAAGATCATTAAAAAATAAAAACTCGTGAAACTTGAGGTTAGAAATTCAATATTAATGAAAAAAGATTTAGGTTAAAATAACAAAGATTATAGACGAATAAAAACGAGAATAGCTCAGCACTGAAAGAGATAAAAATAAACATAAAGAAAGATAAAACGAAGGAGAGGAAGAACCACAGTGGAGATAATGAAATAATGTGAAACTTGAGATAAAAAAAAAAATAATATACAAGATGAAAGGTTGAGAATACCGTAACAAAATTAAAGACGAATAGGAAAGAGAATAGCTAAGGACTGAAAGAAATGACAGTAACAGAGATATATAAAATGAGAGAGGAATACCGTAGCACTAAAAAAGAGAGGAGAGGAAAACTCAAGAGAGAGAGAAAATGAGCAAGAGAAATAACCCACACGGCAAAAGTAAGGCAGGAAATGACGTCAGGCAACCTGGCCCGGGTCAAAATTCGGGAAGGGGCGATATTGAACTCCCCTGGAAATGATATGGACGGCAGCGGGACATTCTTCGGCTGCCTTGAGTGTCTGCAGATGGAGAGAGACTCAGAGACAGATAGACGGAGGAGAAATAACGGAAGGGAGAGAGAGAGTGGAAAAGACGGGCGGGTCCTTTGGGATGCTCACGGCGCCGGTAGGAAGGATAAAGGATTTTTATATATATATATATATATATATATATATATATATATATATATATATATATATATATATATATATAGAGAGAGAGAGAGAGAGAGAGAGAGAGAGAGAGAGAGAGAGAGAGAGAGAGAGAGAGAGAGAGAGAAATGAATTACACACACATGTATATATATATATATTATATATATATATATATATATATATATATATATATATTTATATTTATATATATATATATATATATATATATATATATATATATATATATATATATATATATATATATATATATAGAGAGAGAGAGAGAGAGAGAGAGAGAGAGAGAGAGAGAGAGATGGGGAGGAATGATTATCGTTAGCATTTAATTACACTGGGACTGCAATGATTTTTATATATTTTTATTAAAAACGCTTTTGAGATTCAGAACCTAAGCATAGAAGTACTTTCACGAAGGGAAAGGAAGTATCGGATGAAGCATTATCTGTCTTGTATATTAAAAACAAAGAGGTGATTAAAAAATAGTGATAATAATAAATTATAATAATTTTTCTTTTGAAGTGCAGAATATTTTAACAGACATCACCTGTTCCTAGTAGTGGAAAGCTCCTTTAACTAGTGTATTTTTCCTCAGTGATTTTTGGTTTTGCTATTTGTCTTTTTCCTGAGTGGGTGGGATGTGTAATAATTGTCTAATATATATACATATATATATATATATATATATATATATATATATATATATATATATATATATATATATATATATATATATATATATATATATATATATATATATATATATATATATATATATATATATATATCAAGCAAAAGTCCACACCAATTTAAATATTCAAAGTGATCGATTCAGTCACCAAGAATAGCCACCCCCTTTCCTTCCCTCCCCTACCCCTACCCCTACCCTTCCCCCCCCTCCCCCCTACCCCTCCCCCTCCCCCTTCCACAACACCCCCACCCACCCTCCACGAAACCTCAGATGACGTCACGAGAGCGGCGGACAAGGTCGCATGAGTATGGGGAATTTCTGTGAATTGGAACTCGGAGTTCTCATTAAGTCTGGATCGTTTGAAAGCTCTGACAGGTCGCCTTTGTTCATTTTTATTCTTTTGTGTTCATTTGTATTCTTTGTTCATTTTTAGTCCACTTTATTTTTCGTTCATTTTTATTTACTTTTAATCTTTGTTCATTTTTGTTCTTTGTTCGTTTTTAGTTCACTTTATTCTTCCTTCATTTTAGTCCACTTTAATTTTGGTCCATATTTATTTTAATTTATTCTTATTTATTTTGATTCAATTTTGTTCTTTGTTCATTTTTATTTATTTTTATCCTTTGTTCATTTTTATGCAGTTTTATTCTTTGTTCATTATTATTCTTTGTCCATTTTTTCAGAGGATTTTGGACACACACATACACATATTATATAGATATGTGTGTGTGTAATTTTAACCACCACAAATCCCTCGTAAATTCTCTCTCTCTCTCTCTCTCTCTCTCTCTCTCTCTCTCTCTCTCTCTCTCTCTCTCTCTCTCTCTCTCTCTCTCTATCTATATATATATATATATATATATATATATATATATATATATATATATATATATACATGTGTATAGTATGTATTTGTATATATACATGTGCATATACATACATACATACATACATACATTCATACCTCCATACATACGTACTGTATATACTGTACGTACATGCACCCTCACTTCCCCTGTTCAGTTTTATTAGTGCGCTGCCTGGGAATGAGCTGGCGAACAATTCCTGACCGATAATCAAACAAGATCGCGATGAATATGTATATGCTATTATCATAATGTGAGTCGCTCGTGCTAATGGATGTTGAAGGGGTAGATGGTAATCTTGGCTGTGTTTGTGTAGGGGTAGGTGTATGTGTAGTGTAGGTGTGTGTGTGTTGGTACGTGTTCGTGTGTTCGTGTAAGTAATGGGTCCTAGTTGTGTATTGATATCTGTTCGTGTGTGTAAGTCATGGTGTGTATGTTGATGTGTGTGTGTTCATATATGTGTGTGTATGTGTATTTCAGTACATCAGTTAAACTGAAGACGCTCAGTTAGTGTCCTAAATCATCAGTTATTATCTATTTTGGGATTCATTGTAATCTTTGTGTAGTGTGTTTTACCTATTGGAATACACTGTATCCCTTGTATATATAGTGTTTTTGTATACACAAACATCCATACACTCATTACACTATATTCATTGTATATAATGTGTATTTTGTTATACACACAATCATACTAACACCCAATACACTATATTCATTGTATGTATAGTGTGTTTTGTTATATCCACAAATCTACTTACATCCAATAAACTATATTCATTGTATATATTTGTATTTTGTTATATACACAAACCTACTTACGCCCAATACACTATATTCATTGTATATATAGTGTATGTTGTTATATACACAAACCTACTTACACCAAGTACACTATATTAATTGTATATAGTGTATGTTGTTATATACACAAACCTACTTACACCAAGTACACTATATTCATTGTATATATAGTGTATTTTGTTATATACACAAACCTACGTACACATAATACACTATATTCATTGTATATAATGTGTATCCTGTTACATACATAAACTTACTAACACCCAATACTATATTCATTGTATATATAGTGTATTTTGTTATGAGCACAAACCACCATACACCCAATGAATCATAAACATTTTCCTGGGACAAACACACACCAGTCGCCATCAAACCTCTCTCTCCCTCTCATCACCAACTCTCAGTACAGCATTTGAGGTCATTCTCTGGTTTCTGCAGTTCCCCCTCCCTACGGGAAACCCAAGCACTGGGACCTCCGAGGTCATTCAGCGCTGAAACGGAAATTGACAGTAAAAGTTTGAAAGGTGTAACAGGAGGAAAACCTTGCTATTGCAGTATGAAACAATTGTTAAGAGAGGGTTGAAAATAAGATGGAAGAAAGAGAATATGAAAGGAGGTACAGTAAAAGGAACGAAAGGGGTTGCAGCCTGGGGGCCGCCGTTATCAATAAGCTTTAATTTTGACCTGTGGCTTACGTAGTTCGTTTCCCTTTAATTGCTGAGTCAGCTGAAACAAACATTGCCTAATGACATTTAATAACAGAACCCACTAATTACCGGCGTTATTTCGTTTCCTCGTTGTCGGTTTATTTATCGGATAAAGGCAGAGAGAGAGAGAGAGAGAGAGAGAGAGAGAGAGAGAGAGAGAGAGAGAGAGAGATTAGGATACATGTAACTTCATTGAGCTGATAAGAGATTAGAAACAGTGTACGATAAGCTGTTTACAATAGTATTTTAACATACTAAATCTCGGTTCGTTACATTGAAATGTTTAGCTGATGAGAAAGAGAGAGAAAGAGATCAGTGCGTTACATTGAAGTGTTTAGCTGATGAGAGAGAGAGGGGGGAGAGATATTGATTGAAATGTTTAGCTGATGAGAGAGAGAGAGAGGGGGGGGGGGAGAGATATCGGTGCGTTACATTGAAATGTTTAGCTAATAAGAGAGAGAGAGAGAGAGATCGGTGCGTTGCATTGAACTGGTTGGGTGATGAGAGAGAGAGAGAGAGAGATCGGTGCGTTACATTGAAATATTTAGCTGGAGAGAGAAAGAGAGAGAGAGAGAGAGATCGGTGCGTTACATTGAAATGTTTAGCTAATAAGAGAGAGAGAGAGAGAGAGAGAGAGAGAGAGAGAGATCGGTGCGTTGCATTGAACTGGTTAGTTGAGAGAGAGAGAGAGAGAGATCGGTGCGTTACATTGAAATGTTAAGCTGATGAGAGAGAGAGAGATTAGGATACACGTAACTTCACTGAGCTGATAAGAGATAAGAGATTAGAAACTGCGTACGATAAGCTGTTTACAATAGCATTTAGCCCCACCAAATCTCTGGGAGTTAAATTGAAGTGTTTAGCCGATAAATTTGAGATAGAGGAGGAGATTTATGCATAAATTCTTATCTGATAAGTGGATATCGGCATTACTCTGATTTTTATTGTTACTTGAATTTTAAACGATAAGCTTGACCAGAGATAGAGGGAAATTTATGAATGCATTTTTTGACAGTTAAACGATTTTTATAAATGGAAATTCAAAATAAATGATACGATGACAGTTAAACTGTTTTTTAGATGTTCATTTTGGCATTGTCTGTCCGTCCGCACTTGTTCTGTCCGCCTTCAGATCTTAAAAACTGCTGAGGCTAGAGGGCTGCAAATTGGTATGTTGATCATCCATCCTCTAATCATCAGACATACCAAATTGCAGCCCTCTAAGCTCAGTAGTTTTTATTTTATTTAAGGTTAAAGTTAGCCATAATCGTGCTTCTGGCAACGATATAGGATATGCCACCACAAGGTTAAAGGTAGACTCGATCATACGCTGTAGCGGCTGTACAGAAAACTCGATTGCGCCGAAGACACTTCGGCGCAGTATCTACTTGTTATAACTTGAAATAAAAAAAGATATTCTTGTGAAAATAAAAAAATGAATTTGTGAATATATTCTGTCATGACAGTTAGACGATTTTTCTTCTTACTTTTTATTTTTATTAATTAGAAGACATAAATTAAAAAGATTGAGGTAATTGTATGAATAAATATTTTTTATGACGAACGAGATGAGTTAAAAAGATAGACGTAAACTGATAAATACATTTTTAGGATCAATGAATTTTTTATTTTTGTCTTTTTATCATCGAAAGTTTTAAGGTCTCTACAAGGCCGGTTACTGAATCACTGAGGGAACGTAAACATCCGAATCGACAAACCGGATCCGTTTTGCAGCACATATGCTTAGCATTGTTTGTACATTTCAAAAACAAGGTCATTGTTTCGGGGACAATGAAACATAGGCATTGTTCTCTGCGGACGGCTCCACTGGAATGCGATGTATATATATTGTGTACACTGTACGTGATAATAATAATAATAATAATAACTATTATTATTGTTATTATTATTATTATTATTATTATTATTACGTAGTGTACAGTAAGAAACAAAATCATCATAATCATTATTTTTATTATTTATATTATTTATTTATATTATTGTTTTGTACAACTAAAAATTGTTTTAACTAACAAGGGATGGCTCTATAGAAAAATCAAGAAAATGATAACTAGCCCTTTCACACTGCCATTCCACTGTAACTTGCACCCATTTATTATTATTATTAAATATTATTATTATTATTATTATTATTATTATTATTATTATTATTATTATTATTATTATAAAGGAATCAGCATCCACGCACTTAAATAACATAAAAGGATTTATTATTTAGGGACTAACGTCACCCGTGAATCACCTTTTGATTTCAATATCTAAATTTATTTGTATTAATTTCCAGATGTTTTCAACTGACTATTTTCTTCTGAAGTCTGTCCGCATTGTCATCACAAATTTGGAAACAAAAGAATATAATAAATAATTAGGAAATGTGATCAGTTTGAAAATTATGATTACAGGTTGGAAGATTATGATTGGCGTTTGAAAATTACGTTCTGAATAATTAATTTATTGATGGTAGTTCAGTACAAATAACAAAGTATTAGTTTACGATAATCCTCAGAAATATTAACTACTAATATTCTTCGTTCTGTCTGTTATGCCAAAACAAATACCGTGGAAGGATTGATCGTGATTCATACCTGTATTAAAATTTTACTTACCATGGAAGAATCAGAAGTGATTGATACCTGTATAATTTTTTTTTTGTTCTGTCTGTCATGCCATAACAAATACCATGAAAGAATCTTACGTGATTGATTAAAATTTTTTCTTGCTGTAGAACTCAATTTTTTCTTGCTTTTCGCTTTGTTATGTCAGAACAAATACCTTGGAAGAATCGGACGTGACTGATACCTGTATTTTTTTTCTTTTTATTCTGTCTGTCATGCCAAAACAAATACGTGGAAGGATTCATAAAGATTCATACCTATAATAAATATTTTTTTTGTTGCTTGTTATGCCAGAACAAATAGCATGGAAGAATCAGACGTGATTCATACCTGTATTAATTTATTTTTTCGTTTCTGTCTGTCATGCCAAAACAAATACGTGGAAGGATTCATAGTGATTCATACCTGTAATAAATTCTTTTTTGTTGTTTGTTATGCGAGAATGAATACCGTGGAAGAATCAGACGTGATTCATACCTGTATTAAATTTTTTTTTCGTTTCTGTCTGTCATGCCAAAACAAATACGTGGAAGGAGTTATAGTGATTCATACGTGTAATAAATTCTTTTCGTGT
This sequence comes from Macrobrachium rosenbergii, assembly GCF_040412425.1. NCBI lineage: Eukaryota > Metazoa > Arthropoda > Malacostraca > Decapoda > Palaemonidae > Macrobrachium > Macrobrachium rosenbergii. The sequence continues at coordinate 35,283,570 of NC_089756.1, read as the reverse complement.
CTGTTATGTCAGAATAAATACCGTGGAAGAATTGATCGTGATTTATACCTGTCCTTGCCTCGCAGTAGGGACCTAAATCAACCATATTAATTATATATATATATATATATATATATATATATATATATATATATATATATATATATATATATATATATATATATATACATATAAATATATATATATATATATATATATATATATATATATATATAAAGAGAGTCCATTGAACCCCCTTAGACACGATTAACTTTGCCAAGAGACTAAAATTATACAGTATGTGGAGAATGTTCAGAAAAGATACCGTCCGATTTTTATGCTTTTCTTTTCCATTTTGTTTTCACTTGTCAGCGGCTACTGTGTAAGCGAGGGAGGAACAAGTACTAGGAGCTGTTGGCATCGCCTCATTTCATCTTGGCAAACGTGAATAAGTGCGCGGGTGGGTGTTGTGTGTAGAGACAGCTCTGTACTCCACGCATTTAGCTGACTCTGTAGAACATGGCGAAGGGAGAAAAAAATCAAGAATTGAAACAAACATTCCCGCTCTGCAGCCTGTGATATATTTAACCGCCGTTTTAGTTTTCTGGAAAAGAAAACTTTTGTGCCGGCTTTGTCTGTCCGTCCGCACTTTTTTCTGACCGCATTTTATTCTGTCCGCAGTTTATTCTGTCCGCACTTTTTCTGTCCGCCCTCAGATCTCAAAAACTACTAAGGCTAGAGGGCTGTAAATTATGTTGGTCATCCACCCTCCAATCATCAAACATACCAAATTGCAGCCCCCTAGCCTCAGCAGTTTTTAATTTATTTAAGGTTAAAATAACCCATACGGCACTATACAATGTACAGAATAACCCATACGGCACTATACAATGTACAGAAAACTCGATTGCGCCGAAGAAACTGCGGCTGATTTTTCACTTTTTTTTTTTTTATTTGAGGTTTTTACCTTCATTCTGGTGGCGAGAAAATGGTTGAATTTGTAACCGGCTGGATTTTTTTAAAGGTATATTTGTGTAAAATGAGAATATAATATATTCTTTAGTATGTACACACTACATTCTGTATGTGTACTAAATGAGGATATTTCATATTCTTTAGTTTGTACCGAATGAAGATATTTTTATTCTTTAGTTACTAAATTAGAATATATCATATTCTCTAATTTGTACAAAATAAGAATGATGCATATTCCTCAGTTTGTACTAAATGAGAATAGTTTATATTCTTTAGTTTCATATTCTTTAGTTTGTACTGAAAGAGAATGTTTTTATTCCATTTTCGCAAGTAAGGCCACATAAACCAAGTAGGCCACACTTTTTAGGACTGGTTCGTTCTCAGTCTACCTCCCACCAGTCCACCCAGCTGTAAATGGGTACCAGCATGTTCTGGGGTCATAAAAAAAAAAAAGGGTGTGAGGGTTGCAACCTCATTCAAAGTAAGGGAGAAGGGGAGTAGGACCTAGAAAGTAATCGGATGAATAGGATGGAGGAAGTGTTAGAACGGAAGGTTCTGGAATGATGAGAAAGTACGAGAGGTCATACATGACTGCATTATATATTTATATATATATAATATATATATATATATATACTGTATATATATATGTATATATATATATATATATATATATATATATATATATATATATATATATATATAATGTGTGTGTGTACGTAAGTGAAGAATGAGAGAGAGAGAGAGAGAGAGAGAGAGAGAGAGAGAGAGAGAAAGGAGAACTTCATCACCGTCACTGAAATAGATAACATGACAGTATTGCAAACGGAGCGAGCCAGCTCTTATCGCAAGAGGCTGCATGAGAGAGAGAGAGAGAGAGAGAGAGACCTGGCAACTCTCCCAGAGTGAAGCAGATATTGCCATTAGCAAGTTAATGATACATTTTGTAAGAAAATTGGTATTCTGGCACTCTCCCGAGAGTACGAATTGAAGTCACTTTTTTTAATTTATTTTTTTATAAATGTTAATAGTGTTAGATACTGCAGCTTATCCATTTTCACTTGTGCATCTCTCTCTCTCTCTCTCTCTCTCTCTCTCTGTACGTGCATATATATAGTCTATACTGTACACACTACAGTATATATATATATTTATAAATAAATGTATGTATATAATATATGTTTTATATATAATAATATACATATATATATATATATATATATATATATATATATATATCTTCTTTTTTTGGACAGCATACTGCATAATCTCTCTCTCTTTATGTATATATATATATATATATATATATATATATATATATATATATATATATATATATATATATATATATATATATTTATTGTTGTTAAGCGCAATTAATTACTTGTATAATCTCTCTCTCTCTCTCTCTCTCTCTCTCTCTCTCTCTCTCTCTCTCTCTCTCTCTCTCTCTCTCTCTATATATATATATATATATATATATATATATATATATATATATATATATATATATATTATATGTCTATATATATATATATCTATCTATATATACAGTATATATATATATATATATATATATATATATATATATATATATATCTATATATATATCTATATATAAAGTATACTGACTTTCCTTTTATTCAAAGTCATCTTCATATATATATATATATATATATATATATATATATATATATATATATATATATATCCAGGACCATTGTGGAAATTATGAGATATATATATATATATTATATAATTAATTACCTGAGTTGTTAAGTAATTAATTCTCTCTGTAATCTCTCTCTCTCTCTCTCTCTCTCTCTCTCTCTCTCTCTCTGAGTTGACGAAAATAAAATCCCTGTTACCATGATCTGGATTTTTCTCTAAACAAATATTAAACTACTCCATTCAGTTTAAAAAGATCATTTCACACGTTCAACAGTCGCTGCCGTTAATTGGATTAACATACTTGTGAGGTAACCTAGATTTCAGCTGACTATTCATATGGGTCTCGAAAGAGATAGAGGAAGCGGGGGGGTATGTTGGGGATGGGGTGGGGTGGGGTTTCCCCTCTGTGTACGACCTCAGGCCTATCTTCCTATTGGGTCGGCTGCTTTTGTGTCTGTTGGTAATTAGGCTTTGTTTATTCTTCGTGGACTGTATTTGTATAATTCTTTATCACATTCTTAAATGATTAAATGGTTTCATTTTTATCACTTTTGTGGAAGACTTCCATTAAGTGTTGAAAAGTGAATTATCATAAATTCCAGCCGTTATTATTACAAATAATACGCCAGTATTACGCAGAAAAATTAACAGAGGCGAATTTAAAAGCATACTTTTGCCACTTTTTCACATTTTGAGAATGTCTTGGGGAAGAGTAGAAATACTACAATAAAAAAAATCATATGGGCCTCATAAGCATTTATTGTCATGTAAATAAATATGTTTGATTCATTTGCATATTTATCGTTTTATAGATATAAAAATGTTATGGGTCCGTCCTGCAATATCATTTATTTTGACGTTCGTATTACAGGTCCTTTTCAATACTGGATCATTATTTAAATAAAATTTGTTACGGACACTGTCTTTATTGTAATATATTGTGATTTTGAAATAGGTCCCTTAAGTAGTTATTACTGAACAGATAAAGGTGTTAGAGTCCTGCCCATATAATTTAAATAAAGATGTTATGGTTATTTACATAATATTCATTGTTCTATGAACAATGTCTGGCATGTACTTATTGCTATGAAAATAAGGGCTCTATACATATTTCTGGTTATACAAAGAATAAAAAAGTCTTGCTTGTGCTTATTACTATGAAAATAAGGGCTCTATACGTATTTATTGTTCTACAAGGAATAAATAAGTTTTACTTGTACTAAATTTATTTACTATAAAAATAATGATGCGTATTTATTAGCATTATCATTATTAAAAAAACACTCATAGTAGCATGAGTCTCAAAATGGAGAAACAAATCCACAGGTATGTAAATGTACACATATTTAAAGATAAAACTGTACACATAGCTTTCGGGAATCTGTACAGTTTTATCTTTAAATATACGTACATATGCATAACTGTGAATTTGTTTCTTCATTATTATTATTATTGTTCTTGCTATCAGTCACCATTCGCCATTCCGGATTAACGCCTCCTGAAACTCGTTGCAGGGAGGAACTTCCGAAAAATGCACCCAGTGCAATCGCACTGTCTATCCCATGGAGAAGATGGAGGTGGCTGGACGTTTGCTGCACAAGACCTGCTTCAAGTGCTGTAAATGCAATTCCCAGCTGAGGTAAGTTGATTATTATTATTATTATTTTTCAGAAGATGAACCCTATTCATTTGGAACAAGCCCACCACAGGGGCCACTGACTTGAAATTCAAGCTTCCAAAGAATATTATGGTGTTCATTAGGAACAAATTGTTATTATTATTATTATTATTATTATTATTATTATTATTATTATTATTATTATTATTATTATTATTCAGAAGATGAACCCTATACATATGGAACAAGCCCACCACAGGGGCCACTGACTTGAAATTCAAGTTTCCTAAGAACATTGTGTTCATTCGAAAGAAAAAATTATTATTATTATTATTATTATTATTATTATTATTATTATTATTATTATTATTATTATTATTATTATTATTATTATTATTATTATTCAGAAGATGAACCCTATTCATATGGAACAAGCCCACCAAAGGGGCCACTGACTTTAAATTCAAGCTTCCTAAGAACATTATGCGTTCATTCGAAAGAAATTATTATTATTATTATTATTATTATTATTATTATTATTATTATTATTATTATTATTATTATTATTATTATTATTCAGAAGATGACCCTATTTATATAACAAGCCCATTATTATTCAAGAAAAGAACATTATGGTGTTCATTCGAAAGAAATTATTATTATTATTATTATTATTATTATTATTATTCATATGAAGATGACCCTTAATGGAACAAGCCCACCACAGTGGCCATTGACTTGAAATTCAAGTTTCCAAAGAACATTATGGTGTTCATTCGAAAGAAAAAATTATTATTATTATTATTATTATTATTATTATTATTATTATTATTATTATTATTATTATTATTATTCAGAAGATGACCCTTATTTATATGGAACAAGCCCACCACAGGGGCCATTGACTTGAAATTCAAGCTTCCAAAGAACATTATGGTGTTCATTCGAAAGAAATTATTATTATTATTATTATTATTATTATTATTATTATTATTATTATTATTATTATTCAGAAGATGAACCCTATTCATATGGAACAAGCCCACCACTTGGGCCACTGGCTGTAAATTCAAGCTTCCAAAGAATATTATGGTGTTCATTCGAAAGAAATTATTATTATTATTATTATTATTATTATTATTATTATTATTATTATTATTATTATTCAGAAGATGACCCTTATTCATATGGAACAAGCCCACCACAGTGGCCATTGACTTGAAATTCAAGTTTCCTAAGAACATTATGGTGTTCATTCGAAAGAAATTATTATTATTATTATTATTATTATTATTATTATTATTATTATTATTATTAATTATCATTATTATTTTATTATTATTATTAATATCATTCCGAGGATGACCCTTATTTATATGGAACAAGCCCACCAAAGGGGCCATTGACTTGAAATTCAAGCTTCCAAAGAACATTATGGTGTTCATTCGAAAGAAGTAAGAGGAGGTAAAGGGAAATACAGACAGAAGAGATCGCGCTTATTAAAAAAGAAAAAATAAATTGATAAATAGATAAAATATATTAAAATCCTTTTGACCCCTTTGAAGGGGGTTGCACCAGGAGGGTACAGCCTTCCAGTTTCTCAGTACATCTTTAAGGGATGAGGTTGCTAGCACCACGCCCTCTTTCTTGACCGAAGCAGACAGGGTACCCATTCATACCCATATACAGCTGATTGGGTTGGTGGGCAATAGGCCAGGTGGTGTTCACATACCTAGCAAACATACCATGAACTCTTGACTTATCGGTTCTCTGATATTTTTGTTTACATTTTTCACTGAAGCTCTTGAATGCGAAATTGGGAGTGAAGTCACTGAACGATGTTTTTGCCTAAATGCTAGGGGGTTCCTCCTAACCCATGTTTCGAATCCAAACATCCAGGTTTTTTTTTTATTCCTAAAATCAGACATTATTTAATGGGGTTTATTTTTGTGAGCTTGTTCGATTATTAAAATGGAATTTAATGCCGTTGTTTGCATTACATTGTTTTTGTATTTTGCAATCATCCAATGTAAAAAAAAATCAAGTTGTATTTTTGTGTATTTTATCGATTATTGGGATTTTCTTTACTTTTTTTCAGTGAGATTTTTTCCGTATTCTTTTGTAAAAAAAATGTGAATATACTTACCCATTTCTGTAGTCATAAAATATGAATAAGCTTAACCGTCCATCTTATTTTATTTTCCGTATCTTTTCGATTATTGGAGTAACATATTTTACCATTCGTAATGACATTTGCTGCTGTCATGCAACGTAAACAAACCTAATATTTCACCTTCTTCTTCTTCTTCTTCTTGTTCCAGCGTGGGACGCTTCTCCATAGGTGGCAAGGACATGTACTGTATGACCCACTACAAGCAAGCTTTCAGAGAGAAGGGGAATTACGACGTCTTCACCCCAGATAATCCCATCAAAGGGAAGTGGGAGAACAAGTAAAGCGAACACAGGAAGAGAGAAAGAGAAAGAGAGAGAGAGAGAACAACGAAGAGTGAAAGACGAGGCGGAAAGAGAACTAAGATCGAGTGGACCATACCAGGGAAGCCGCTAGGGAACTTCGTGGATTTTTTGGGCAAGCAACTCACACTCCTCCCTAGGGTTTCCCCTGAATCAACTCCGGCTGAAGGGATTTTTTTTTTTTTAAGAATTCCAGCATTTTATATTTCATTTTTTTATATATATTACAAACGGTTCTATTTTTCGTCTTCATGAGATCGCGACTTGTTCGTCATTAGACATTTGAGGGTGTATGGATCGTCTCTTCAGCGAATGCAAAGGCCAGTGTAAAAAAAAAAGAAAAAAATAAGTTCTATATTTGTCCCGAGAGCTGGAATCTCAACATTCACGAATTTTTAAATTCTAAAAATTTTCCCTTCATTTTCTCATTGGAAAAGTTGGTATAACACGTGTACACTTTCAGCTCCGATACATTTCAGTATTACCATCGCCTCTGGCTTGAGGTCAGCGTGAAAATGGATTTCCTCCAGTGCTTCCAGCGGACATTATTATTATTATTATTATTTTGTTTTAGTCGTCTATTTCGTTCAGAGACGATAAACATCGGAAATCACCTGACAGTATCTTCGTGACCCTCGTGCACTTTCCCTTTGAACCGGTGGCGCAACTGAAACCAATACTCAGGTCTTCCAAAGTCATCTTGTCGAGGCTTGGGTTTTCCTTGTATATTCTTTTCTAACACTCTTGGCGTACTAAAGTTAGAGGTGTGAGTTTGTCATAATGCTTCGTTTTATTTCCAAAATACTGCTGCTGCATTAGGAAGAGTCAGTCTTGGCCAGTTGTCGGAAAAAACGGTCACACGTGAAGTTTGCTCTTGTTGTCTAGAACTTTCGAACCCGAATCACATCTGTCCAGAAGGCAGTGTCTTCGTTTTTTTTTTTTTTTTACATATTTCTTCTGAGTGTGTGTCCTCTTTTCAAAACAAGCTCTTCCACTTAACATCCTTCATCTTCTCGTGATTGCCAGTACACGATAAGTATGGTTCGCAACAGATAGGTCTGATTTTGCCGTTGAAATCTGTCGTTATTGAGCTGGTCGAGTTAACTGGAAATTCAGCAAATCTGCAACGGTGATGTAAATTGGATTTCGGGATGCGAGGTGAAGACAGTAACAGAATGGTTGTTCATGTTAGGTCTATTTTATACAATGATACAAGAGCCGCTTCTGACTAGAATTTGCTCGAATGAAATATGTAAACCTATTTTAACAGTGCTTGGTGTATTTACAACAAAGTGACTGCGTTATTTTCAAAACGCAGTTTGAGTTCTTGTGTCTTCTTCATGCATTATCAGTCAGGATTTCCACGGTACAAAATTTACTCTGAATATTAGCTTGCCAAAAATCCCAGTCATCATTAGCAAATATTATTTTAGTTTAGGTTATTGTTTTTTTTTATATTCATCCTTTGCTTGAGCGATTCCAGAAAAGTGTAAATTTCCCTGAAAATTCCTCATTTTTGTTATTTTGGTATGAAATGGAAAGATTTCCCGGTTTTTCCATGCATAAAGGATCATAATTTCTATCCTTTCCGGCGTTTTCTGTGGATGATTAGAGAGAATGTCTCAAAGATACGTTAAGAAAATGTCACGAGAATGACAGTATCTGTTTTGATGTGCCTTCTCTACTCTGTCTATTTTAATTTAGATTTCGTGAGACTGCCATTTTTGAAAATCCATCTCGTCGCCAGACTAACAATGGGTAATTTTTCGGAAAGTGTAGTTTATCGATTACACAGGCTAGTTTCGGTTACCTTATTTTCTTTCCTCCGTAGTCTTGATTTTTGTTACATTTATCGTCCAAACAAAGCACTTATCATGACAACAACTTGTTTGCAGAGTTTGCCGTAACCGAGCATAAAGAGTGTAGATATTTTTTCTTGAGAGAAAGAAATAGCTAACATATGCCATGATAATCTTTGATTGCTGTTTTTTATTTATTTACTCAGATAGTATGAATGTCTTTTCGTTGAGAATACTTAGGGGGTAATTGGTTATAGCAGAATTTTCCGTGATTCTTTTATAACCTAAACTGCTGCTAGTGAAGTCTCTGTGCCTTATTGAAGAAAAAAAATAGTTGATATGATTATGGGCATTAGTATCTCGAGAGTACATTTTTTGGAGCATGGTGACCTGTTCTCACTGCATGTAGTGCCATTGTCTTAGTTGATATTTTTTGCTCTCGACGGCTAGCATAAGTTTGAACCCTTTTTTGATCTTGAGATGAATATTAATAAATGATATTATTGATATAATTTAGTTTTTATGACCTACGAGTGCCGATTTCTTGTTCGTTTTATTTTTTGTAATCTGTGTAATTATTTAACTATGCTGTCAGAATTTTGTATGGTGTGATTCAAGACTACGTGTATAGCTGTCAGTTTACAAAGGATCAGTGTTAATTTATATGAAATAACTAGTTTTAATATGTAAATCAATCTAAAAACTGGAAATAAAAAAGATTAATTAATGCTCAAGGTAGAAAGTTTAGGAGAAAGAAAATTCATAAGAATAAGAGAGATCAGGAAACAGATACATGACTTGACGTTTGGGCGAGAAAACCAAGAAGAAGAAGAGGCGAAGATTATAAACAAACGGCGGCTTCTTCGAGGAACCGTGAACCTGTGACCAAGATCCCGGCTCTTTCCCAACCATAATTCGTAAGCACTCAGTTCTTCATGTTTTCTGTGGTACAAATCGTGTACAACTGTAATATCTGCCATGTTATTTTGTACGTAGTTTAAGTGAAATAGTATTTAGGGCTAATTAATAGGCTACGCTTAGCAAAGCCTATGTAGGCGTACTTTAACTTCCCTTGTTATCCTCGGCAAAATAATAATTAGCTTTGCCGAGGTTATATCTGGGTTTATACCAGTAGTTTTGCTCCTAATGTAGCCAAATTGTTTATAAAGTGGCCTAGACTGTGGCTATAGGCAATCGAGAATGGTTAGCCCATTGTCTAGGCTTGGCCTACCCCAAGCCAGATTTAGGTCCTTCAGGGCGACTGTAGAAGGACGGGAACAGGTTCCGCTGGCGAAAATTAGACCCGCGCCTGTTTTTTTCGTTACCTCAGCCAACTCCCGCTTTATAATTTATATTTTTAGGGTTCACATCAAAACAAAAAATTTTTCTTTGTTGTAACCCAAATGGAAAAATATCCCTTGTGTTTAGACAATGGCCAGGCCCCTCCTCCATAACTAATAGGCAAAATTGTAACATTAACACCCCTAGTTTATTGCACTTGCCAGACGGGATTTAACCTTATCATTTCTGGCCATTTTTTGCATGAAAAATCAAAATGGTTTTTCATGCAAAAATGCTCTGTCTTGTGAAATGGCTGGCTATGGAAACCCCTTTCCTGGATGGACTTCAGGGGTTAATTAGAGGTTAATTACATTTGTCTGACAAAAACTGAAGGTAAATTTCCACCCATTAGACTCCCAAAAAACTGTACAAAAAGTCATGTTAGAGGGTAGTTCGAGGTAGTGTATGCTACTACTTAGTTCTACTAGATTTTCATAGGAGAGGCCTAACTTAGCTTAATGCTCTGATGAATTTCCAATTATGAGAGGACAGATGAAATAGTATATCAGTAATTTTTATGACAAATTCTTATCTAGAATGAGAAGTGACCATCTTTTCTGGTTTTGTGGTCTGATTCATTGACTGTTAGAGCAAACCATTTTCCCTACCCATAGTCATATTGTTGGTCTTTGGTTCTTAGAATTTCTTTTTGAAATGAAATTGTTTGCACCATGTCTTCTGCAGGATTTTTGATACACCCTAGAAGGTGTATACCACCAAACTCCAATTCTTACAGCATAATGTGAGGTGTAGGCCTATATATGAACCTGGTAAATAAATACATTTACTTTATAAAATAAAATACTAGTCGTATCAAGTAAACCTTTATAATACATTTTAAAAGCTTCAAAGAGGTAAAGTGGCAGTGGCACTAGTTACTGTATTAAAGTACTTTATGCACTAGAATTCAGCTGCAGCATAAAAGTTGTGTTAAATGTCCAGCAAATATATTATCAACTTATTGTACAACACTTCAAAACCTGCACATAACATTCTCATAATTTCAAATGTTGAGCAACAATTAATGCATAATATTAAATTCATTTCTATCTTTGGAGTAATGTACACCCAAAGGGAGTTATATATATAATTAAAAAACCTTATAGAAATTAAGACTGCTGATCTTATCTTCAGAGATAAAGTAAAAGCTTAAATACCAATCAGGATGAATACATTGTAACTTAACCATACCCAGGATTCAGTTTTTCACCCTTCTGTGGCTGTGGCCCAGAGGGTACCCCTCTTCCCAAACACACACACACACACACACACCACCTTAATCAGTGGAACATATAATAAGTTACTGCTAGCTTTCCTAGAAGTAATGCAAAATATAGCCTGAACTGTTACTTACTACCCATCAGGCTATTTTAAATTTTGGTGATTGACAGTTTTTTTTTCTGTATCAGTGAGATGGTCTTTCATCAATGGAAAGTGGGTAGGGTATAATTATGTGACATCTAAGAGAAAGTGATGCATTTGGTGTCCTCTGTTTTTCTTGTGGATAAAAGTACCTCTACAGCTACTGATTGACATATTAAAGTACTTGACTGTGTCACTACAGTGATAAACTTGTTGTATCCTGCCACAAGCAAGTGTGCAAGTGGTTGGATTCACAATATAAGCTGAATGGTTAACTGTTTGAAGTTGATACCGGCAACTTACCTGCCATGATAGATTTCTTTATCAAAATAATGAATGTAGCAGCCTTTCTTAAGCAATCCATTAAAGATAACAGGAAATATCTTTCAGGCTCTGTATACCACCAAGAACTTACACTCCTAGCAGTCACTGTGGTCTACTTTGACAGGATAGTCCATGGACAGCCATTTGGTCTTTGGAAAAGTTTTACGTTACTTCTAAACAATGAGACCTTGAGGTGAGTTTTATTGCGTTTATTGGTCACATCAGTAGAGTATTTTGAGAAAATATTCACAAGGAAGAGGACTTGCCAGGCCTGTGTGTTTGCTTATACAAAACTACTTTATTTATTATTATTATTATTATTATTATTATTATTATTATTATTATTATTATTATTATTATTATTATTATTATTCAGAAGATGAACCCAATTCAATGGAAACAAGCCCACAGGGGCCATCAGCATGAAATTCAAGCCTCCAAAGAATATGGTGCCCATTAAGAAGTAAGAGAAGGTAAAGGGAAGTACAGAAAGATATCTCACCTATTGAAAAGAAAAAGTAAGTTAATAAAATAATAGACAAGATAAAAATGTATTAAAATGCAAGAAGAATAGCATTAGGGTAGTAATGCAATGCATCTTTGCTAGAACATTTGAAGTTCCAATTACATGACATCCTCAGGGAGACTGTTCTACAGTCCAATGGTGTGAGGAATAAAGGACCTCTGGAACTGAGAAGTTCAGCAGCAGGGCACATTCACTGCATACTGGTGCTGCTGTTCAGCGAATCTGGATTCTCTCAGCAGGAAAAGGGGATCAGGGATCTATTGTGAATGTGAAAGATCTCTGTTAGAATATAACTTGAGAAAAAGTGACAAACAAGACCATCCTTCCATAGTCCAAGTTAAAACTGCTAATATTTAAATATGGTTGTGGACACCACACACAGCTGTTGGTATTATTTTAATCATTATTAAGATAAAAGATCACTAAGTCATATCCCTTGGCTCTTTCAAGGTTTGCTCGAAGGATTTGCTTTTAATATTGAAAAATTAGGTCAAGGTAAAGGAGTTGGACAGCTAGGTGGGAGGAGACCAAAGGGAACAGATGAAAAGTAAGAAAAGAAAGTGATGAAGCTTGAATGGCAGAGCCACTGCATAGAACCTGTAGCATCATTTACATTGTACTCTACCATGCAAAGCATGTAAGTCATACTTCACTGTGGTTACAGGAGCCAGTAGGTTATTATTTACCAAAAATTCAGGGGACAACCTTCATATAAGAATGCCTTGCTGGCAGTGAAATTCCATATACCTATTTAAAATTTGGGATTTGCATTAGTTATGGGTGACAAAACCCTGACATAATAACTTACTTCACAATGTAGAGTAGAAATGTGCATAACACACCACACATGTACCACATTTGCATGACCATATTTGCATGAGAAGAAGGCAAATTATTGAACTTTGTACCATTAACCACTAAAATCATCCCTGCCATGAACTTGCTCTTTATATTTCAAGAAGAAAAATGTTGTAACTGTCATTATTCATCTGTCATTCATTACGTCTTAGTGGGAAATTGATTTGTCATTTATTTATCTGTTAATTTCTCATTATGCCAAAGCTCAATGGTTTAGGAAATAGGTGTGGTATATTGAAAACACACAACATTTTCAAAACTGAGGAGTATTTTTAGGGTTAGTACAAATTAAATGTAGAGTAATTTGAGCAACAGAGTCAAAAGAAAGAGAAAGAGCATCAGAAGAAAAAATGCTACACTGTAGTTGTTTAAAATGAGACACTGGAAATCCATTATTAATGTGTTGTCTTGAAATGCTTGTTACCCATTTGTCATTATAACTGTTCTTTAAAGAACTGCTGCTCAAATAATAAAAAGATAACAAAAAACTAAACTTGGGGAAGTGGCAGGCTTTTCTCTTGTTTGCTGTCTTAGGATCATTTTATACAGCTCATATCAAGAACATTATAGATTTTGAGAATAATTAGTGTAAAGGCACTGGTAAGAAAGTTAAGAAAATCTAGACAGTGAAAACCAGGAAAACTAGATAATCAGGTGAAGAATAGTGTCATATACAGGTAATGATTTAATTCTTAAAATTTTAAAAAATGTCTACATTAGAGCAATACAAATTTGGGTACCTCTGTAGGGTTAGCGCCATCAGTGCACCTCACACAGTGCAATGTAGACATTACTTAGGTTCTTGGCAGCATCCCTTTGGCTCCTATTTTTACTGTATCTCTGTCTTACTTTCCACCCTCTTTTAAAAATTTGTTTTAAGGTTATTTTCAGCTTTGAGTGACCTCTTAGGTCCCAGTGCTTGGCCCTTGGCCTAAATTTTATGTTCCAGTTCATTCCAGTCCAAATTTGGTTGCAGGAGGGCAAAGTTGGCAAAAATGTCCCAGTGACATGAGGACCAGGACTTGGATCCTGTTTGTGGTTTAAAGTATCCCTTGAGGTATCTCATACTTTCACATCACCTTGAAAGACAAAAAAAAAGTAAAAGCAGAAAAAAATAATTGTTACATGTACAGTTTGGTCAGAGGGGTGCATGTGGATGTTGTTTTTCTAATATGGTGTCTGGTTTTACAGCTTCCGGTCAAAGATGAAATTGTATAACACCACAAAAGTCCCCATTCTTGGGGTAATGCTATCAGTGTACCTCATGATGTGCACTGCAGGATTACTTAAGGTTCTTTGCAGCGTCCCTTCAGCCCCTAGCTGCAACCCCTTTAATTCCTTTTATTGTACCTCCATTCAGATTCTCTTTCTTCCATTTTACTATCTACCCTCTCCTAACAATTAACTGATAGTGCAGCTGTGAGGTTTTCCTCCTGTTACACCTTTCAAACCTTTTTACTCTTGGCTTCCCTTTCAGCGCTGAATGACCGCACAAGTCCCAGTTCTTGGCCTTTGGACTAAATGCTATATTCTATTCCAACACAACAAAATGGAATGCTGTTCTTAACTGTCTGAGAAGAAATATAAACATTTTATAAAAAGTATATAATACTATTTACAATACTGTAATGATAAAAAAGTAACGGAATATGAATATAAATCTCTTACATAGCAACAGCCTACCTTATTATATTTCAAGATCTGATTATTCAAGTCACAAACCCTTCATCTCATAGTGAAGCATCCATAAGTAAAGATCAGAGTCATCCATTCATGAACTAGAATATAAACAGATGCAAAATACACTTGTTGTGGTGGAAAAGAAAGCTTAATTCTCTGTGGAAGCCAGAGCTTAACAATAGATTGATATATTGTATAATTGAATGTGTTTGTGAATGTCTGTAATTGCGCAGAGGGACACTAAACAGTTATCTTCGTTTGTTTTGGATTTTAGTGTAAAACATTCTTGATAATAGTATGAATGACTAAAAATAAACCTGCTTTATGTGGTTCTTTGCTTGTATTAGAATCATCAAGAAATCTGTGATAGTAACACCTCATTCTAATGAACTTCTGTAATTGAAAGCTACATTATTTTCTGCTTGGCTACCATTTTATATGTCATGCATTTTAAATAAATCTCTTAAAATTGAATGTTAAGTGCAAAATACAAGTTAGTGTAGGACAGGAACTCTGTGAAGTGGCTGCTAGCTGTAAAACATCTATAAAATGTGCAAGCTGGTCTGGTGGTATAGTGGTTAGTGTCATGGGATGCCACTCAGATGTCGCAGGTTTGTGACTCCCCCAGGGCGATGAAAAATCACTAGCTCTGTATCATGATCAGTTACTGCTGCAGTGTAGAGTCTGTAATGGGAGGTTGAAACCAACATTCTTTGGAGGCTTGAATTTCAAGTGAATGGCCCCCTTGGTGTGCTTGTTCCAAGTAATAGGTTTCATCTACTGAAATAGTAATAATAAAAGTGCAGGCTATAATACTAGGCCTTTACCTATCAAAAAGCTAAACTCCCGAAGAGTCTGTTAAGTTGAGGTGCTACAGCGTTGGAACCAACATCGAAAGGGATAACCCTATTTATCCCCACAAGGACACAGGCCTTTGTCTTTGAGTGGATGTACCTTCAGTGCAAGCTGGTTCAGTCACTGAAGCTTCGAATAGGTGAGCGGTGGGGCACTGGTATTTTTCTCTCGGCTGCCGTTTGGGCAAGACATCTCTGTTGCTGCTGTGGTCATTGAACTCTGTTTGGATGTACGCAGAGTTCCAGTAGATTGGGTGGCTTATCTTCATGACAGCCACCATCATAAGGAGAAATATAAGCAATCAATTGACACCAAACACTGCTGTCATGAGAGAGAGAGAGAGAGAGAGAGCACCGGATGCTGATGGCATGTCACCTGGACAGCCTATAATACCAACCACCTCAGTGGGGAGTACCTGAGCCAACACCCACCTCCAGCCAGCAATGCCAGTTATGCCTAGAAGATCTCAACGCCTCAGGGACAGATTTCGTCACCAACCTATGACTAATCAAAATTCAGCTTACTAACCAACCCACCAAATATAAACACCCTGCCTGCTATAAATACTTGTACACCATTTATCTCAATTCATTCACTTTTGTACTCTGATAGATGACTGCCAGTCCGCTGTCGACATAGAGGAAATAAACCCAAGGCAACAGAAATCTTTATATGTTCTTAGAAACTTGATATACCAGCTACATGCTGATGAAAAGAAGATTGCAAGATGAATAAAGAAGACTGTAGAAGTTAAATTGTGGAAACAGCCATAATTTTCAACGCTAATGCCCATAGAGAAGGTCTCCTCCCAAATGATAGTAATAATAATAATTATAAAAATTATTTGTTTTTTGGGCAAACTGATAGTCTTTAGATTTGCAATACTATAACAATTTTACCATTGTTGAAACGAAGATACTGTACTGTGTCTTTGCAGCAAGACTGTAGGTTTGTATGCCAGGGAAACATTTTCTGTGATTTAAGTTATATATTCTTGTGACCTTAGAGGAGCAGTTAGGGTTACTGTTTCTGTCCTTCCTGTGAGGTCTTCAGGCAGCTGAAGAGGTGAGATGAATCACTGGGGTTATCCTCCACGATTTCCTCTGGGCAGTCCCTTGTAAGAGCTGCTAGAATTTGTTCCCTTTGCTAGGACCAAAGCACTGGGAGAAACTGTTGGCTTAATAATGAATGTTCATAATTGATCTTTGGCTTCCAAATAAGCTTTAGATAGATCCCCTTTTTACAGCTGGTCTGTTGGCTGCTAGCTCTTACTCTTGGTCCTTGAAGGGTTACGAGAAGCTAGGAAGGGATCTTGGTGGAAGGGTTGAAGAATTGTGAGCATTTTATATGCCCCTTTTCATCTATTTCCTTCAGCAGTCACAAGAGGACTCTCCTATTTGTTTAGGGCATTACAACTACTGATGATTGTGGTCTGCAGATTCTGCATGGTTGCTGGAATCCTCCTTTGACCTCAGCCAAGAGCCCAGTTTCTCTCTGGGAGAGAGGGAATTCCTCCGAGCCTTTCCCTGAATATAGAAAGTCTGCTACAGGGTTCTATGAGGAGCTTCTCTCATCTGATGCCAGACTGTATTGAAGGTTATAGCAGTCAGCCTTTCCTTGCTCTTTCATTTGACCAGGAAGCTGGTATTTATGGTTTGTGATTGACTGTCCCTTGAAATGTGGCAAAGGCTCGTGACCTCATGTTCCAATTTGTTTGGAACAGTGCCAGTCTTAATCCATGAGATCAAACTCCCACCTAAGAGTTAGTCTCCACACCAATGTAGGGCTGACTGTCGAGTGAGTATCCTAACCCCTCACTCACATGCCAGTATTTACCTGCCTTTTACCAAGCTACAATGACTGTACCAGCTTGTGCTGAATGTATATCCATATGAAAAACTTTGGGGTTTGTATTTTTAAGAAAAATTAAAATTATCTTGAATAACTGAGATTTTTTATATGTAAATAGATCTTCAATAAGTCTGATTGTGATTTATAACTTAATATTTCATCCAAATTATTATTATTTCAAAATTTTGAATATTGGCCCTATAAAGATTCCCTTATTTTTTATCTTTTTATATTGTAAAAATTAGCAAAATTACTTTTAATACAAAATTTTAATGTCCCTGCAAAGTTTATTTTAGCAATACTCTTCATAATGTTGTCTTGTAGTATATTCTTATGCATGATTTGAAGTATTTACAATGTCACAGTACAGTAAACAAAACCTTATGTTTCAGTATGGTATACAGTGTACTGAAATCAAATGTTGCTGACATAAAACTATTAGGACATCAAGGGTCTTCGTCACATGTAGAAAAATTTTCTTCATAATACATCAGTCATCATGTATACACAAAAAATGGAAGAAATCATGGAAATAATAAATATGTACAGACCTGGACTCAGGACCAAGTAGATGGTCAGTTTCAATAAGTACTGTACATACCCTGCTGAACTCCAACAACACAACACAACATGTACTTTTAATACCCATTTGTGTAAAGTGGTTAGGAGCAGGAACTTAATGGCCATTTAAATGAGTTTAAACAGTTGCACTCTGTATAATAAATTCATGATATCAGTGTTTTATATAAAACACATTTGCTAGTTCAATCCCATTGATCATGCATTGTCTTTCCACTTTGTAGTGGAAATTCATCCGTACCAACGTGTTTCAGTCAGAGCTGAATGCTGCATCATCTGTGAACTATGAAAAATTGTCCGAAGACACATCCTTGTAAGGCCTGATGGTAACCTGGAAGAGCTTTGAGACTTGATCTATATGAGGAAGGAGAATGGAAGTCTTGAGTGTCCTGAAGCCAAGTCCTGACTGCTTTGAAATGACACAGAAAGGGCTAGAGCTGAAAGGGTGAAAGGACCCACTAATCATGTCACCAGAGCCTTAGGACTGGGTTTTAGCCGTGAAGGCTGAGGCACATGGCAGGTCAGTTTATGTCCAGTGTTTTGGATGAGAAAGGATTCCAAGAGTGTGTAGGATGCTTCAACATGCTCAAAGTAGTTAAGTTCAAGGAGGAAGTCAGTCTTCTGAGTCAGGGTCAACATGGAGGACTCCAACAACAGAAACAGATTATCATAGCTGTGAGGTTTAACCAGAAACCAGGGGAAAATGACTGACTCCCCTGAATACCGTAGCAGGTTGGAGATGCCATGATCAGCACCCAAGTGCAAGCTATGCTGCGTAAAGTCTCGCAAGATAGTAGCAAGGATATCCTTGTATTTGGTGTACAGAAACACAAAGAGGTCCACAGGTACAAGAATAGAGGCTTCAAGAGGAGGGGCACAACCACTTTTCTCAGTAGAAGTTTATAGTTACGGTTCTGCAGGGGATGGTGATTGCTGTGGCTGTGACTTCGAAAAAGTGCCATGCTGTGAGTCGACGCTGGACCACCTACACTCACGATGGTGCAGTGACTAAGGGCATTTGTGAAACCTGTGGAAGTGCTCCTGCTTCAGGAACCCCTTCAAGGGAGGCAGAGGCAGGCTCAAGAGGTCTGGGAATCTATCCTGAGGGATCATAGAAAGCAGTGTGATTGCTTGAGGGAAGCACAGAAGAGTGCCAAATGGTGAGGCATTGGGCAGGCTCTGGGCATGCGCAGTGAGGGCTGCTCAGTCTCGACTGGAACGGACTGGTGCATATGAGGGCCTTTTGCATGGAGGATAGACAGTGCATGATTAATGGAGTTTTAGGGGCCAAATTCATTGTTATATATATACCTGTATAACAATAAATATACAATACACAAATCATAGAGCAAACAATAAACTGTAAAATACAGGCAGTCCCTGGTTTACGACGGGTCCGGCTTACGACATTCCGAGGTTACGACGCTTTTCAAATATATTCATCAGAAATTATTTCCTGGCTTACGACGGCAGACTAATAAAAATTTGGAGGTTTTTTTTATGAAAAACTCAATAAAAATGTAGTTTACATCGTTTTCAATACACCCAAAGCATTAAAAGTAAGGTTTTCTTAGGATTTTTGACGATTCCCAACGATTTTTCGGTTTACAACGATCTTCGGTTTACAACGCGGCGTAGGAACGGATGCCCTGTCGTAAACTGGAGACTGCCTGTATGGTAATAAGTTATACCAATATGTATGTCAAGATTAAAATGTCTTAATTTATAATAAATTTTAGTTAAGTTATTAACACTGGTTGTGATATCTATAAATGATTTTACTTGTTGGTTGCTATCCAGGTTGGAGATCTCATTACAAAGTTTATTTTGATAACAATTATCTTCTTATGATTATACTGTAGTATATTTTCAAATCTGAATTATGAGAGTTTCATGTGGCAGTATCATGTACAAAGTGCTAAAATCAAAAATAGCCATCATAATGTTATCAGGTTCTAAAGGGTTTTCATTACAGGTAGCTATAGATTCAATGCCTTGTTATTTTTAATGATACAATTGTATTTGGACTCGGTCTTTTTTGTCATTCAGTATCTTGAAAATAACTTTAGGAATAGTCATATTTCTGTTAATGTGGCTGGTGGAAGCAATGATAATTCTAAATTTACAGGATTTTGATAAAACATAATTCTGGATATCTTTGATTTTATGTTGTAAATTGGTAATGGTACTTGTCAAGATATTCGATGTGGTGTTAACATTTTCTAAAACTTGTATTCAAGAAAAGTAACCAGTATAAATGTTAACCCTTTCCTTTCCTTTTGTGGTCCTGTATTTTAATTTAGTTCAAGTATTTATGTATGATTAGGACCAAATATTAATGCATTAATGAGGTTGTTATTTTTGTAAAATTCCAGGTTACTGTATTTGTTGTAACATGATTATGAAAATTTTAATCACTAGGCCTTGGTGTCCCCAAGTTATTTTCCTCTAGGCACCCTTGTACAGACAGTCTTTTCATAACGTTGTTGTGCTGTGCTGCCAGTAATGATACAAAAAGGTGCCCTTTTGAGACTGTAGTGATAATGGATTACCAAGTCCCAGAACACAGACAACACTTGTGATGAATGAGAAATGTATAATGTGACTGTCTAGTTTACAACTACCTATGAATCTGCAATGTTTTCAGTTTATCCTTTTGTAAAATTTTTAAGATCTAAAGTATTGACTGAGAAAAGTTTTGTTTTGTGTGAGGCTGTAGATCACTTCTTTGAGAAGCAGTAAACAAATTGTATTAACTTTTCTCTGGTCAAAAAATTTTCTTCAATTTTTTTTCATCATTTTTCCCGTTGTTCAAATTTTGGTGTAGTACAGTGCTGTACTTGGTAATGCAAATTTCCAAGATTTTCAGCTTGGCACTGTACTTCTCCTCTCCTTATTCTAAGCTGTTTGTAGGTGCCTAACTATTTTTACCCCTTCAGGCTTTTTTTTTTACATTGTATGTAAAATATCTTTTTACAATGTAAACAAACTTTGGCTCTCAATGTACTTATGCTGTTAGTTTTTAGTTTTTCTGTAATCTTTTGTAAGTCATTAATAGTTTGTGGTGCTAAAAGGTAAGTTACGTTAGCTGCCACTGAGCCTGTTTCAGTGCCATGGACATTTAAATATGAGTATCTTTGGACTCATTTTATTCTCTTCACACTCCTGTGTCATGGACTC
This sequence comes from Macrobrachium rosenbergii, assembly GCF_040412425.1. Classification (NCBI taxonomy): domain Eukaryota; kingdom Metazoa; phylum Arthropoda; class Malacostraca; order Decapoda; family Palaemonidae; genus Macrobrachium; species Macrobrachium rosenbergii. The sequence goes on along the minus strand of NC_089756.1, from coordinate 35,262,500 downwards.
TCCACATACATGCACCCGTCACCTTTCCTCCTCACTCCCTTGTGTACCATTTTTGCTCTCTGTAATCCTCCGTTGTTTCCACCTTCTTCTCTTTGTACTCTGCAGTGTACACTTTTTTTTTTTACACTTTTTGCTCTCCAGACTCCTATGTTGTTTCCACTTTTTGCTCTGCACTCCTCTACTGTGTGAACTCTCTGCTCTCGGTACTACTCCTGGCATGGGCACTTCCTGTGGTCTGCGCTCCTCTGTCGGGTAGCCTTTCTGCTCTTGATACTCCCCTGCCACATGTTTTCTCCTCTCTGCACTCCTCTGTCATGTACACTTTCTTGCTGTATGTCAAGGTTTCAGTAACCATGTGGAGTGCAACAGAGATTCCTGTAAAGTGGCTCTCCAACTAAAGAACCTTCCAGTCAAAGAGACATTATTATTACATATTATTATTAGAAACATGTCCACACTCCTCCTGTCATGTTCACTTGGTGCTTGAATTCATACTTATTCCAGGATTTCATGTGCACGCTCATCTCTTACTTTTCTTCATCCTGCTCTTTCTTGGCTACTTCCTGACAAATGACTCAAGAGCATAAAGACATCTGTCTTTATGATCTTCACCTATTTGTCATCCTGTAGCATCTTGAACACCTGTAACACCACATACTACATTCTGTTCACTGCATTCACTCTCGTTCTTCTCTCCCCAGCATGTACATGGCTATTTTCCAAAGGCAACATTTCACTGTAAGCCTGGTTTGACTTGTGTTTATTTTAAATCCTCTTTGTCTTCATTCCTCTTTCTCACCTTTCAAATATTCCTGAGACCTGTGCCTCTGGATTTTATATTACTCTTAGCTTTAAGTCTATAACAGCTCCCAGGTGCATTCCTTTTTGCACACCTGTTTAGTTCCCCCATTTGTTTGAGATCCAGTAAAGGACCTTATGTTGATTCAGCTATCAGCAGTAATTTTTACACTGCCTATCATTGTCTTCTTTCTGTAGCTTTTGTTTGCTGTTATGAACTCATTAATCACAAATGCCTTAAACTATAAAATGCATACAGGCACACCAGTTTCAAATGTTGCAAAGAAGGATCCTATTGCACATGCCCAGTCAACTCCATCTGGTCCTGATGTGATTACTCACTCCTCTGATACCGTAAAGCAGTGCTGCCATTTTTCTCAGGACCACCAAATTTTATTTTTGTGTTATCATTTATAGAATGCCATTTCTCATTGCACTTTCATCATGTATGTAATGCCTGGTATTCAGTAAATGAGTTGATTTGTTTCTCTTCGGCCAGTGACGGCATATTCCCCTCGTCTTTATGTGAGGAGCCTACTGCTACTGCTGTTACATCTGATCTTGCAGTAACCTTCAGTTTTTCCCTTGTGATTTTCAGTAAAGGCAAAGTTCAGTGAAGTTGATTTCACTTTGGTACAGTTTTGTTGTATTTCATCTTCACATAATTCTGTTTTGTGGTTTTCTCTTGCTAAGTCTTATGGGCTGCTTATAGTTACTTTTAACCCATTCCTTGCCTTGTTTTCTTGCAGTGGCAGACTCAGGTTCTCTCAACTGTGTTTATTCAGTCATCTAGAAGAGTTGAATCTCTCTTCAACTTTTTGCCGTACATGCCTTGCCCTCTTCTGCTCAGGACAGTCCTCTGTGTCCTGTGAGGGGTTTGTAGTCCTTAAGTCTTCTCCATCAAACAGAATCCTTTTCTTTTAACCCTCTCTTCCTCCTTGGCTTCCAAGTATAATTTGGTGCTCCCACCATTCTTAAAGCAACCACCTGGCAGTGTCAGAAGACCTTCGCAAAGATTTGCTTTCATGGTGTCGCTTGCAAAACCTAGACGCTTATTTGTTTTGATGTATCATGATTGTGATGTGCTGTGTACTTTCCTTGGTGAGGATTTTGGACCGGTCATCCTCATCCAAGTTTTTAATACTTGTCATGTATTTGGTAGACTGGAGTTGTGTGTATCATGAAAGTACCAGCTGTTACACCACATGTGCTTGGGTGGATGTACTCACTTGTGTTTATCTTCCATTAGAAATCCATTACTTACAGAAGTTCACCTTATACTCCTTAATCTTACTTCTGGGACTGAGCTTCTTGCAACTTTCTTCGTTCCTTTAAGATCTCACCTGCTTTGTTCTCCCTCCCAAATGGTAGTTCAGGCTAACTGTGATCTTTCTTTCTCTTTTTTGATATAAGATAATGCAGAAGAAAGTGTACTCATTACATCACAGAACTGTCAGAATTGGCTAGGCATGTACGGGATCTCTCTTTACAATATTTCAAGTCAGTGCACCTAGGTGCATTCTGCTTAGTTTAAGACTGTTTACGATTAATGGATATGTATAAAGATTGTGTTTGATATGAAAATATTTTTTTACCACGAGTCTTACATGTGTATAATGAGTGTCTCGTACCTTCTGTTTCCCTCTGTGCTCTTATCAGATGTCCTCTTAAAGTCTCATTTTTATGTTAAATCCCCATCCTTTTTGCTCGTTACTTTCCCTGTAGATGCATCTGTTTAAAAGTTATGAATTGTTTATTTGACTGCCTTGAAACCTTCCATATGAATAGGGTTTATCTTCTGCGTAATAATAATAGTAATAATAAAGAAGCAGTTTTAAAGTCAAACAAATAACAATTAAAAATGGAGATTTGCAGATGCTAAGTCTGTTGAAGAGCTGAAAATATGTAATGTTATCTTTGTTGATAAGATTGGATAAACTGGCTAAAGCATACTATGTTGAAATACTCAGTTCTTTCAAAGACCTGTATGTAATAGATTGTTGTGCCTAAAGTTGTGAAAATTGTTTATAGGATTTGTTTTGAATTCATGTTTTTGTGGCTGATAATGGTTCAACTTCAAGTTACCTATAATAGTGCTTTGTTATGAAGTATGCTATATTTGATATTTTTTTTAATATAATGTTACTGTGTTTTATGTATTGAATACCTCTCTCTCTCTCTCTCTCTCTCTCTCTCTCTCTCTCTCTCTCTCTCTCTCTCTCTCTCTCTCTCTCTCTCTCTCATGCTTTACCATTCCCAACTGTTTGTACCCTACATGCTTGCTAGGCTATTTCAAACACACAACTGCTTTCCTTCTAAATTTTTGTATATTATTACATATAATACATGGATTACAGACCTGCACCTTTTTACCAACACCTGTCTGCTGGTCTGAGCATTTTTCATATTTTGTCTCAGGTTAGATGTCTGACTGTTTTTACATTCTCTGACATGGCTTTTTTCCATTGCCCCTAATTGGGCCACTCGTTAGGGTCAGATGCTTCAACTTCGTCATGTGTTCAGGGGAAAGTCAGTTCTTGACATAGGAGCAGCTGTTGAAGTACAGTATTAGAAAGTCTTTGGAACTTTTCTGCTGTGATTAGTTTATATTTGGCTGACATAGTTCTCAAAGAAATATGATTTTCAGTTTTGTTGTCTTGTGGGGATGAGTCACAGTAGTCTGTTGTAACAATATATTTTTTTCTCTATAGAGTACAGTATATAAAATGGTGTCATTGTCAAGTTTAATAGTCAGGATCATGTACAAGCAGATGGTGTACAGTTAACAGCAATTCCATATAGTTTCTAACTTTAGCCAGTACTTTACACTTAACATTTAAGAGGTTTATTTAAAAACTCATGTCTGCAATGGTAGCCAAGCAAAAAATTAATGATGGTAACATAGCTGATAAGTAAAGAAGTTTGCAAAGTTGAGGTGTTACTTGAATGTGGACTTTCCAGTGGCTGCTTTGGTTTGGATGTTTATACTCTGCTAGTAATTCAAGACTAATATCCTTTTATTGAATCTCTCAGATCTGTGAGGTTGAGGGGTTTTGAAAGTAAGTAGCTGCACCCCCTCTGGGGATGTAAGTTTCTTCAAATTCAAGTGGAATATTGTTCTTCCAGTCTTTAGCCACCCTCCATTCATCTTATTTGTTTTGAATCCAAGGTCCATTTTATTTTAGTGACCTAGTCTTCCATATCTTACTGATGGAAACATGTCTGTAGGTAGGTAAAGAAGCGAAAACATTTGGACAGTTTAGCAGGAGCCATGTATCTGTGCTTTTGAACAGTAATACTTTGCTTTTGCTCTTCTTAGACCAGTGTAAAGGCATTGGCGTACAGTGGTAATATTCTATCTGTGAAACAAAAATTCTCTCTCCAACAACCATGTTAATCCATTCATTTAAATGCTATTTTTGCCATGATTTACAAATTGTCATTCCTGTAGGGTGTTAGTGCCATTACATAAGGTTCTTTGCAGCATTCCTTCAACCCCTAGCTGCAACCAGTTTCATTTCTTTTACTGTACCTCTGTTCATATTCTCTTCCATCTTACTTTCCAACCTCTTCTAATAATTGATTCATTGTGCAACTGCGAGGGACCTTTTAGGTCCCAGCAGTTAGGCCTAAATTCTATATACTGTACTACAACTACTCTGTCTCTCGCAAACATTCTACAAGCACCACTCTCTCAAATGCTTCATCATTCCACAAGCACATTTCTCTCTCTCTCTCTCTCTCTCTCTCTCTCTCTCTCTCTCTCTCTCTCTCTCTCTCTCTCTCAGGTAGATTGAAGTAAAAAAAAAACTCAAGTATTAAATGGTAAAGCTGAGAAATTAAAGTAGTTATTGTATCAGAAGAGACAAAAAGCCAAAGAAAATTAAATAATTCATTGAAATTAATTCAAAGTGATAAAAGACAATCTGTTAATTAAGATGAATAGAAAATGTGTTAAAAATAGATTCAAAGGTAAAACTGCTTAAAAATTTAACATTAAAAGGATTGGATAAATGGCTCATAATGTTGATAAAGCGAAGGTGCAAATGTAATTAGCACCTTTTTTTTTTTTACATCGTATATCAATTTGGACATTGTTAAAAGAGCAGCAATGGCTTTTTCATAAATCGAAAACAAACTCAACAAGTGTTGGAAATTAGGAAAGGGTAAGGATTATCCTATATTGAAGGGGCTAAATATACCGTACAGAAAAGGTGCTCGGAATAACTAGTTGAAATTACCAGGACATTTAGTACTACTAAAGGTCTAGCTCGTTCTGACTAGAGTTTCCGATATTTTTTACCAATGTGTTTTAGCACGTAATCTGGACGTTACATTTAGTTCTCTTTAAAGTGTACGGTATAGGCTACATTAGGAAATGAGTTTGTAAAAGCTTGCTTTGCAAGGACATGCTTGTATTTTGTTTGCGTCATGCAATTTATACGAGAATAAAGAAAATGCAAATAACCGAACAGGGTTTTATTTGGATCCATAACTTAAGTATTCCAGAATTGGATAAGGTGAAAATTAAAAGAATTTTTTTTTTATTTGCTCAACGGAGCCAGCACCGCAGTACCCCAAGGATGGAGCCAAGTGCTTTTGCTCTCAGCAGGAGACGGCAGCCAGTCAGAATGTCACGTTCTTTTGAAACTGGTTTTGAGAATTGTTTGTTTTTTCTGGGGTGACGGTTGTCGAAATGGGGTTAAGTCCTCACTTGCCTTGTGGTCTTCAGATCTATTGCCGTTTTCTGTGTCACTGCTGAACAAACCAGTCAGTCAAGGAAAACGTGGTATACACAGGAGGTTCAAAGGGGGGTTTTGGTAAGGGTGCCGCTTAAGACGAGACTCGACTCAAGTTCACTTTCTTGTGTTTGTGACCAGATTTAGGAAATTCTTGCTCGACAGTGACTTAGGGAGTACTGGGTGAAAACCCCGTAGAATTGTAATACTAGATTCGTGTTCTGACTTTCCCCATCCAAAGAGGTATTTCATTTTCACGGTGACTAACATGTTTGGGGATTACGTGGTTTAAACTTTTTCTTTCGAAGTCCTGTTTCCAGTTTTCTTTGTGATTTGAAACAGGACTCTCTCTCTCTTGTTTTGTGGCAGGAAATAAGTCTTGGATTACCACCTTTTAAAGAAGTCGAGGAAGAATTAGTAAATGACACTTGGTTACTAAGTAAATATATATTTCAGAGTTTATTGGCCATTGCATCACTGGCTTTGTATTTGCAAGAATTCTTTTCTTAGAGCTTTACAGATGATTATGGCAGTTAATATTAGATAAAGACTCAAGGCTACGAAGCATAGGTTTTCATGGAAAGTATTCGCCATGTTGATGCTGACTTTGTATCTGACGGAATTCTTAACTTAGAGCCTTTAATTTACTCGTGAATTTAAGAGCCTTTAATTTACTCGTGAATTTAAGAGCCTTTAATTTACTCGTGAATTTAAGAGCCTTTAATTTACTCGTGAATATTACTAGACGGGGTAATTTAATTATTGTCTTCATGGATATTTATATAGACAATTGACTTTGGTTTCCAATACGAAGTTGACGGAAATAACTTAGTAAAATTCAGGTGGCATCACAGACTCCTCCCTGGAATCTACCGCCATTATGCCCCCACGTTTCACACCAAGTTGCCAACACTGATGACGAAATTTAAACCTAAGCATAATCGTAATCGGTACAGGCATGTTAAGACTTCAATTCTGCCACCACCATTGGCTGCCGAGCGCAAAAATTTGACAGCACAACGTCGAAACAGGCCAGAAAACATCTTTTAAGTGATATAGAAATATTCTATACGAGTGGCTTCAAATTTTGTGGCTATCCTCAGAACTGTTTCATCATTTATTTGTCATACTGAAATTGCCAATTTTGACTTGATAGTTATAATAATGGATCTTGTTCAATTGCAAATCTTAGTTTATACTGAAACTGCTAATTTTGACTTGATAGTTATTTTCTAAACCACATTAAACTTAACATATTAACTAATTCGTCCTAACTCGTAAGACAGGCAAGACGACGCATATGAATTGTCACTAATTTTGATATCGTTAACTTCATAGTTATTGATTTTGACAGCAATTTTGCTCAAATTTGATAAATTTTCTAAGCATTTTGACTGGTTTCATATCTTAACTGCAATTTGGGTACTTTAATTTTACTTTCACTATTGCTGACTTTAGTTACAGATCCTAGTTTTTAAACAGCAAATATTTACTATGAGACTGATTATAATTTTTATTACTTGATACTGCCTTCTGGTTTTCTGATTTCTTTCAAAAATTCGAAAATTTATGTACTTAATTTGGTGCCAAGTTCGTTAAACACTAGTTTACATGACATCTTTTTAATTCTGTCAAAAATTTTATCAAGTATGAATATTCATTTATATTCTCCTCAGATGTCTTTCTAAAACAGATTCAACTGGAATATTACAAGTAAAATAAACAACAGCATTTCAAATGGACTTTATTTTAAAATGTCATCCTCCAGTCGCTGCTACAGCAATAACAATTAATCACACCAAGACACACACACCCGCCCCAAAAGCAGACAAGTGGCCCAAACGCCTTCGGTGGAACAAGTGTGCCTTGAGGCACCCCACCCCCCAAAAAAAACCACTTCGTCTTATGGCCCATGACACCATTCAATGTAAATGATTGAGTCTGGTAAATGGTAGGAGACGTGCAAAGCTACTATCCTCCTGCCCCCATTCTTCCTCCCCCAGCAGGGCAGAAGGTCGGACTAACGTCAGCCTTCACCGTACACGTGGACCACCAGGCCAATTTAGGTTGTGTGTGATACTACGGGCCAAACAAGGGAAAGGCCCGTGCCAACACAAGAGTTGGCTTAATACAATACAACAATGTGTGTGATACATCTTGCAAAAATCATCCCATTGACAGGTAATTAGACAATTTCATCTGACCACTGATTCGAACTTGGATTACGGTGATTTAATGATACAGTCTTTCAGATTCTTAACTTGACAGTTTTACAAGACAATGAACTTTTTTAAACAAATAAGAATGTTTAGTATTGACTAACACATTAAACTCTCAAACATGGGCTAGTATATGATAAAAAGTGGATGTTTTGTATGGTTTTGCATTTAGCTCACTCGAAATCTCGAACTTTTATTATGTAATGTCTTCAAGAACAATCAATAACACTTCCCATTCTTTTAAAAAAATTAATTTTACATTTTTTATATTTGTGAAAGTACTTTGAAACCAATTGCCATTATTTAAAGTTCTGCACTTTCAAAAGCTTTGTTATTAAAAATAAACATCAATAATGCTGCCAATTTATTCAGCGATTGAACTCCTAATTTTGGCGGTCATTCACCCTTTATATAAAAAATTTCCTATTTACGTTATTGCCAATGCTATTAGGCAAACTCTCGCAAACTGACAGATTTCACACGAAGAAAAGTTCCCCAAAATAACTACTTTTCTTCGCTATAAACAAAAACATTTTCCTTATAAACTTGCTAAATAAAAAACTCACAAAATACACTTCCTAGACCAAAACCTCGCCACTTAGAGCAAAAAAAAAAAAAAAAAGCTCATTCCCTACCAAACTACAGGCAAAAAACTCGTAAAGTAACACTTTCAAGGTAGATAACTTCAAAACTTACTTCTAGCAAAACAGTCAGAAGATAACAAAATTTTCAGGTAAACGGAAAATTATCATGAACTAAGAGACTTTCCAGATAAAAAAGTTCTCCCAAAGGGAACCTGCTACAAGAAAAACTCAAGCTATCAAAAATTGTCTGCAAAAAAGAAAAAACCCTTCAACTATCACGAATTTAGGCAAAAAAAAAGAAAAACTAAAAAACCAACAGACACTGAGATAAAAACCTTACGAACTGAGGTTCTAAGCTCAAAAATGTACTAACGGAACCTAATAATACAAAACTCACGAGCTTAAGATATTCCAAACCAAAAGGACATCAGTAGAATTTCTAATAAAAATCACGAACTAACAACTAAGAATCACAAACTACCAGACTTTCTAGCCAAAGAATCACGGACGTTCTAGCCAAAGAAGCACATGCTTTCTAGTCAGAGAATCAGACTTTCTAGCCAAAGAATCACAGACTCTAGCCAAAGAATCACAGACGTTCTAGCCAAAGAAGCACACTTTCTAGCCAAAGAATCGCAAATGAATCACGGACGTTCTAGCCAAAGAAACTTAGGCTTTCTAGCCAAAGAATCACACACTTTCTGGCCAAAGAATCACAGACGTTCTAACCAAAGAATCACACTTTCTAGCCAAAGAATCACACACTTTCTAGCCAAAGAATCACAGAATTTCTAACCAAACAAAACAGGCTTTCTAGACAAAGAATCACACTTTCTAGACAAAGAATCACAGACTTTCTAGCAAAAGAATCACAGGGCTTTCTAGCCAAAGAATCACAGACTTTCTAGACAAAGAACCACAGACTTTCCAGCCAAAGAATCACATATTTTCTAGCTAAAGAATCACATATGTCTTCTAGCCAAAAAGTCACAGGCTTCTAGCTACAGAATTACAGGGTTTCTAGCCAAAGAATCACAGGCTTTCTAGCCAAAGAACCACAGACTTTCTAGTCAAAGACTCACAGACTTTCTAGCCAAAGAACCATAGACTTTCCAGCCAAAGAATCACAGGCTATCTAGCCAAAGAATCACTGAATTTCTGGCCAAAGAATCATAGACTTTCTAGCTAAAAATCACAAACTAACAGACTTCCTAGTAAAAACAAAAAACTACCAGACTTTCTAACCAAAAACAAAGACCACGAAGACTTACAAATGCCTGTAAAAACGAAGACTTTCCAACCAGAAAACACAAACGCACGCAAAATCAACATAGCTGGAAAAATCACAGACAAACTTTCTACAGAACTCACATGAAACATCTTTGATGCAAAATCATCAGAGCTTACATACTTTCTGTAGGCGCAAGTGTTGCAACCCAATAGACACCCTGAAGACAAAGCATCACAAACTAACAGACTTCCTTAAGACAAAAGTAACAAACTAACAGACTTCAAGACAAAAGTAACAAACTAACAGACTTCAAGACAAAAGTAACAAACTAACAGACTTTTCAAGACAAAAGTAACAAACTAACAGACTTCCTTCAAGACAAAAGTAACAAACTAACAGACTTCAAGACAAAAGTAAAAAATTAACACACTTCAAAACAAAAGTAACAAACTAAGAAACTTCCTTAAGACAAAAGTAACAAACAGAAACAGACTTCAAGGCAAAAGTAACAAACAGAAACAGACTTCAAGGCAAAAGTAACAAACAGAAACAGACTTCAAGGCAAAAGTAACAAACAGAAACAGACTTCAAGGCAAAAGTAACAAACAGAAACAGACTTCAAGAAAAAAAACAGTAACAAACTAAGAAAAAGTCAAACTAAAGACAAAAGGTAAAAAAACAAACAGACTTTCCAAAGACAAAAGTAACAAACTAAAAGACTTCAAGGTAAAAGTAACAAACTAACAGACTTCAAGACAAAAGTAACAAACTAAAAGACTTCAAGATAAAAGTAACAAACTAACAGACTTCCTGAAGGCAAAAGTAACAAACTAAAGGACTTCAAGGTAAAAGTAACAAACTAAGACAGACAAACCAAGACTTCAAAAGTAACAAACTAACAAGACTTCCTCAGGACAAAAGTAACAAACTAACAGATTCCCTCGAAACAAAAGTAATAAACTAACAGGACTTCAAGACAAAAGTAATAGACTAACAGACTTCATGACAAAAGCAACAAACTAACAGTCTTCCCCAAGACGAAAGTAACAAACTAACAGGCTCCCTGAAGACGAAAACTTCCAAGCTAACAGACCTGGTAAATGAAAATGTATATAAAAAAACAATTATGACTCCCTAAGTGAAAAATATCAAATTAAACTTCTTGAAACTTCACATGTATCACGGACCAACAGATTTCCTAAAACTGAAGAGCAGATTATTACAGGCAGACAGATTTGAATCCAAATAGTAACTAACATCTGAGAGACTTCTCAAACCAATACTGCCACAAACTGCAAGACTTTCTAAACCACAATTTATCAAGAACAAAGACTTTTCCATTTGCAACAATACAGAGAATTTCCGACCTTCAAACAGGCTTTTGAGTCTTTCATTCATGAACTAATGTGTTTTGGGTCCTAAAGTCTTGAACAGTCTTCTTGAATCCAAAAAATTTCTTCAGATATCAACTAACAAACATGCTGGAAACCGTAAATACTGAGACTCGATATTTGATACAACAAATCTCGCCTGCCACCATGAATTTGGTAGACAATCCTGGAGAAATACACAAAAACATACAAGCTAGGTCATCTAGATATCACAAGTGTCTCAAACTATAATTGTTTAATAACTTTTGCACTGAAATTGCCCACCAAAACCAACCCTTCACGCTCGCTCCTTAGATCTATCAAGGCATAGATTCACTCCCAGAAACACTTTTTCACCCTTATTCCTTTGCAGTCCTTGTCTATACACAACTGCAAATTTTCCCCGACTATACTAAATGTTACCCATCCTCAGTTCATGACATAACTACTTAAACTGCTCTGATCCTACACATTTCAGCATGTCACCTTTTAATTTCAAGGTTCCTCTCTGTTATTTACATGGCCAACTTTTTAAAAACTGTACTGAACTTCACTGGCATCGAGTCATTTCGGAACACTAGACTACAGACACACAAACACACATCGAACTCCCAACACCTTTCAATAAACTCCACTGTCTAGAATCAAACTTTTCCCCTAGAACAAAATTAGGTAGTCCCAACTGAACTACTGACGAATGCCAAGCAATCACGAACCAATACTCACTGAATGGAAATTTTCCACCATGAGCTATCTTTAACAATTACAAACTTAGACATTATCTTAACCACCTCTTGTACACCCAAAGACAAGAGCACCTTATCCTGCTTTAAAACAAAAGGCTTTCATTAACAATACTCTATACACTACGTATCAAATATTTCTGTATTTAATGCATCATTACAAGATTCTACCATCGTAAACGAACACCATAAACTCCAGAGCATCATGAGCAAAGACTCATTTAAAACCCAAACAACACCAAGAACAAAATAAACCATCTACAGCAAACCTTATGAAAGTTTAATTTCATTACATACGTCAAGACGAGAGAACAACCAGAACAGTACAAGCATTCAGACTAGCAATAAGGCCAATACAAAGTTTTTCCAACATTAATGTCTTTCAGTGAAATCTAACAGTGTTCTACTAAGTTGAAGAGGTCCCAAAACCCTATTTATACGACAAAAATGATATATTTAGCACCATTTTGCCTATAAGACTCCTGAGAACACCTGTCGTCAGTTAAGTACTAATGACTGAAATAGACATCTTTGAAAATGGGCATCAAAGATTTGTGTCGTCCTTCTAAGGTAAGGCCAGCTAACTTCATGGCTTCTGTGTCGTTCTAATATTACCAAGCTTCTCATGGGATCTATTTTGTATCGGGGTGGGTCTTTAATTAGAAAGGTAACCCAAAAACTGAGGACGGTTTCCTCCTCTTATTCAGTGTCAGGAACACTACATAATCTTTACAGAGCCACAACTCACAACCGTGAGTCTTTGAAAGAGGTATTAGGTGATTGTATACCAGCCTTTTGAAGTATATCAAGGACTAATATATAAATTTCCTCTCTGAGATTTCAAGTATGTTTTTTATCCACTCTAGGGCAAAAATTTCCATCAGAATCCCACTGTACTTACGACACGCCCACTACGGTCTAATTCCTGACGATGCGATGAACTCGCAAGTTTCTCACACATCCCCTAAAAAAATTTGGCCATCGTAGTTATTTATCCTTTCTTTATTTCAGGTACACGAATGAAGTGCCCAGCCTGAGACGAGGGAAGGTGTTTGGGCCCCAAGCTGGTACCCCCTTTTGGAATGGGGGCATGTGTCCTTAAAATGTAATTGAAAGTATTGTCGTATGCTTGACCAGAGGAATAGGTTTTGATTCCCTTAATTCTCTAATACATGATAAAATCTATACCTTTACCTTTTAACGCGCTAATAAATGTTCTATTACAGTTCATTTTTACTTTCTAAGGACATCTGGCAGGACATAAATTATATTCAATACTTAACAAGAAAATTCGTGACAGATTCATGTAAACAAAGTCGCCTGTGGGTTGTGCAGTCAATCAAATTTTATCTCGGCAAAAACTGTAGAATTCTGCTCAAGAAAATAAACTTTCTAACAATGTCAGTGATGCTTTACGAGTTACAGATTTTCCTTTTCTACGTCACAAAATATTTACACTAAAGAACGAACTCTAATAATCCACTTAAGATGTGAAAACATAAATCTTTTATCTGAATAAAAAAAAATTTGAAGTCATACGTATAGAGTATTCATACACCCAATTACATTAATTCATTTTCATCAGCTATCCATGATGAAAACCATTAGATTTTATGTATAAAATAATAAAATAACCTTACCCACTCATACAATCGGGCAGATTTTATCAGTAAAGCTCTAATTAATAGTTCTTGCAAATGCAAAATCAACGATACGATGGATATTACATTCGGAAATATATATACTTTGTAAAAAAGTGTCATTTGCTAAATCTCTCTCGACTTCCTTTACAAGATTTAACCCGAACCTCATTTTTTGCTACAAGACGCCAGAGAGAGAGAGAGAGAGAGAGAGAGAGAGAGAGAGAGAGAGAGAGAGAGAGAGAGAGAGAGAGAGAGAGAGAGAATGCTTGTGGAATGATGGAGTACTCTGAGAGAGAGAGAATGCTTGTGGAATGATGGAGTACTCAGAGAGAGAGAATGCTTGTGGAATGATGAAGTACTCTGAGAGAGAGAGTGATGCTTGTAGAATAATTGAGAGAGAGAGAGAGAGAGAGAGAGAGAGAGTCCAGTATTCAATCTCGTAGAAAACTGGAAAAGACATCGAAAAGTTATGTTTAAAACCAAGTAACTGAAACATGTTAATCACCTAGAAAATCAAGTACATTTTTTGGACATGATACAGGTCAGAACAAAATTCTAGCATTAAATTCTACAAGGTTTTTACACAGTATTTTTGAAATACACTCTGTCGAGCAAGAATTTCTTGAATCTCAGTCACAACCACAAGTGTAATGAAATTAAGACCTAAGTCTCGTCTTAAACGGTAACCTTACCAAAAGCCCCTTTGGACCCCCTGTGCATAAGTTTTCCTTGACTGACTGACTTCTTTAGCAGTGACACAGAATACAGCAATAAACTTGAAGACCACAAGGCAAGTGAGGACTTAACCCCATCTCGACAACCAACTGTCACCTCAGAAAACAGTTAAAACAATTCCAAAACCAATTTCAAAAGAACGTGACACACTAACTGGCTGCCTCCTACTGCTGAGAGCAAAAGCACTTGGCTCCCTCCACTGGGGTCACTGCAATGCTGACTCCATGGAGCCCTTTATTTTTTTCTTTCCAAGTTTTGCTATCTACAAGGTTCTTTCCAAGTTTTGTTTACACATTTTGTATATAAGAACTTCTGTGCTCCACTTTGTGACAGTCTAATAAAGAGCAATGGGTATATTTCAAATTCAAGTCTTAATTTAATTTTATAGTTTTCAACAAATGTTCTGGATACTACACTGTCCTCTGTACTAAAGCAAAAATTGTCCTCTTTCAAAAAAACTATAGCAAGATGAAACTTCAAATCATGGCACAGAATACGAGTCTTAAGATCTGAGAAACATCACTTTAAAGGTCGTAAAAGTGCAAAGGCAAATTGGTGTCTTATACAAATACCTTTCCACTCTCAAAATCTGACCACGATTTTGTACCCCTGACGACTTCAAATGCATACATCTGTGATCGCTGACCATATGAACTCTTAATTAAGGAATGTCAAGAATGAGACTAAAGAGTGAGGAACTTGCTACCAGTGTTAAATTCGTGTTTTACGGTGAGTAAAGATGATTAATCAATACACCAAGTGTGATAGACTGAAAGACTCCTCCAGCAAGGTGTACCTAGACTGCAGTCACACTTCAAAAGATAGTAAGTGTGCAGGATGGCTTCAGCAAAAGTATTTAGTGTGAAATGATCCTTCAGAGTGGCATGCAATGCTTCAGGCAAACTACTAAAGTAGTCAGACCAGAGAGAGAGAGACATTAGAGAGAGAAATGAGAGTTGAGAGACCAGAAACTGAACATAACTGTTTCTGCTGAGAGAGAGAGAGAGAGAGAGAGAGAGAGAGAGAGAGAGAGAGAGAGAGAGTCTAATGGATAGAGAGTCTAATGGATAGCTGTTAGAAACTGTCTATTTGAGCATGACTGTTTCTGTTATGTTAAAAAGTGGAAAGGGTGATCTTGCTAAGTGAAAAGTGAGTAAAAGTGCCATTAAAGTTAAACAAAAGTGTGCAGAATTGCAACTTTTAGTGTCGTAAAGTGATAAAAGCATTTATAAGCCATCTCTTGCAGAGGATTGTCTTGTGTGCTTCAAATTCACAATGAAGTGAATTTTGGTTAGAAATGTAAGTGTAAGAAGGAGTAGAAATAATTTCTGGATTCTTTACACTGATTTAGGAAACATGACCTCATCCCATGATTCTATGACGAACAACATTGCATAAACAATAAGGCTTATTTTAAATTTACGCAGAATTCAGCCAATGGAATGATTTTCATAGCTCAGGACCTCAAAATTCAAAATCTCTCTTCAGATTTGAATAACCTACTGATATACCCTAAAACTTTGATGAATTATCTGGTGTCACCAGGGTTTCTTCTGAATAGTGTACAGGCATTTTTTTTTTTTTACTGTGCCATGAACTAACAGACCCTAGCTCCCTTTCTTAGCTGAAGGAAGGTTCTGGGACTTGACAGAACTGTGCACAAAGGAAAAACAGAAGTTCTTGTACAGAAATCAAGAGTACATTTTGGTTGTTCAATATTCACAACTTACTGGATCACATTACTGCAATTCACATTATCGTAACCTTCAGAGAATTTCAAGACACTGCAGCATGGGAGGTGTGGGTGGTGGTGGGTGGGGTGGGGGTTTGTCGTAAAAACATTAATAAAATCCATCATTCATGGTGTTAACTTATGTGGGTCTCTCACTCTAACCATTTTACGTTACTGAAGCAACTGACATTGTGAAAACTCTCTCCGTACTGAAATACGTAAAACTGATTTCGTTTTGTTTAAAGACTTCACTTCTGAAACTATAAATAACTTAATCGCGGGCCTAAAATACCACTACACACAAAATGGCTACTTGGTTACACGGCTTTTTACTAAGTCGTACTTGAGGTAAGGGAATCTCAAACAAAAATCCCCGGTCATTAAAACTATCTTCCTACTCAGCTCTTCAGCTTCTTTGATAAAGCCATCGTGAAAGCTATACAATGAAATATAAATGTGATTTCACCGTCTTAGGTCTAAGTAATATTCTACTGGAAAGAGCTTTCGTTAAATTTCATGGCGGTTTTGATCGTTCAAGGAAATAGACCTACAGCTAGCGTGAATTTCCCTTTTCCAAACAAAAACAGCATAGACCTACTTAATATCCACTGGAAAGAGTTTTGGCTAGATTTCATGACTGTTTAAATCCTTCAAGAAAGTATACCTAACAATGCAAAGGCATTTAAACCCTTCTCATATTAACATGACTTATTCAATTAACGTAGACCTACCTGAAACTCCTTTGTCAACAACACAATAGGTTTACTTCCCTTAAAAATAGCTATTTGAGCTTACCGATTTACATCTCTGAGAAACCCTTATCTGTTACATAAAAGCTTAATTCATAGGCCTAAAACCAATAGCAACTCTATAAAACTTTTACCTAAAAGTAGCCACTTGAATTTTAAGTTTAGCCTATTTATCAAATTCGTGCACCTAAGATAGCATAGACAAAAACGATCAAAGTCTCCTAAAAGCAACGCTTTTTCATGCTAGCAGTGTCTTAAAATATGAATACAGACCACCTAAGCGTATTCTTTTTAAAGTTTGTCGTCTAAGATTTAGCAAGATACATAATTTTCACAGCAACCTACGTACAATCTAACCCTTTACAGTTTATGGCAAGTTCAGTTTGTTGACAAATTTCAGATAAAACTAAGAAACTTATATTTCCTGGTATAACTGAAGACTACCACTGCGCCCTGTGGTTCAACTACCAGTTTACTTGCAAATTGGGAGCCTTATTTAGTACCATCCCTTATAGGGATGAACGTAGAAATATAAATAAAAGACGGTAAATATCATAAATATAAGCAAAGGACATAAAACAAACAAAAACATAAACAAAGGACATCAACAAAAAGAACATAAACACATGAATATTCCGCTCTTGGCGAGAACCAGGCCGCAGTATTAGTCGTCTTCAATTTTACCAGATAAATTGTGTTTGTCAACAAATTTCGGATTAATTACTAACAAATTAACCTTTAAAACATTTTCCCTCGGGCAAGCCCTAGGAGAGCTGTTAATCAGCTCAGTGGTCTGGTTAAACTAAGGTATACTTTTACAGAAGCTTAACCAAGAATTAGGATAGTTTCGCCTTGACGGCCCATATTCTATTATTCCGTATACGATCGTTTTCTTCTTTAAGCCATGGAAAACAGTCTACATTAACTTAAAAATTTGGTGAAAAAACTAGTTAATAAGGATTAAGGGTACTTTGGAAGCTTAAACTAACCCTTTCTCTACAATCAAGGAAAGTAAAATAGTTCAGCAATATAACAATTATGAAAAAATCTGCCGGTAATCTTGTGTAATTTGCATAGGCAGGTCAATGGCTTGCTAGTTATAGGCCTACGCCAGAGATTTTCTTATAAAACATCAATAAAACCTATCTTTTGTAACTCATGAACTACCTAGCATGAAGCAAATATGATCATTTAAAAAATATGACATTTAGAAATACTTGAGTAAAAATATCTTCGAATCAAGATAAGTGAATTAGTTTAAACTGGACAATGAACTAGGCCTATAACGTATCAAAGCTTTAAAAAGTATCTCAGGTGATAACATACTAGCTGATATTAAGCTAATCGGAAATTTAAGTATTAAATCAACATAAATTTCTAATAACCCTGTGCATTCTGAAACAAACTGATGTACCTGACACTTGACATTAAAGAATATATCATCTTGAACCATGTCACATGCTAAGAATCGAAGTTGTTACTTTGAAATTACAAACATATAATACTGAACTTGAGCGAACTTTATGCCAGCTTGCTTTAATGATCTACACTTGCACGGCACTAAAAATTTAACCCTATGCCATGACAAGCACATATGACAGTTTTCTATAAACGATGCAGATCTGAAGACACGTTTTTCTTCATGGTAGAATCTTCTGGTGTTCGTCGAAGTATTCTGAAGATTTTCAGATATCCTTTCCAGGACGACATTCGTGGAAATAACACTCGGGTCACCTGAAAAACGAGAGAGAAGTTCAAGACATCACTGACAAACTGAGACGGCCTTTTAGTTTAGGAAATATTAAAATAGGGGCGTCCCAATTAAAATTTTGTGGTGATAGTAATTCTGAGTAAGAGCTCTCACGGAGACACTGTTTATCAATCATATTTTTGACTGAACTGTATAGAGAAGAGTGTCTATATATATATATATATATGCAGTATATATGAGATAAATATATATATTTTATATATAAATATATATATATATATATTATATATATAATGCAGTACAAAGATAAATATGACATTTTTATAAAAAATAAAGTTTTATATATACTTACCCAGTAATTACATTAGCTAAGAGTTTCTTAGCTAATGTAATTACTGGGTAAGTTACATATATAAAATGACAAATTTACCGAAATAATGTGAGAAATTTACCGGGATTTTGTTCATGTTTTTCTGCTCATCCCTGGGGGCTGGTACATTATTTTTGTGTAGGAATCAAATGTCAGTCAACACTGTCAAAGTTTTCCAGATGGAAACCTTGTAAGAAATACCAGTTATCCCTTCATAATACCTTTTAACCAATCAACCTTTGTCTTATTTTATTAATACATGCAACCCTTTTATTTATATTTTTATCTATCTACTAGTTTATTTTTTTTTTTCATAACAACTGATCTCTTCATTCTGCATTTTCTATTATCTTACTGTAACTTCTTTCAAATAAACACCACAATATTCTTTGGAAGCTTGAACTTCAAGTCAATGGCCCCTGTGGGCTTGTTCTCTATGTACAGGGGTTTATCTCCCAATAATAATAATAATAATAATAATAATAATAATAATAATAATAATAATAATAATAATAATAATAATAATAATAATAATGTTTATCTTTCTCCCCATAACCTTGAGCCACAAGTGATTTCAAATCTGTAAACTTTTATAACAAACCATTTTAGATGGTGTTTAGCCTTGTATCTATCTATGGACCAATTAATATTTTTTGGGTCGTGGCGTAGCCTTCTCTGCAGTTTTACAGGTATACAAACTTTCTTCCTACGGTTGTTCTTTCTGCAAGAAATTTAACCTAGTCATTTGGATTTATTTGATAAAATGACCCAAATACCCAAACACTTCATAAATGAAACTGCTCTTCACTCCAGCTTATGATCTGTCATTGCGTACCCTTTGAACACAGTTCGGACCCAGAGTCAAAGTCCCACTGTATTATCAATCTTCTAGAGATGTACTGCATTCTCTTAATGACCTTGAAAGTCTCCTTTCCTCTCAGCTCTTTCATAAATTCTGTGAACGCGATTATTTGTGCGGTACAGTAAATTCAGTTTTTAAATTCTTGATTCTTTCAATGTGGCCAAGCAGTATTTTTACGATAGTTTCCTGATTCTTTACTTTTATTCACTCATTCGTAAAATAAACAGGACTTATCTGAACAAAGTCTCCTAAGAGCTAGAACACGATTAAATACCTCTAAATCTTCAGTACTCACCCCTGATAATCCAGATTTGGATGGCGTATGACAGTAGTCAGGTTTCTTGACCCTCGTGCCTCCGGGAGGCCCCACTATCAGCCCCCATCTGGTTTATCAGGCAGGTCCTCTTGTCAGTTTTTGGTCGTAGTCGTCTTGAACTACAGCTTACTGAATAACCTGGTGACTGAATCTGCCACCTGCCTTCCTTGAACTTGCACTCTTGGTTGTGGCTCTTGAACTCCCGTGTGGTGGGCGTACCCCCAGCACATACTATAAGTCAGGCACCTATCCTTATGCTGTGATGAATCCTGGTGATGTCACTTTGATCTCAATGGATACATGATATAAGGAACTTAGATGAACGGATTGGCCAGATTCTAGCAAACCCAGAGGCAGGTGAACAGGCCTGCCCAAAACAGAGAAGTTAGAAAACCTCTGTCAGATTGACTCTGATAGTTTCTCTACTTATTTGATGAAGTGGAACTGGAGGTTGGCTCTGAAAGTAGGCTGTTCAGTCCATGGTACAGTAACCAGCCAGCCAACACTTGACGGCAATCCTCGCCAAAGAGGTTGATACTTAGCACTTGCAAGCTGGCACACCTAATTTTTCTGTGTTCCTCTGTTATATAAATTACAATGATAATGTTCATTTTCAGTTTCTTGAAATTATTTTGAGTGACCTTTATCTTCAGCAAAAGTAATTTTGGACAATTGCCTTCGTCCCATCTGATCTTCTGCCTGGTTAACATACTGTCAGAATACCTCAGAATCAGTTGGTTTTCTTTTTATTTCCCCCAGAGTCTTGTAGCTTAATATACTGTTAGAATACCTCAGAATCAGTTGGCTTTCTTTTATTTCCCCCAGTCTTGTAACAATCAACCTGCAAAGGGAAAAACTTCTCTGTAGACATCAAAACTTACTAGAATACAAAATTGTGAAAATTACACCTTCCCCTAATGAGCTGAATGAGATGAAGTTCTCTTCCACGTACGCTCTGAAATGTGTTTCAGACTAAAATGAGAAACATATCTCATTACAAACTGTATTTTAAAATTAATATCTTAACGGCAGATAACTTGCTACAAAAGGCAGTCTGGGATGTCCTTTATATGGTGGTCAGCTCAATACTAGAAAATCAAGAAAGCTGACACCAATAACAACAAGGCATTCTGTGCAAATGACTTTTTGAAATGCAGTGTTGTCAAGCACGCCAGGTAATGCCACACTAATTAAAAAGTTTAATAAAACTGTTTATTGCATTTATTCTTTCCAAATCAGTCATTATACCCAAATCAAACGAGCAATACCACCTAGGATTAATCAGATAACCCACTTTATATTTTTTCATTCAGGATATCTCACGAGAAAACCAACATTTGCCTTTGTTGAAAAGAAGGGCAAACTATTTCTGCCTATCCAGGAACGCTTCGAGGATTGTATGCCAAACCAGTGTTTATTACCTTGTGCAATCCCTAATCTTTACCATGGACACATTGTGCTTCATTTTGCTGAAATCTAGATCAGTGAAAAAAACTTAACTACGTTCGTTTGTACCATCGCTATTTTCTGATATACACTGTACATAAGCCATATGCTTCTTTGGCAGTGTTTAGACGGGGAAAAGTGATAGCTTACCATTTTGAAGGATCTGGCCACATTATGATGCTGTCGTTAAAAAATTAACACCTGAAGCTGCTCCGTCGTGGGATTAGACGAGATCAGTCAGACAGTACGCCCAGAGACCTAAGAATGATTAAGATTTATTATTATTAGCAAGAGATTCATTAAAAAATACTCATAGTAGCATGAGTCTTAGAATGGAGAAGCAAATCCACAGTTATGTATATGTACATATATTCAAAGATAAATCAATATAGGTAGCTTTCGGGAACTTGTTCGGTTCCCCTTTTCAATCTGATGCGTTGATGTAGCACTCCAACCATGTAAACATAAAAGGACTCAAAAGGAGCGAAGTTGTTTATAGACTATGGAAACGGTCGTGAAACATACATCAGGCAATGCCGTCGTTAACGGCATTGCCTGGTCTATGTTTGACGACCGGTTCCATAGTTTATAAACAACTTCGCTCCTTCTGAGTCCTTTTATGTTTACTTGGTTGGAGTGCTACATCAACGCATCAGTTTGAAAAGGGAAACTGAACAAGTTCCCGAAAGCTATCTAAATTGACAGTAAAAAGATTTGAAAGGTGCAACATGGGGAAAACTTCGAAGTTGAACAGAGTAAAATGTTAGGAGAGGGTGGAAAGTAAGACGGAAGAAAAAGAATATAAACGAGATACAGTACAAGGAATGAAAGGGGGTTTCAGCTAGGGGGAAGGGACGCTGCTGTGCAGTTCAGGTGAATTTAACCCTAAACCTAACATGAAGATTAGACCTAGAATATTATTTTGTTGCTAAGAATCTGGACAAATAATGCACCGAGTCTTTGTAGTGAACTAATAGACCTAGGCATAAGTGCTTTAACCCTAATCTTAACACGGGGATTAGACCTAGAGTAGCATTTTGTTGACATGAATCTGGACAAATAATATAATTTACGGATCATGTCAAGATTATAGCAAGCCCACTCACAACATGGTTCGCTATTCTCTACAAGAAGATTATTGGGTTCGTTATTCTTTACATGGGAATAATCGGGTTCGCTGTTCTAGACATGAACACTTCGGTACTGGACATTTGATCCCACAGGGGTTAGTACTAAACAAGGCAAAATACATTTAACCACCCCAGGGGCTAGTACTACATACGGCGAAACTATAGATGAATCACTGTTTCGCCGTGTTTAGTACTAGCCCTCATGTGGAATTGGAGTTCGGACCGGAAAGGGTTGGCCATTCTTTACATGGGGATCATTGGGTTCGCTGTTCTTGACATGGAGATGTTGGGTTGGCTAAGCTTGACATGATCCTAATTTACTAAACGCGCCGTGTCACAATCTAGGAAAGATACATTTCTTTTTTGCACTCATATAGATCACTGAATTATCGACAGAATAAAGGGATTTTTAGACAATCTCTAACTAGACAAAACACTTACAGAGTTCAATTGGCGACTCCTGACCTGTCGTGAATGTCGAATAGCATTCGACCTCGACGTCGGTTTGTCTATTTTGATGTTCAAGTGGTTCCTGGTTCCTCTGCCAGTCGTTGTGGTAGAAACTTCAGTCGTTTCAGTACATCCACAGAGACGATTTAACACACCCCAGTTCGTTTCCATACAAATAGTTGCAACGCTAAAACGGATTTCTTCAAATATATTATGTAGTTCATATATATATATATATATATATATATATATATATATATATATATATATATATATATATATATATATATATTTATATATTATACATATGTACCTTACAAATAAATCTAAGCTGACATATTTCAATTATCTACTATATATACATATACCTTACAAATAAATCTAAGCTTCAATTATCCTCAAAAAAAAAAATTACCTGTTAACCTCACTATACTTTTTTTTTTACTCTAAATAATTTGAGAGTCTAATACAATAACAATACCTGAACCTAGAGCGTTGACTTCGAAAATCTAAATTTATCTATTAATTTCGCTATACTGATTTACTGTAAAATATTACTAAATCACCACGCTTGGCCAAAAGGTCCTAAAAATTGACAGTGAAATGTTTGCTCCGGAATTGAACGTCTCGCTGACACGGATTACTTCGAAACAACACATTTGCAACAATAGACAGCGTTGCCAAATTTCACTTTATGGACGACATTTCTCAGTTCTGTGATAATTTGTAAGGCTTACAGGATCATCAAAATGCTCTGTCTGAATTTAGCAATTTGGGAAGGGAAGGGAAGTGCTTTGTTATAAGGGGTAGCGTCAGTGATCAACATTATTATTATTATTATTATTTGCTAACGTATTGACTTGACCAATCTGCATCCAATCGTCTTCATGGATGTACTGAAACCGCTTAAAACGATATGATTGTAGCCTTTGAAGTAAAACTGTCTGAAATAAAAAAAAATATATATCTACATCAACAACACTTTAGGAAAAGAACTACGATACAAATTAATAACTATAAATGAATGAGTCTCCAATTACTGAGAAATTGGACGATATAATTTGGAAAAATATTAAAACTAAAATCTGTAACGTTCCACGGCCATCCCCAACCCCAATTGACTGTAGGTTTACCTAAAGTGTCAATTTACTTATGAACAGTTAGCATTGCAATGGGCCTTCCCTTTTTTTTAAGCACCTAAAATAACTCCACTTTATTTCTGTTAAATGGAAAGTATACCTCAATGCTCATTGCTTTAAATATATCAAAACTGAAATAGCGCCACATTCAGTGCTGTCATTTTAAACTGCCGTGAAATAGGAGCGGTTCTTCCCTAAAGATTCCAGTTACCACAGCACCTTCAATTGGAATTGGAGAATGAGATTTAGGCCCGAGGCCAAGCGCTAGAACCTATGATGGGGTCAACCTACGAGGTCATTCAGCGCTGAACGGGAAACTGTGAGTAAAGGTTTGAAAGGCGTAACAGGAGGAAAACCTCGAAACTGCTCTACGAAACAATTGTTAGAGGAGATGGAACAGGGAGAATAAGAATGAAGGTGCAGTAAAAAGAATGAAGGGGGTTCCAGCTTGGGGCAGATAGGGCATATGCAAAGCACCTAAAGTAATGCCTACAGTGCAATGCGTGAGGTGCACTGACGGCACTACTCGACTACGGGGATTCACACTGGACCCTCAAATTACAGAATATATAAGAGCTTCAATTTACCTCCGAACACTGAAGCGTAAGGGTTAAATAATTTATTTCCAAAAATACCTTTCGTTACCTTGAGACGAGAGGTCGTAATTAAGGTTTTCACAGGGCCCTGCGGTGTCGTTAGTCTGTGGTTAAGCTACGGAATATTCCCTTCAGCTCACAGAAATCAGCACGACGAAATTCTTACTGAGGATTAAACGTGGGAAGCACAGAATGCACTACAGTTTTAGAATGGCATATATTTTTTTACGTTAGTAGGGAACACCCCAGGTTACCAGGGAGCACACAACCTTACCAGGGAATACACCACGTTACCAGGGAACACACCAGGTTGCCAGGGAACACACCACGTTACCCGGGAACACACCACGTTACCCGGGAACACACTACGTTACCCGGGAACACACCACGTTACCCGGGAACATCCCAAGTTAGCAGGGAACACCCTACCCTGCAGGACTACATATTGATCTTTAAAACGCCGCATTTTACACACACACACACACACACACACACACTATATATGTATATGTATATGTATATGTATATGTATATGTATATGTATATATATATATATATATATATATATATATATATATATATATATATATATATATATATATATATATATATATATATAATATACATGTGTCATTTTTTTATATATGTCACTTTTTTAAACTATCCTCATTCATAGTTCATATACTTGTATCCTGACGAATGTCCCACTGCAATAACTTATAATTCAAGTCACCTTAACTTAAATAATCCATGACAAGATTAATACATAAACGAAAGTCACAGTTACCTAAATTTGTCTCGGGTACCTACAGTAATTATCACACGGCAATCTGTACAGATTCCCCCGTTGTTGAGGAGACTTCATATATCACTCTTGGAACACTTGACGCCAAATCTGCCAAGACTAATGAAAATACAATTGAAAACCAATATACCTCTGATACACAGGTGCACTTACGACGTAAATAACACCAAAATAGGTGGGAGTATTTGAAAAGGCCGGAGGAATTCGGCCATTAACACCAGCACTTTCACCTCTTGAGAGCAAGACAGGTGACTGACTCGCTTGCGAGCAAGAGAGAGAGGTGTGACGGACTGACAGCCATTACGTAAAATCGCCATTTCAGGTTACCTGTCAATTCGCAACGAAACTTCAGCAATTTTTTTTTTAATATTACATGATAAATAAAATGAAACTGAAACACTTTTAAGGTTTCATTTATATATACACAACAGCGATGTTTAAACTTTTGGCAAAACAAAATGAAACAGATTGACCTGAAACAGCGATGTTTAAAATTTTGGCAAAAATAAACGAAAAAATATGAATTTTGAGAAAAATTCACAGCCTTTTAGAGCAAACCCCCACCTCTCTCTCTCTCTCTCTCTCAGCAAAGCTTGAAATCTCACCACATTCTCACATTCTACAATGCTTCTCTCTCTCTCTCTCTCTCTCTCTCTCTCTCCAGATCTTTGCATTATTCTACAAAACTTTTCCTCTTTCTCTCTCGCTCTGTTAAGTCATAACAGAGAGAGAGAGAGAGAGAGAGAGAGAGAGAGAGAGAGAGAGAGAGAGAGAGAGAGAGAGAGAGAAATAAATGATTTTACCCAAGTATGGTACGGACTACTTCATCGAGGCCCTTACACTTTTGATTATGACAAACGTTTTGAAAAAGTAACGATAGTTTGTAATTTATTATTTCTCTCTCTCTCTCTCTCTCTCTCTCTCTCTCTCTCTCTCTCTACCCACCAGAGCTACGACCCACAAAGCTTGACCAATTCTTTGGCGATCACCTCACGACCAGAAGTGTTTCCCTAGGTGGGGCAATTGTTGGCGGGAACAGTGGCCCCCCTGTGGAAACACTTCTGACTGAACAGTTACCACTAAATGCCATTTCCAAAGGTTCTGGTGGTTCAGAATCGAGGTCGGTTACTCGCTGCTCCTCGTCAATACTCTTGTTTCCTCAGTTTCTGTTAAAATCTCTTGCTCAATTTCCATTTCATCTGTCAATACCCACCGCTCTTCCTCTATTTCCATTTTCCTAAACATGGATGTAAGTAATGTACAGTACACTTCTTCCTACTGATAACAATGATTGCGCTTTTTCTCTACTGTTGAGGTGAACAATTCTGTACATCCTCACATCCTCGCCTACCTATACCCCTATCCGATTTGTGGAATCACATAGGGAATTTTATCTGCGGGGATCCATACAAGGGAAATAAAGACCCATGTTAGCATCGACTAGCTTGATTCATCTTCAACAAATACCACCAAAAGCAATTTATGCATTGTAAAGACAAGTAGCTGCAGGATCAAGAGCCTTTGTTTCTGTCACCACTGGAGAAAGACTGACCGAAAGTCGTAAAATGCCACTGAATCAGGATACACCACTGGCCTTAAGTCACTAAGATGTAGTGTCTTAACTGTCCATGGAGAGCACGACCCTCCCCCAACCTACAAAACCTTATTTAAGATGCAGCCTCCTGATCCACATCTTAACCAAACCGAGTGAAGAGTGTTCTGAACATTTCTGATGTTCATTTCAGTAGCAAATTAGTGTTTTTAAAGATACTGGACCCTGTATATCACACACTGAGAAAGCCACAGTGGGAAACAAGTTTTTGGGTGGGGGAAAATACAAAATGAATGAAATACAGGGATGTATTCCAACTTCAACATTTATACTTTAGCAAGTTCTGATCCTTATTATGGTAAGGTTTTTGAAAGTTTTGTGACACACCTTACTATGTAACTAAAGACCTCCTGGTAAATATTTACTTTAATACCAGCCCCAAGGGCGTGAAACGAAGCAAATACTGGTAAAAAATTTGTGATCAAATTCCGTATGCTCTTCGTGACAATAATAATCAGGAGACTTAAATATCTCCAATGTCGAGGACTAGGTCCAAAGGTGAGTGAACCCCCTAGCCAGGCAAGAACCGAGCACCCTAGGTTGGGTTAGGCCAATACCTTATTTCAATTTACAGTACCCTAGGTTAGGTTAGAGTACTTGCTCATTCTGTGTTATCTGTAACCCGGATACTCTGGTTTCCCGTTGTGGTCCTGTCATTATAACATATATGGAGTTGGGTCTAGCGTCTCTTAAAACTATAGATACGCCACCAAAATGATGTTCAAATATTCAAAACCAAGAAAAATTTTTCAAACTCCAAAGTAAAATTATGGTTTACTGTAAAAATGTGCAAACTTTCCTTCTATGGAAATATCATTATAAATGCATGATGAATTGTAACTTTTGATGCTCATACATACCACTAGAAATTCATAGTTTCTGAGTTAGGGTAGTTACAGTTAAAACCAAAGAAATGATGAAATTCCAATGAGTACAGAGAAAATGTTTAAAATCCTCTAAAACACACCAGTAAAACTACAATTCGTCATTTGCTGCAGTCAAAGATAGTGATGCTGCAGTCAAAGATAGTGAAGGGGGTTGGGGGGGGTACATGTAGGCCTATGCAACAGTCAAGAGTACCACTACGTATGAACAGAATGAGATCTAATGCTAGACCTACTAAGTCAAAACCATGTTCCTGAACAGTAGTTATAGGCTAGTACATGGATACGTAGCCGGATCTTTCCTAAATAGTGACCCCCAAGGGTTTTTGGGGTCATTATCTAGGACCAATATTTCTTGGGGGTCATTATCTTAATGATATTTACAGTCTATGTTTTTAAGGTAATCCCCAATGGGCTTTTACTAAACACGCCGCAAAGGTTGATACATACAGGGTTAAAACCCCTGGGGTTCACTACCTAGGAAAGATCCACATAGCCTGCTAACTTGGTACAAACTACACAGCATCCTGGTCCTTAGTTTACAAACTTCCCAACAACTCCACCCAAAAGACAAATAACAAATTAGTTTCGTACTTGGGTCCTAATGACTAATAGGCTAGCACTAAGAGGTTCATCATCAGTCATCAGATCTCAATGATATAAAAGTATTGTGTTCCCCCACTTGATGTGAGGCATACTCTAGATACACGTATAATAATGTGTATATATTATAAAACCTCATTAATGTGAATTTGCACGTAACGTCAAAATATTATAAGCTATCCTGGTGTTACACAGTTTCTACATTTTTACAAGTACTATAATGTAGTAACTGAAAATTTTTTTAAAAGGAAAAACCATTACACTACAGTTTTTACAACAAATCACAGCATCCTATAATGTATAAATACCTAAGTTACCAACAGGAATCCACGAATAACAGCAACTGGCCAACAATAGGTTAAAAAAAAAGGCAAAAATTAGACGTGGAAGTAGTGGTTTAAGTATGGGAAAGTTATAGTAACGTGAGGTTCCTGCTGTACTGTAGGAGCCATTCTTCAAAACTTGTCTAGGGTATACCGGATCTTTCCAAGATAGTGACCCCGAAGGGTTTTAACCCGGTATGTATCCACCTTTGCAGTGTGTTTAGTACAAGCCCGTTGGGGATGACCGTAAACACAAACAAAAGACTGTAAATATGACGCATATAATGGCCCCAAGAAATATTAGTCCTAGATAACGACTCCCGCAAACCCTTGGGGGTCACTATCTAGGAAAGATCCGGTACATCCTATAACCCTCTATAGTTGGTTTGACCCTTTGGGTTTCTCAACCAACTTGGCCCAGCCTGCCTTTAACCAATACTGTACAGGTAAATACGGGAATTACCTGCATACTCTGCAGAAGTAATTGCTACTGTGTCTACGGTTAGACTGTGGCCCATCAGTGAATAATCGTTAGATATATATAGAGCATCAAGCTTTCCTCAACTTTTATATTAACCAATAATTACCCTATTCCGAAAGGTGTAAGCATTAGCCACCACTAACTTACTTCCTCATAGCCTGGGTCTCTCCAAGAAGTCATTCGAATCCAGTTAAAGTTGCTAAATAATGATTTGATCGCAAAAACTCTCGACCTCAAAGGTCTCGTATCCCTTTATACTGAAGCAGCCAAAGGCAGGCTCCATTGGTAGCAATCAAGGTCTCTAGACCTTGGTAACAATAAGTCACTGAACCGGTAAGATGATCAACTTGCTATTATGTCTTCAGGATTCACAGAACTCAACCCTACACTTCAGCTACCAATTCTGAATAGGAAAAAGGGGTTTCCACAAAATAAATGACCCTCACTTACCTATAAAACTGTCACGGTATACATTATTTTCAACATGTTCCACAGGCATTGTGGTTAATTTCTCCACAGGCACGTCTTCCGAACCCGTTCCTGAGTAACAGAGGCGTATGACTGACAGCAAGCAAAACCCTTTGCGGTGTCGCTGACTCCCGAACAAGCAGTATACCTGTTGAGTTCAATTTTTGTTTTTAATAAATCAATCTGACTATCTAAGGAAAAAGGCTATAGACAGCGAATAAAACATTTAAACAACTTACAATACTTTGCATACAATTTCTTTCGTAATCAAATAGGATTAACAGGTAATCAAATCACACGAGGCATATGAAATAAAACGCAACCACTAATATTCTACTTATATAATCATAAGTAAAATAGAGCGACTGACTGCTGGTACAGAAAGTTAAGTCACTAATTTATGCATAACATAACCAAAACTAAAAAACCGATTCCTTAAGAAGTGAAATCGCAAGCACTTTCCAATGCCAACAAAAGATGTGGGATTAGTGTCCTTATGAATTTAGCAGAACTGTCATGTTCCAACATTTGGCAATGTAGAAACCCAATCCTTTGATTCTTTTCAAAATCAGAAAAGGAAAAAGATAAATTTTACAATTTCCTGTTCATTTTTAAACGTCTGGCACTTTTACTGGTATTCTGGGGAATGAAAGGCGAAGCTAAATTAAGAAACGGAATTCTGCCTGAAAATCTGAATCATACTAAAAATGTAAAAATGCGCTGAAGTTTCTTCGGCGCAATCGAGTTTTCTGTAGTGTATAATCAAAGCCACCGAAAATCGATCTATCTTTAGGTGGTCTCGGTATAACAATGTATGAGCCGCGGCCCATGAAACTTTAACCACGGCCCTGTGGTGGCATGGCCTATATCGTTGCCAGATGCACGATTATGACTAACTTTAACCTTAAATAAAGTAAAAATACCGAGGCTAGAGGGTTGTAATTTGGTATGTTTGATGATTGGAGGGTGGATGATCAACATACCAATTTGCAGCCCTCTAGCCTCATTAGGTTTTAAGATCTGAGGGCGGACAGAAAAAATGTGGACAGAAAAAGTACGGACTGATGGACAAATAGCCATCTCAATAGTTTTCTTTTACAGAAAACTAAAATCGACAGTAAGGGACCGAATTTCCTAAATCTAGGGCCTTCCCCTTTGTCAAGAACATTATATAAGCGAGTTTACCCTGTTACTGAGCTCAACTCTGAACACTCGATACTCATTTTCTTCTGAGCGAGATTGTCCTTATTTTGGTCAGAATCGAAACAAGGCAAACTTGAATGTTTACTGCGCACGACTATCAGATTTTACGTTTCTGAGCCGTGGACAGGTTGTTAAAGAAGAGGAAAATGAATAGTTTATGTTTGTGAAATCACATAAAACAATTCTGAAGAATGAGAATAAATGAAAATGAACATTTCCACTTATGAGCCCGACAATGACATCGCAGAGTTAGCTGAAAAGAGGCCAAAATCACTTTACATTTCCCACACGGTTTTGTAGTACTAGCACCTGGGAGTAGGTGACGCTTATATAAGAAGCCAAAGTAGCACCGCTTAGTCTTCCAATCACGAGTCATTCTTTCTGACTCTCCAATGCTTCCTTCATCATAGCTTTCATTTATTGTTGAATGGTGTAAGTGACGGTGAAGATCCCTGGCTTTCAAACCCAAGCAATTATCTCGGGTACCAGTTCTTCTACTGAAATCTCTACACTTACTGTCCGTCCAAGTTACTGGCGACCCATGAGTAATCAATCAACATTCAAAAGAATTATAAAGCGGCAGATACATTTAGTTCCTGGCAAACCACCTTAATAAGATATGTACAAAACAACCCCACAAAAAGGATTTTACCTGACCCGTATGTCAACTTCATAACAAAACAGACAAACGAATCATGAGGGTTAGTTATCTAATGCTGAAAAACTAGCAAATCCTGGAGACCTGGTGCTATAGGCCTACCGATACTCCTGTCACATAGGAGGGTGTAAAAACTCGGGAACATTTCTTACATAGACTCAGGCACTACTTCCTTTCCGTGTCACCTGGCATGACATTTAGTCTCAAAATAACTCCCCTCCCCACAAAAAAAAGCCTCGTTACCGAGAGAATACGAAAAATACTCGGCGCTACCAGAACGGATAAAAAACGTCTTCTGTGATAGAAGCGTTATATATAACCACAAAAAACAACCAGAGATGAATATTCAGGCTGTCAGTGCAACCATTCCGTTGCCACCAAAGGACAGACAGCTACAATAGTTTATTGTGTATTTCGTTAACGTGTAAATTTTTTTATACTGTATATATTTCCGCTCTGTGTTCTTGAAGTATAAAGAATAACAAAGTGACTTTCATTCAACACACACAGATATATATATATATATATATATATATATATATATATATATATATATATATATATATATATATATATATATATATATATATATTCCATCCAGGTAGTTTTGTAGAGACTATGTAATACCTTCCTTACCATCTATCCAACCATTTCTAGGTCTTCCTATCTTCCCACTCCTAAAACTTCTGAATTTTACTCTCTCATCAACCAAGCATTGGCCACCCATCCTTCCCACATGACCAAACCATTTATCAACACAGTGACCCATCCTTTCCATCACGCTATAGTCTTTTAACTACTTTACACGTCCACACTTCCCTTAACATTTCATTTCTTCTGATGTCACATATACCGTGAAAGATTTCATTTTAAAGGTTTCAACTTTCGTTTTTTGTTTTTTTATTCCCTGTCAGAATCGACCGCTTTTTTTAGTCTTCTTCTTCCTCCATCTACACTAACATTCTTTGTTTCATCCTCTTGGTTCTTTTCCCTCGTAAACTTTTCTCTCTTGTTTTCATTCACTTTCAACTTTCTCCTCTTGCGAAAGCTTTCAAACTCGTTCAAGCTTCTGCAGTATCTCTTCATTGTACCCGCGCTGTACCGCGCGCGCGCGCACACACACACACACACACACACGCATATATACATATATGTATATATGCATATATATAAATACATATATACATATAAATATATACTATATGTATATAATATATATGTGTGTGTATGTGTATAACTGAATCACAAAAATACAGAACGTGACGAATATATAAATAAAGACAATATCCACGAAGGATAGAGAAACAATGGAGTGCTGCAAGGCCTTTCGACTTACAGTCCTTTACAGCACTCTATTGTTTCTCTTCCCTTCGTGAATTTTGTCTTTACATATATATATATATATATATATATATATATATATATATATATATATATATATATATATATATATATACACACACACATATAAACATTTACAAATTAAACAGCTGAAACTTTTCTTGAGGAAACTCGCTCAGACGCATGCGGAAAATAGCTGGCACGCTTTGAACCACCACCATTGCACATAACCTTGAAGAATTACCGAAAGAAAATGCAAGCAATGTTTAATCTGCCCAGATCTCATTGCGCGCAACTGAAACAAATGGGTCCCGGAACCTCGCTCAGCCTGTAATAGGTATGAAAGAGAGAGAGAGAGAGAAGAGAGAGAGAGAGAGAGAGAGAGAGAGAGAGAGACCGAGCTAGTAAGAAGAAAATAAATTGTAGAAAATATTTAAATGAATGCGTAACCCTAAAAGAGAGAGAGAGAGAGAGAGAGAGAGAGAGAGAGAGAGAGAGAGAGAGAGAGAGAGAGAGAGAGAAAATAAAGAGAGAAAAATTTTAGCTAGTAAGAAGAAAATAAATTAAAGAAAAATATTTAAATGAATGGATAACCTTACAAAACATAAAGAGAGAGAGAGAGAGAGAGAGAGAGAGAGAGAGAGAGAGAGAGGAACAATACTTGTAAATCGAGACGCATCGTTATGAGAATCCGTCTTGCTCGCTCCCGCTCCATCCGAGATTTTTTTTTTCATTCTTCTTCTTCTTCTTCCTATTCTTCTCTCCAGAAAAATGCGCTTGTCACCTTTTATTTCTCAGAGCGTTGCGTCTTGCAATTCCACGCTGTAACCAAATGTTCCTTTGGAGAGATCCTGAATACACATACGCACATACGCTCGCGCACATACGCGAGCACAAACAAACACACACATTCACATGAACGGCCGTGCAGACGACAATCTGTCTAAGTCTTTAAACTTCCTGCTGTTATTTATGTTCACAGCTTCGGAACTTAATCATCGTTTCGAACAATAATTGCATTTGCTTATTAAGCCAAATGTTCCCGTACTTAACGTAAGTTGTTGAAGCTAAAATGTCACGTAATATACATGAAAACCTGAACAGATATATATATATATATATATATATATATAATATATATATATATAAATATACATATACATGTATATAATAATCTATATATACACACACACACACACACTTATATATATATATGTACATACAGAATCTATGTATAATATAGACGAAAACGTGAACAGAGAAATATAAAGCCTTCCTATGCAAACAGTAATTGTTACGGATGGGCAGTGTCTCTTTGTGTCTGCTCGAGACAAATCTAAAAATAACAAACTGACCTAGACGGAGAGAGAGAGAGAGAGAGAGAGAGAGAGAGAGAGAGAGAGAGAGAGAGAGAGAGAGAGAGAGAATAACAACGCATCCTGAGGAAACATCAAAACGGTCTGTAAGTCTCTAGGCTTCTGGATTCCCAGCTCTACTTTGCAGTTGCTAGTGTCGGCCTATTTCTTTATTCTACCCTTACCTGAGGGCCTCACTGTGACTCATCGTCCTTTACTCTCGATTCCTATAGCCTGTTGCAGGGTATCAGTAGTCTGGATTATTTTTATTACTGGAGGTCACCAGTTCATGTACTGACCAGACAATACTCTCAACTACACTGATCAAGAAACTATCAGGGTAATATACGTGTTACTTGCTAGCCTGGTATTGGCTGAGAATTTGGTCGACAGATATTTATAGTTAGAATGAATAAAACCTCAATTAAAAATGAAAATAATGAAAATTTCACAAGAACACTGTTTCATACGGTACTCTGAAGAATACTGGTGTAAAAAATGTCAATTGTACTGGGGCCGCTAAGGGATCCCTTAGGCTTTCCCCAAAATATTTTCGTAGAGTTTCAAGGGTCTCAAGGTATGAAGTAGCCATCTGCTGGCTTACAAGTCTTCCTTTGACACTGAGAAATCTTGGCCCCAAAAGTAACAAAGTCACAGGGAAACTTAACTGGAAAGTGACCCTCAAGACTGGAGCATCCTGTGGGCAGAACTGCAGTTAGACTCAGGAGCAGTCACTGGACCAAAAGAGACCATGCCTTAGTGGCCAACAATTTCTTGGGTGAAAAAGATCCCTTAGGCCTAAGCCATCCTTTTTGACCATATAAAACCCATGGTTCAAAAGCGCCCATTAGGACCAAAAGTAACCCATATATCTAAAGGGATAATTTAGACTCAAGGGAGTTAAACGCAACAATCTTGTGGATAAAAGCAATTCTTCGGTCACTAGACCCACAACTTAATGTCAAAAGCAGCTTGGGATAGACCGTGACCTCAGAAACCACATTTCCTAAGCTCCATCCTCAGACACACGGCTTCAAGTCAGCCTCGGGAGAGAGAGAACGCGGGGCCAAACAAATACTGCAGACAGAAATGCACGCGTGACTTCCCCCTCGCCATTTATTCGTCTCGTCCCGAATAGCGTTGCTTACCCGGCGCTTCATGAGAAATGGAAGCGGAGCCGACTCGAGAGATATATACAACTTAGACACGATATCCCCCCTTCGGCAACAACATTACCGCCGTGAGAAACATTATTCTTCACTTTTCTCCATAATGCAATGTGGGACGTTGGGGAATTGGTGTTTGCCTGATGGGCGGGGAGGGCGCAGAGGACGTGATGTTGCCAGTTGACGAAGAATGCTAGACCTATAGGGAGAGATCAAAGTTCCTATGTACTACGAAGGAAATGCCATTCCTTTTCGTCTGCTGTCGTAATTCCTCGTCCTGTGTATGAAAGAAATGCGTGTACTTTCGGTCAAATAATAAAATAATAGTAATAAAAAAGTATATACGAGCTTATCTTTTCTTACAAAACCGATTGTAAACCACGACAGCCTTTGGCTAGTATGAATCTGATGCTACAATTGTAATAGATTTGCTCCACAAAACTTTTACTTTTACACACACACACACACACACACACACACACACACACACACACACACACACACATATATATATATATATATATATATATATATATATATATATATATACAGTATATATACATATATATATATATATATATATATATATATATATATATATATATATATATATATATATGCATAAATTCTGATATATACAACTAATCCATACATACTACATAAAATATATATATATAATATATTTCTCTGGAATATGAACATTGATTTTTACTAGTGAATCCAACATAAAATGGCAGTAGTGACCAACATAAAACAGTAGAAAAAACCACCATTGACACATTAATTAATACATTGCTTTATACAGACTCAGACACACTGTCGAATCTTAAATGAAATGACAAGTACGAGATTTTTTTTTTCATTTTGTGATTGCAGGAATAAATCTGTTCACTGTCGCTTCTTCTATGTGACTGGCTTTCACGAGAAACCTTGGAATGTAGGAACGGAACAGAGAATTTAGGCCAAAGGCCAAACGCTGGGACTTATAAGGTCATTCAGTGCCGAAACGGAAATTGACAGGGTTTGAAAGGTGTAACAGGAGGAAAACCTCAAAGCAGCTGCACTGTGAATCAGTTGTTAGGAGAGGGTGGAAAGTAAGATGGAAGAAAGAGACAATGAAAGGAGGTACAGTGAAAGGAACGAAAGCGCTTTGAATCACAGCGTTGCGTTAGCAGAAACCGTTCCGTGATTTCTAGATTGTCACCATTTTGCGATGAAATTTGCAGAAGGAAGGCAGGCTTCCTGCCAGGCTGGGGAAGCTGGCCTGGGGAGGGCCTGAACCACAAGGCTGAGGGGCCCCAAGGAGCCCTAGGGGAAGCCTTTCCTTGAGGGCACGTAACACACATCGCAACTGACTCGATAATGACGAACTTTTGGGGTACGTAAAGGTCGCAGATTTTTGGCTGAGCTTCGCTATTTTCGTTTCGAAATGGACTCAGCTGGTAATTCTAGAAATTCGAGACAAAATTCTGGAAAAAAATAGATCTATCTTTCGGTAGTCTCAGTATGATGCTGTATGAGCCGCGGCTCATGAAACCTGAATCACGGCCCGGTGGTGGCCTGTCGCATATCGTTGCCAGGCGCACGATTATGGCTAATTTTAATCTTAAATAAAATAAAAACTACTGAGGCCAGAGGACTGCAATTTGGTATGTTTGATGATTGGAGGGTGGATGATCAACATACCAATTTGCAGCCCTCTATCCTCAGTAGTTTTTAAGATCTGAGGGAGGACAGAAAAAGTGCGGACGGACAGACAAAGCCGGCACAATAGTTTTCTTTTCAGAGAACTAAAATGGCTAATATTTTTTCATAGTAGTGAGGTCATTACGTACTTTCAACTTAAAGACTGTCACTGTTGCTAAGGAATTTAGGTAGGAGGTAGAGAATCAAATATGAATAAAATTACTATTAACAATAATGTATTCTAAAACGAGCGTCACTTGGGTGACTAAAAGTATGGCTGACTTTATCCCTGGTTCAACGGTTAGATAATCTATTCTTTTACAACTTTTTTTTTGCCGAAGGGACTCGATTATTTAGGTCAACTCTCGCTTTCCGAGCTCCTTTGCCTATTTGTTTTTTTTTTTTGCTGATATTTTGACATTTATTTACTAATGTACTTTAAGTTTGTTTCTACTGTTCAGAGTTTTTATTTATCGATGACAGTGATCGGTATATGCAATTATTCTATATGGCAAACTTGGTTTTTTATCTGCTATTATATATATATATATATATATATATATATATATATATATATATATATATATCTTGAAAACTGAAAACTACCATTATTGGAGCCACGAAATTATCAATTATTTCAGATATTTCATTCTAATGTTTTCGTTACGAGATTATCTATCTCTCTCTCTCTCTCTACTAAAAAGCGCATTGCAGTCACGGATGATGGATTATCAGTGATGTGGGATTATCACTTTGCAAGCGCTGATAATCTGATTGACGGTTAATGATTGGCAATCGATAATTTCCTGCGAGCAGTTACAGGTGGGAATAATTGCGAATTATTTTATCAGGCGTTCCGGAAGTGATCTGTCACGTGAGAAATTTCGTTAAGGCTTTTTTTATATATTTTTTCAAAGTTTAGATTCTATTTTAAAATGAGTGATTTTTTTCACTTCAATAAAAGAAATTATTTTTTTTACATTGTCATTTTATGGTTTATGTTTCTCTTTCATTTTACTTTATTTTTTTACATTAATTTGTGATATTCAACTTTTGCTTTTTATTTCGAAAATATATTTTTCGATATGATCTTCATAAATGTATTAGAATAATGTTTTTCTTTATATGAAACAGTTATGAATCCAGTTATATTTTTAGCAATATTTCAAATTAGTTTTTTTTATTTTTAGTGATATCAAATCAATGTTATCATATTTTTACTGTGAATACTTTATAATTGTATCGTATCTATAATCCACCTTGTTAAAACTGCAGGTATATTTTAGAATATTTTATATCTCTTGATAAATTTCATGATACTTTTATTTCAAGAAATAAAATCTTTAGTAGGCCTACATATATATGAAACAACATAAGCCGAAAACGAATGAATATGAAACAACAAAATATCATAATTAAAATAAAATCAAGAAATATGATACTACGTATGAAACTAGAAGGGGAAATATATTATGCAGTATAAAAAAGAAAAAAACTGAGAATATACCCGAGACAGCAAAAGACGAGAATAAGTACAAAAATAAAGAACAGAAAGGAAAATAGCAGGAGAGGATCCCCGGCGTTGTTTGAGGATCCCCTCCAAAGGATTCCCGAGGTAAGTAGCGGATTTAAGGCGCATCTCGAAGAAAAAGATACTTGCCTCCTGTTCCACTCGAGGGGGACTTCTTTGTTTACATTACGTAAGGACGGACGTTCCAGCATTTTCCGACGATCGGTGTCTCGTAATCAGGAGCCTTGCCAGTTGTTTTTAAGCTTTTTACTATTTTATATATATATATATATATATATACATATATATATATATATATATATATATATATATATATATATATATATATAATATATTTATATATCTAAGTTTCTTAGCATGTCATACGCAGAAAGTTATGTCTGGATTCTGACGAAATTCTACTGTAGGTCTCTACGGTGGGTGGAATGCTTAGGCCTAAAGATTTTCTGTGGAAAAATGGGATAAGGCAATGGTGAAAATGTAATACTACTGACGATGGTGATAGTGTATTGTATCACTATTGCGTCGTATCACTGCTGTTGTTGTAGGGAATCGATGAAACAGGCAAATAAATAAAACAATGTCACATTATAAGGCATTCTCTCCAAGAATTAAACAAGTTAAAAATAAGCCGAAGTTTCTTCGGTGCAATCGAGTTTTCTGTTCAGCAGTTACATCGTATAATCAAGGCCACCAAAAACATCTATCTTTCGGTGGTCTCGGTATAATGCTGTATGAGCCGCGGCCCATGAAACTTTAACCACAGCCCGGTGGTGACGTGGCTTATCGTTGCCAGGCGCACGATTGTGGCTAACTTTAACCTTCAATAAAATAAAAACTACTGAGGCTGGAGGGCTGCAATTTGGTATGTTTGATGACTGGAGTGTGGATGATCAACATACCAATTTGCAGCTCTCTAGCCTCAGTAGTTTTTAAGATTTGAGGGCTGACAGAAAAAGTGCGGACGGACAGACAAAGCCGGCACAGTAGTCTTCTTTTACAGTCCACGTTTCCCAGTGTGTCTTTTCGTTTCTTTTATCACTATTTTGCAAAGGAACTTCTGGCGGGGAAATGCAACCCAGCAAGACCATTTTTACGGAGAAACGGCCGACAAGGTCATAAAAGGTTGCCCAGTAGGGCTGGGTCACAACAATCATTAGCGTTGCCGAAGACTAAGGAACTTTCACATCTCATACGTGCTCCCAAATGTATCAGCAGTACTCTGTCAGCAACAATTTATTGATGAAGTGGTTTACCTTTCCTGGTGTGTTTACCTCCTTACCCTGGTTTAACAATGAATCTGGCAGTTTAACTTGATGTACTTAGTAGGCTTCTAACTTAATCTTTTGCATCTAAAACATTTAAAGATCAATCCGATACGTATTTCATCTCTTCATTTTGTCGAAATTCCCAGCTATCTTTTCACGTAAGGTGACAACGACGATATAGCCTGCTTTCATTCTCGATTCACTGGAGAGAGAAAAAATAACACAATCTTAACGAGGAAATTGGAAAGGGATTAAAAAAAAAAGAGGAAGAAGAAGGAGGAGGCTTCAACTCGTATCATTCGGGGCATTAAAACTTTTTTTTCTGCAGCCCGAAGCAGGGCGTCAATGAGCTTCCCAACTATCACCTTAATCGGCAACGTCGGGCGTTTAGTTGCCATTACGTATTTTTCCATTCGCGATAATGTCTTCGAAATTGAGAGTTTAACGGTCGCGGAGAGGACTAACGGCCGCCGGACGAAAGATACTTAACTCGGAATGAGTCTCGGAAGCCGTCAGCTTGTGTGTGCTGAACGTGGGTCCTAAATTATACCGCTTTTTAGGAGGGATGAATTTTTCTCTTCCCCCATTGTCACGCGTTTGCTCAATGTTTATCGCATGTAACTTACTCCGTTGGCTCTAGGGCATCATTCGTGGCCCACTGCTAAGCGTTGCGTGTGCGTGTGTGTGTGTGTGTGCGTATTTGTGTGTGTATAAATATATTTATTTATATATTCATATTACTCGTATAAGGCTTCAGTAAGTCTAAAACGAGTAATATGATTATATTTACATAGTGAAGTGTGGCTATTTTGTGATATAAATATATATATATATATATATATATATATATATATATATATATATATATATATATATATATATATAAAAAATATTAAAATCATTGGATACTTACTTTTCATTATGGAAGCCTGATATTAAATAAAAAGTAAAAGTTATCGAATACAAAGAAAAACTAGTCAAAGTAAATTCTAACTTATCTTTTCCCACAAAATTCTCCAACTTCTTTAACTTTACCTTTCTGCAACATTCACCTCACTTACGAACAAAATATATTTTCTACAAAAAACAATAAAAATTACATAAATCTATAAAAAAAACTCATCAAAGATGATTGAAATATAAACTGACTCTGCTAAAGTGTGGTTGATAAAATATAAATACCCCGTAGGGGGGGTTGTGTCACCAGTGCACCTCACGTGGTGCACTGTAGGCATTACTTGAGGTTCTTTGCAGCGTCCCTTCGGCTCCCAGCTGCAACCCCTTTCATTCCTTTTACTGCACCTCCGTTCATATTCTCTTTCACCATCTTACTGTCCACCATCTCCTAACAATACTGTTTCATAGTGCAGCTGCGAGGTTTTCCTCCTGTTACACCTTTCAAACCTTTTTACTGTCAATTTCCCTTTCAGCGTTGAATAACCGCATAGGTCCCAGAACTTGGCATTTGACCTAAACATTATATTCCATCTCATTCCCAAATATAAACAAAACTAGCAGTTGTACGATCTTGTAGTTAAAGGGGAGAAAATAAAAATGAAAGTAAAATAAAAATGAAAATCTTTCAGGGGCCACTGAAGCTCTGCCGTTCACTGAATACTGTATCAACTCCCGACGCGCTCAGTGGAACCAGGAACTACAGAAAAGTGTCTATTTCATTTCTCGATATCGCCCCCCTCCCCCCACCCTGCCTTCTGTTTACGGCGCATAAATTAGAATATCATCATGTTTTGGTGGGAACAATGGTAGACGAATATCTCTTATTTCAAGATGAGTGACAGCCCGTCCGCGGCTGAAAAAATTTTAACCCAAACATCCACATTCTCGTGTTGTGGATTTCTCACGGCTTTGGAGTTTTCTGTAAAATAAAACTATCGTGCCGGCTTTGTCTGTCCGTCCGCGCTTTATTCTGTCCGCCCTCAGATCTTAAAGACTACTGAGGCTAGAGGGCTGCAAATTGGTATGTTGATCATCCACCCCCCAATCATGAAACGTACCAAATTACAGCCATCTAGCTTCCTCAGTAGTTTTTATTCTATTCACGGTTAAAGTTAGCCATAATCGTGCTCCTGGCAACGATATAGGATAGGCCACCACCGGGCCGTGGTTAAAGTTTCATGGGCCGCGGATCATACAGCATTATACAGAGACCACCGAAAGATAGATCTATTTTCGGTGGCCTTGATTATACGCTGTAGCGGCTGCACAGAAAACTCGATTGCACCGAAGAGACTTCGGTGCATTTTTTACTGTAAGACGAAGAATGGCAGGTTACTGTAAGATAAAGGGATTTCTGTGTCTCAGGTCATATTAACAGTGATCATTTGGTTTGTTTGTTCATTCTTTTGAAGGCTTAAAGCACGCTTATGAGCAACTGATGCAAAGGACAGGTCATTGCACTTGCGCACAATGTCTTATGGACCAACTGTAACTCATGCATCATCAGCACTCCTGCCCTCTTCACCCATGCAAGACCTGGGGAAGCGAGGCAGTGGCTACTGATGACTCAGCAGGTAGACCTATGTACATCCGGCCCCCACAAACAACACACTCCTTGCTCACGGAAAGTAAGGTCGTGTGCCAGTGAAAATCTATCAAGAACTTGAACAAGAATAATCGTTTTTAGGCACAACATGAAGTGATACCACTTTGAAGCTTTAAAACACTATACTAAGTAACTGGTTGGCAAAGTGAAGAGATTTTGGAAAGGGATAATCTGGGATATTATTATTGGCAAGATTATTATTATTATTATTATTATTATTTTATTTTTAATTTTGGTATCACAGTCATCCTTTCGACTGGAAATCCTGAGAGAATCACTTTTCTCACTATGTGTTTCTACCACACTTTCTGCATGAGTCCTGGAGCTAACTCGGCATCTAGTTTTTCCGGATTATTTTTTATTATTATTATTATTATTATTATTATTATTATTATTATTATTCAGAAGATGAACACTATTCAAATGGAACAAGGCCACCACAGGGGCCACTGACTTGAAATTAAAGCTTCTAAAGAAAATTGTGGTGTTCATTAGGAAGAAGTAAGATAAGGGACCTTTTAGGAGTGGACTCTTTATAGCTTTGGCGGAGGTCTGCGGTCTCTGACCACTCTGGTTTAGTTACTGTAACCTTTCTGCTGTCTCTGACCACTCTGGTTTAGTTACTGTAACCTTTCTGCTGTCTCTGACCACTCTGGTTTAGTTACTGTAGCCTTTCTGCTGTCTCTGACCACTCTGGTTTAGTTACTGTAACCTTTCTGCTGTCTCTGACCACTCTGGTTTAGTTACTGTAGCCTTTCTGCTGTCTCTGACCACTCTGGTTTAGTTACTGTAACCTTTCTGCTGTCTCTGACCACTCTGGTTTAGTTACTGTAGCCTTTCTGCTGTCTCTGACCACTCTGGTTTAGTTACTGTAACCTTTCTGCTGTCTCTGACCACTCTAGTTTAGTTACTATAACCTTTCTGCAGTCTCTGACCACTCTGGTTTAGTTACTGTAACCTTTCTGCTGTCTCGGACCACTCTGGTTTGGTTTCTGTAACCTTTAAGTTCATTTAAATTCCTTATTTCCTCACAGCAATCGAGGCGACTGGACATATATACCACTAACGCAGCAACTTATGTGATAATAATATGACATTCTTTAAGGCATTTTTATGTATTTATATTAATTTATTAACTTATTTTTTTCTTTTTAATAAGGGAGATCTCTTCATTCTGTATTTCCCTTTACCTTCTTTTACTTCCTAATGAGCACCAAATTCTTTGGAAG
>NC_089756.1:35161261-35213761 GCF_040412425.1 Macrobrachium rosenbergii | reverse complement strand
CATGTGCTAGTGTGCTTTTGCCTTTATATGCTTATACATCCATAGAAGAACATCTTATACATTTTTACCTTTCCTTCGAAAACCATATTCGACATTATGCATGATGTTTGCACGCACAGTTCCCTCACGTGATGACAGTTCAAGGAACTTTCACAGCCAAACACTAGTGGACCCAGAAAAATTTCATGGGGGGGCACA
Source organism: Macrobrachium rosenbergii (assembly GCF_040412425.1). Classification (NCBI taxonomy): domain Eukaryota; kingdom Metazoa; phylum Arthropoda; class Malacostraca; order Decapoda; family Palaemonidae; genus Macrobrachium; species Macrobrachium rosenbergii. The sequence continues at coordinate 35,213,563 of NC_089756.1, read as the reverse complement.
AATTTTTGTATTATACATACACATATATATATATATATATATATATATATATATATATATATATATATATATATATTTTTTTTTTTTTTTATTTCTTTTATCGATTTTTCACTTTTTTTTCCCATTTTTATATTTATTATGTTATTGTTATCTAAATCTTCAATATTATTATTTTATCATTATTTTTCATGGAGGGGGCTGTGTGCCCAGCTGCCGCCCCCCGGATCCGCTAGTTCAGCCAGACCATGTCTTTTCAGAAAGCACCTCCCATGGAGGTAGAAATTTGTTAACCCACAAATATTTGTACCTTAATTTTCCATGGAGATATTGGTGTTAATATTTGCAATGTCAGCTATTTTCAGCGTTAAACTGGTCAGCAATTGCCTTAAAGGTATTTGACAGTCGACAACCTATCTGTATAGAGTTCATTATTTCATTTAGTAAATGTATTTTTCCTCGACACATTCCTCTGTGGAATGTAGGAGGTCGCCGTTGCTCTGTAGATTTCACTTTGAATGGAACTGAATATAAAATTCAGACCAAAAGCCAAGCGTTGGGACCTATGAGGCCATTCAAAGCTGAGACGGAAATTGAGAGTAAACAGGTTTTAAAGGCGTAACAGGAGGAAAACCTCGCAGTTGCGCTATGAATCAATTGTTAGGAGAGGGCTGAGGAACGTAAGATGGAAGAAAGAGAATGTGAACGGAGGTACAGTAAAAGGAATGAAAGGGGTTGCAGCTAGGGGCCGAAGGCACGCAGCGAAGAACATTAAAGCAACGCCCACGGGGGATTTCACTTTAAAATCTGGCACATTTTCTTCAACATCTGGTGTTTATCGACCTCCTAAAAAAAAAAAAAAAAAAAACCTGCAACTTGACTCTGCAATAACATAAAACGGAAGCAAACGGCTTCCTCAGAACATTCGACAGACCCAGTTTTGCAATATTGCGAAGTAATCGGAGTTATATCGAAAGGGCTTTGGAGTCGGAGTCCCCTTTTGCAACTTTACGGCCGGGGCTTCTGAAACGCTTTCTCGGCTGGATTAAGAGACACTTAAAACTGTCGTAAGACATGTTGAAGGCTTTTTGAATTTATGCCTTTTTGATGCCATTCGCGAAACATTCATGCCGAGGGAGTCTGCGAAGGGGAAATGTTAATTTCTTTTTTTTTTTTTTTTTTTTTTGAGCATGGACTGGGCTGGAAAATATACTGTGAATAGTTTTTAATAGTTTTTGACTCTACCTCAAGTATGAAAGCTTGTTTGTGCTATATACACTGAGAGAGAGAGAGAGAGAGAGAGAGAGAGAGAGAAAGCTTCAATCATTTATCGAATGCAGTTGGTCCACTACTTATTCAAAATTAGACTTGAGAGAGAGAGAGAGAGAGAGAGAGAGAGAGAGAGAGAGAGAGAGAGAGAGAGAGAGAGAGAACGCGTATGTGTGCGTGTGCCTTCAGTAGAAATACGTCATAATAGATAATTTAGAAATAATCAAGACAGCAGTAAGCAGGAAATTAAAAACCTTGCATTTATGTAGCCACCTCAGTATTGTGAACTAGGGCTCAAATTTAATCAGGGAATCTTCAAGGGATGTAAGATAACTAGACCATCCGTGACTTTAATGTTGAAAATTTGGGGAGGGTAGGGAAGGGGAGGAGGAAGGGGAGAGGGAGGGGAGGGGAGGGGAAGTGGAGGGTGGGATGGGAGGTGGAAAGGGAGGGGAAGGTGGGAAGGGGAGGGGAGGGGAGACGGGGAGGGGGAGGGAAGGGGGAGTGGAGGGAGGGGATGGGAGGTGGAATGGGAGTGGAAGGGAGGGGGAGGGTAGGGGGGAGGAGGGGGAAGGGGGGAGAGGGAGGGGGTGGGAGGTGGAATGGGAGTGGAAGTGGAGGGGAGGGGGGGATGGGAGGTGGAATGGGAGTGGAAGGAGGGGATGGGGAAGGGGAGGGGGGGGAAGGGGAGGGGGGAGGGAGGAGGGGAGGGTGGAAGGTAAGGGGATAGGAGAGGGAGGGGAGGGAAGGGGAGGGTGGAAGGGTAGGAGCTGGGTGAAGGGGAGAGGAAGGGGAGGGGGCGATGGAGGGAAGGGGAAGGGGGGTGGGGGAGGAGTGGGAGGGGAGGAGGGAGAGTAGGAGGGAAAGGGAGGGGAGGGCGAGTAGGAAGGGAGGGTTGAAGGGGTGAGAGGGGAGGGGAAGTAGGAGGGGAAAGGGGAGGGGAGGGGGGAAGAGGAGGGTAAGGGGGGATGTTTACGGGCAGCACCAGCCCCGTTTAACTTCCGGTGTGCAAACAAGCGAGCATTTCAGAATTTTAATATTACAGTATATATACTGTAGATAAACCTTCGACCCAGATATCTAACTGTCTGCAATAAAATCACATCACCTGAGCTGTCTTTCACGAAGTGTTCCATTTTCGTCGTATTTTAAAACTAAAGAAATGATTAGGCAACACGAAAATGTATTTTTTTTAACAGTCTGGTCTGACCTGTATTATTCTCTCTATTAATTTTCCAATAACACCTAATTGCTTATGAAAGCATAATTGGTGACAAGTAGGTTAGGGTATAATTTTAATTAAATGTCAAATAAGTTAATTAACGCTTACAGTAAAATGGCTTTTTCAAGCATAACGTGAACGTGTCTTTTTTTGACTAGTTTTTAATAAAAAATGCAAGATGGGAATAATTACATTAATTTTATTTTCCCAATAAATTTTGAATTTCAGCCGGTCTATTCTTAAATCAAGTCAGTCTCTCAACTGAGAGAGAGAGAGAGAGAGAGAGAGAGAGAGAGAGAGAGAGAGGAGAGAGACTTCCATTTTTTATCGAATGCAACTGCTATGCGGCTTATTCAAAATTAGCCTTATATTTGACATTTCGTCATTTTTGTGACTCTGAGAGAGAGAGAGAGAGAGAGAGAGAGAGAGAGAGAGAGAGAGAGAGAGAGAGAGAGAGAGAGAGGTATGCCCAAGTATTATTAGTTACCTAAGTAACAAATGTCAAATCCACAACTATTTAAAGTTCCAGAATATCACCAAACGGGAAATTAGGTCTAAAATGGCCTTCACTTTGATAACATTTCAAAAATTACCCTAAAATTCCTAGGCCTACATTGACTACTAAAGCCTTCATTGGCTATTAATACACGAAGGTCAAACTCCTGCTATCATAAAACATCTATATTTTCTTCTTTTTTTTCAGACTGACGGCCGATGTTGCCATCTCTCCATTTTGCGGATGCATGTTGCACATTCATTTTGAATAAGACGAGAATTTTGACAATAAATGACATATGGCTGCCTGGGACTGATAAGATTAATGGCATAGCTTTCCCAATATGGTCATGGTGCAATAATATACAAGGGGTAGTCCAGAAATGGGAAAATATGAAGTATTTAATATAATATTTCAAATATTTCATAATATATTTCAAATTGGATATAACCACTATGCAAGGAAACGGATGAAAAGGAAACCATCTGACTATCTGGAAGACTTTAGGATGGATGGACAGATGGATGTGTGGATGGATGGATGGAAGGATGTTTGTATGGACAGATGGATGAGAGGATAGACATATGGATGAGTAGATGGACAGATGGATGTGTGGATGGATGGAAGGATGTTTGTATAAACAGATGGATGAGAGATTAGATAGATGGATGAGTAGATGGACAATAGGATGTGTAGATGGACAGATGGACGTGCTGATGGATAGTTGGATGTGTGGATAGATGGATGGGTAGGCGGTAGATGGATGAGTGGATGGATGTGAGGGTGGATACATGAATGAGTGGATGGATAGATGGATGTGTGGATGGATAAATGGGTGAGTGGATGGATGGATGGACGGGTAGACGGAGAGATGGATGTATGGATGGATAGGTTTGTAGATGGATGGATGGATGAATAGATGGATGGATGAATAGATGGATGGATGGACAGATGGATGAGTGGATGGATAATGGATGGATGGATGAATAGATGGATGGATGGATAGATGGATGAGTGGATGGATAATGGATGGATGGATGAATAGATGGATGGATGGACAGATGGATGAGTGGATGGATAATGGATGGATGGATGGACAGATGGATGAGTGGATGGATAATAGATGGATGGATGGATAGTGAATGAGTGGATGGGCAAATGGTAATTAGGGCTCAAGCCCAGGCGCTGAGCTCAATGAGATGGATAATATGAAATGTGATATTCAAAAAAAAATCAAATCTCAAAATTTGGAGATTAATGAAATCTGAATACAGTCCTAAAATAAAAAAAAAAAATGAAACAGGCTAGGAGCAGCAGTAATCTTTCGCACACGCAAAGCAAACTTCTGCCTGTTATTACTTTAATATGCTTAGAAAATTATCTTTTATTTAGATACACGTCATTCTAAACCCAGGTATTACAACGTACAATTCCCAGCAATGAATTCATTTAATGTCATAATATCATGATCACATAACATCTGATTGACATTGGTTTGTAATGTAAACACAGCGGCTAATTAACTGATCGCACCGGCTGTTGAGGCAACCCAGACCAATTGTTCGATTTTGATTAAATTCACAGCATACCCGAATGAGCACCATACTATCGGTTCTGAGGATATGAATTACCCTACCAGGGATAAGGTCAGATTGGCAGTACCCTGCTTTTACTGCAAATTGGAAGACCAACTTTACCTGTCCGCCCAGCATCATAATAGTGTTTTGTTAAGACTGTTCCATACCTGTACGGCATTCTGATAGACCGTTCTACAGTATACCTGTACAGTATTCTGATAGACCGTTCTATACCTGTACAGTATTCTGATGGACCGTTTTATACCTGTACAGTATTCTGATAGACCGTCCTATACCTGTACAGTATTCTGATAGACTGTTCTGTACCTGTACAGTATTCTGATAGACCGTCCTATGCCTGTACAGTATTCTGATAGACTGTTCTGTACCTGTACAGTATTCTGATAGACCGTTACCTGTACAGTATTCTGACAGACCTTTCTATGCCTGTACAGTGTTCTGATAGACTGTTCCATACCTGTACAGTATTCTGATACACCATTACCTGTACAGTATTCATAAAGACCGTTCCATACCTGTACAGTATTCTGATAGACCGTTCCATACCTGTACAGTATTCTGATAGACCGTTTTATACCTGTACAATATTCTGATAGACTGTTCCACACCTGTACAGTATCCTGACAGGCTGTTCCATACCTGTACAGTATACTGACAGACCGTTCTATACCTGTACAGTATTCTGACAGACCGTTCTATACCTGTACAGTATTCTGACAGACCTTTCCATACCTCTACAGTACTCCGACAGACTTCCCTACCCGTACAGTATTCTGATAGACCGTTGCCTGTACAATATTCTGATAGACCATTCCATACCTGTACAGTATCCTGATAGACCGTTCCATACCCGTTTGATTTCCGTCGCGAGACGCTGAACGAATTGGTGGCAAGTCCTCGAGTGGAAACTAGATTTGTTTGGGTTTACGGGCGCCGAAACGAGCGGCCAAAGAGACGAAGGTGGAGTAGCTGGATTCTGAACTGCTTTCCAATTATTCCAGAAAACATTTCCCGAATGTTATCAGCGTTTCACTTCGCCTCTTCATTGCTTTTCATTCGTGAATATTTTCCGTCGACGCTTTGTATTCGTTGATTACTTTTCCCGGCATTACTGCAAGAATTCTCTCTTTGTAGTGTGAATGCTAAAAGATATCTTACTTTTCCTAACTTTAATAAGGCCTATTTTCTGTGTCAATAATCATTTCAACGCCGAATAACGAAAGGGAAATGTTTTTACGTCCTTTGATGATGAAAATCCACTAAGGTATATACTGTATATACCCACAGTCTTCTTTCCGACAAAATTATTTTTAAATTGATTTTCTTTCAGGAAACAATCATTGTTACTGCTGACGGTGTCTGTATGGTTTTTCACGGATGCTGATAGCACGGGCATCTCGGCTTACGTGGGATAGAACAGAGCCCGTTGCCAAATTGTGTACCAACGGCACCTGTCCCTTTTTGGTGGGAACTCATCCCATTGCTGACCAAACCAAACAAAAAATATATCTAAATACATATATACATAATTATATGAATAATATATATATAATGTATATGATATATATATATATATATATATATATATATATATATATATATATTATATTTTTATAAAGCGACTATAGCAACATCAGCAACAACAACAACAACAATAATAATAATAATAATAATAATAATAATAATAATAATAATAATAATAATATAAAAGAACACTGTTCTTTCTATCACATGTACACGAACGTTCACGATGCATGACACATGATACATACATAGCCTATCTATGCGTACAAAGCAATTAACTGACCCGAAATTCTGCTGACTGTGGCATACAGATTTTGAAGTACGTACCTGAAACGGGAATGTGAAAGAGCCCTCACATAAATTGAAACTGGCTCTGCATAAGTCATAAATAATCCATGTACGGGGCTACATTCATTCACGTTGCATGAAAAATAATTACTCTATCAGCTCACATAATTCAACCCCCCGTAGGAGGGTAGCGCCGTCAGTGCACCTCATGTAGCACACTGTAGGCATTACTTGAGGTTCTTTGAGGCGTGCCTCGGGCCCCTAGCTGCAACCCCTTTCGTTTCTTTTACCTCCTTTCATAATCTCTTTCTTCCATCTTACTTTCCACCCTCTCCTAACAATTGTTTCATGGTGCAATTACCAGGTTTTCCTCCTGTCACACCTTTCAGACCTTTTACTGTCAGTTTCCGTTTCAGCGCTGAATGACCTCATCATATGTCATTCAGCCTAAATTCTATATTCATTCTACATAATTTAACGCCATTTGAATGACAGTGAGGAACAATATTCGAAAGCTTTTGCACTCTGACTGAGGCTGGATAATCCTAGTTAAAATATTTCTTACCTAACACATAACTCGTATGTATATATATATATATATATATATATATATATATATATATATATATATATATATATATATATATATATATATATATATATATATATATATATATATATATATATATATATATATATATATATATATATACATACATACGCTTCCTGGTGTGACGTCGCCATCCCTACACCCTACCTCAAAAATGTTCAACGGACTCAAGTGCCGAAGCATCCGTTATTTCTAGGCGCCCGCCCTTCCAGATACCCAACACCGCTTAAATTCGCTAACCGAACGCCCAAGGACATAGCGAGCACGCAATTAAGAACACCAGACACTCCCGGATGCATGCATGCAAGCAAGCACTTAACTAACAAGTTCTTGAGACGCGACGCTGCGATCACTCAGCGAGAGAGGGAGTCCCTCGGGGGCGTGTCCTGATGACATCTCCCCTTGGAGTTCGTTCTTCTCCTCCTCCTCCTCCTTCTGAAGGAACGGCTCCTGCAGGAGATACGTAACTCCAGGTGTTGCCGATAATTCACTTCGCCGTGGATGGGAAAGCAACATCTCCATTGCAAATGACGCCGCATGCAAATTCAATAAGTATTCATCAGGCGCTTTAACGAGGAGGAGGAGGGGAAGGAGGGGTACCGCCGGTCCCGGTGGCCCCGGGGTGGTGGGTGGGGTGTCTGGGCTGTCAATGTCATAAATGTAACTGGAGAGTGTGCGATCGTTAATGAGAGAGAGAGAGAGAGAGAGAGAGAGAGAGAGAGAGAGAGAGAGAGAGAGAGAGAGAGACTCATCTAAATGACTTTCTAATTAATTTTAAACATATGCAAGTCCACTAATAGCGTCTCAAATCACGGAGAGAGAGAGAGAGAGAGAGAGAGAGAGAGAGAGAGAGAGAGAGAGAGAGAGAGAGAGAGACTCATCTGAACGTTCGACATTCTGATTAATTTTAAACATATGAGCACTCCATTAATAGTGCAAATCACAAATGAGAGAGAGAGAGAGAGAGAGAGAGAGAGAGAGAGAGAGAGAGAGAGAGATCTGAACGTTCGACATTCTGATTAATTCTAAACATATGCAAGCACTCCACTGATAGCGCAAATCTCAAATGAGAGAGAGAGAGAGAGAGAGAGAGAGAGAGAGAGAGAGAGAGAGAGAGAGAGACTCATCTGAACATTCGACATTCTAATTAATTTTAAACATATGCGAGCACTCCATTAATAGTGCAAATCACAAATGACAGAGAGAGAGAGAGAGAGAGAGAGAGAGAGAGAGAGAGAGAGAGAGAGAGAGAGAGAGAGAGAGAGAAGGATCAAATTTCGTTGCAGCTTAACAGGAAATAAGAGGGAAAGGAAGTGCTGTAAAAAAAAAAAGAAAAAGTGGATCTACTTGTTTGTGATCAACAATGACCATTGTCTGCTGTGGTCACAAAACTTATCAGTCATGACTGTCCATCCAAAAGTTGATATGAAACCCAGGAATACCTTTTGTTTGCCTTGCACGCTTCGATGGTTCTTCCACAATTTTTCCCTCGCACAAAAATGTTAATTTTGAGTGGACTGGAACCTCGTTGTTGAAGTTCACAGATTTTCATAAATTAAGACTAAACAAATGATCTTTAAGATTTTGTTTATTTCTTGTTAGTATAAAAATTTATATTTTGTGAATGGAGGAAAATTGATGTTGCTTACGATTTTGTCCAATTGTTTCAGTTTCTTAAGAAAAGGAAAGCAATTATCACATACCAACATCCGAAGACTAAGATCAGAATTAATATGCGAGACATTCCAGTCTTAACCTTCTTGAATTGAACTGAACTGAATATAGAATTCAGGCCAAAGACCAAGCACTGGGACCTATGAGGTCATTCAGCGCTGAAACGGAAACTGACAGTAAAAAGGTTTGAAAGGTGTAACAGGAGGAAAATCTCAAAGCAGTTGCAATATGAATCAATTGTTAGGAGAGGGTGGAAAGTCAGATGGAAGAAAGAGAATATGAAAGGAAGTACAGTAAAAGGAACGAAAAGAGTTGCAGCTAGGAGGCTACGCAAGGCACGCTGCAAAGAACCTTAAGTAATGCCTACAGTGCACCGCACGAGATGCACTGACGGCGCTGCCGTGCGCCACTGAGTTCACATATCTTTTTTGTGACAGATTTACGCTTGTATAGACTCATCCTTTACTGACTACGGAGTTTATCGTTATTCGTAAATTTTTTTTATTATCTTTCTATCTATCGTGTTATGTTTTTTTCTGGGTGATTTTATTGTTTTATTGTTTTACTGTTTTTTTCTGGATGGTTTTAATGTTTTATTGTTTTTTACTTCTTTATGGTGCTAGGAACTTAATTTTCTCTTTATCGTTATACAACAACAACAATAATAATAATAATAATAATAATAATAATAATAATAATAATAATAATAATAAATAAAATAATAATAAACGTACAAAGTCCAATCCAAAAGAGGACAAAATAAAGAAAAACCAAGAGAAAAAATACAGAATATAAAACAATGGGAAACAGAAATTTAAACGCACAGAAAGGAAACTTCAGATGAGAAATGAATTTATAGAATAACATTTGAAAACATGTAAGATAAAAATGAAATATATTCATACGATATTCCATAACAAAGTGATTCTGGGTAATCTTTAAGAAAAAAAAATGATTGAAATTATATAGAAAGTTCAATAACAAAAAATGACGAAAAAAATACTGAAATTATATGGAAAGTTCAATAACAAAAGATGACTTTACATAGATTTTGAAGACACAAATAAATTAAACGACATGGCATTTTACCATAATAAAAACTTTCAACGCAGGTTTTGCAAAATATAAAACTTCCGCAAACTTACATCTAATAAACTCTTATGAAGTTTATCACTTTAACTTTCCTCCGTAATAAAAAAAAAAGAGAGAGAAAGAGAGACAGAGGAAAAAAAAAAAAGGTCGTTTGATCTTGCCAGAAGTTACTGGAACGGAATCTGTCGTTGAAGAAGGAACTCCAGAGTTGCATACTGATGTCAAAAGACTTTTTTTTTTTTTTTTTGTCCGGAAGGGAGCTAAATGACCCGATTAAGAATTTGTCTCGGAGGGGGAATACATCTCTCTCTCTCTCTCTCTCTCCACACATTATGCATCTCTCTCTCTCTCCTCACATATATATATAGCTCCCTCTCTCTTATCATGTACATCTCTCTCTCTCTCTCTCTCTTTCTCAGACATTATGCAAATCTCTCTCTCTCTCTCTCTCCAAATATTATGCATATCTCTCTCTCTCTCTCTCTCTCTCAACTGTACATCTCTCTCTCTCTCCACACATTATGCACATTTTTCTCTCTCTCATCAAGTACATCTCTCTCTCTCTCTCTCTCTCTCTCTCTCTCTCTCTCTCTCTCTCTCTCTCTCTCTCTCTCTCTCTCTGTCTCTCTATCTTCCAGGAACGGCAAAGTTTTCTTCGTCAAATAAAGATCCTTAACTTTTTCCGACTGTCGTCAAATATGCGTTATCAGGGATTACGGTTGTTTGAGAGAGAGAGAGAGAGAGAGAGAGAGAGAGAGAGAGAGAGAGAGAGAGAGAGAGAGAGAGAGAGTCTGATTGACTGACTTCATATAAAATTATCTGGTGTCACAACAGCAACGGTCATCGACACCGAAAAAATGTGTTATCTAAAAAAAAAGTTTTTTCATAAAAGCTATAAAATGGTAAAAAAAAATTCATGTTATAAAACTAAATAAAATAATAAAAGCTCTTGAGAGAGAGAGAGAGAGAGAGAGAGAGAGAGAGAGAGAGAGAGAGAGAGAGAGATCTGACTGACTGACTGCATATCAAATTATCTGGTGTCACAACAGCAAAGATCATCGATACCGAAAAAATTTTATCTAAAAAAAAGTTTTTTCATAAAAGCTATAAAATGGTTGAAAAAAAATTCATATTACAAAACTAAATAAAATAATAAAAGCTCTTGAGAGAGAGAGAATCATTATCTTAAGAATGGTTTCACCCCCACCTCCCGTTTTCAAATATCATGTGATGACAGGTGATTGACAGCTTAATGCTCTCTAATGTTTTACTGTCTGGTCATTTTACATAACGACAAACATACATACATACATAAATACGCCCTAATTATCCAAAAATCTATAACCACTCTTCGCTTTACTTTGATGAACGCAGCGTCAATTACAAATTCCCTGTTTCTATAAACTTCCCCGTGAGTTTTTTTATACACGAAAACCGTAAAACCTTAAAAATTTGTAAATAAAAAAACAAAAAACAGATGCGATATATCTTTTACTGTGGTGTTATATTGCTTTACATCATTCTCAGTTGAAACCTCTAAAAAAAAAAAAAAATGAAACAGTTTTGCTACGCATTTTCATGGAAGGTTTTACGTTAAAAAATGCGTTCCTGAATCCTATGGGTTTAAAAGATTCCTTTCTTTTTTTAATTTTTTTAGCCGGACCGTCAATTTCATAAAAGGACTTAAATGAAACAAAAATTAATTTTATGGATGTGTTTTTCTCAGGAATATGAAGCTACTCAATGATAAGCACGTCAGCTGCATGAATATTCATTAACTTTACGTAAACCGTGTGTGTGAGTTAAAGACAAGGCTTACAGTGCCATTAATACAAAGTCATTACATGAGGTCAAGGTTAGGATACAGCTGCATTCCATTCCAGTGGATATGAATCTTAGCTAATCTTAGGTAATCAAATCTTAGCTTTGTTTACCTAATTAAAAGTCTCTAGCACCTTGAAGATTGACGCAAAAATAACCATCTTGATATTTGAGAAACTGTTTAACGTGTGGCCTAACAGATCTATATTTTATAATTTTTAGATTCTCGCCTCTAATCCACCAAACTCGAACTTGCAAATCTTACATTTTTTCTGCATGACCCCACGACTCTGTCTCTAACGATGACAAACGCCGTTCTCTTTCCTAACCTCTACTTTTACACCAAACCAGCCACTCTCCCACTAACAGGCTAACGAGTCACTCTCTCACTAACAAGTTACAAGCAAACTGTTCATTCTGAAAACTTGTGAGATTACTGCTCACAACAGCATCGGTGACGTCCATGTCTCAACCATGTCACCAGATCCTCAAAATATTTTATGTTGTTAAACTTATATACAAGTGACCGTAACCAATGCTAAAGACAGTCTTCACTTTTTCTAATGTCACTTCCTCCACAATCATTGTCACATTCATACTGAAACTTGTGAGACAAGATTGAAATCTATGAGCAAATAAATATCGCAGCCTCAGTCACGGCTTCATACATTACACAAGAACTATTTCAGCAGTTTATTAACCTTGCTAATTCTCTCTTCTCTCTCTCTCTCTCTCTCTCTCTCTCTCTCTGTATACATATAAGTATATTTATATATTTATACATTTGTATATATATGAATATATAGTATATATATAAATATATTATATATATATATATATATATATATATATATATATATATATATATATATATATATATATATATATATATATATATATATATATATATATATATATATATATAGAGAGAGAGAGAGAGAGAGAGAGAGAGAGAGAGAGAGAGAGAGAGAGAGAGAGAGAGAGAGGAATTCAACAGCTCTATCCCCTTCCCAGCCATTTTGAACCCCATGCAAGAATAACTTACTCCACCCCAGACCCTGAGAGTTTTATACTCTCCTAGGTGTCAGGAGGAAAACCCTTTATCTTCTGATACAAGAGGCAAAAAAAAAAAAAAAGAAAACTGTATGTCTTTGGTTTTCTTTCATTACGAAATGCAATTGGACTTTCTTCGTCAGTTTAAAGATTCTTCTGTTTTTTCATGGCGTAATTGCTTATGATTTCTCAATAATCAAATTCATTAAGATTCTTATTAAGAATAATTTGCTTTTTGAGGGTTTAAAGTCTAAGGCGAGTTTTTTCTTTTATTCAATCAACTTTATTGCCTACAATAAAGCATTAATTCTTTTAACAATTTTCCTAAAAATCTTATTTAGGAAATATCTGTTCACTCAAATCTGGCATTCCTTCAACCCGAATTAATATAAAACAAGTAAAAAATGCGCCGACGTGTCTTCGGCGCAATCGAGTTGTCTGTACAGCCGCTACAGCGCATAATCAGTGCCACAGAAAACAGATTTATCTTTCGGTATAATGCTGTATGAGCCGCGGCCCATGAAACTTTCAGTCACGGCCCGGGGGTGGCCTATCCTATATCGTTGCCCGAAGCACGATTATGGCTAACTTTAACCTTAAATAAAATACAAACTACTCAGGCTATAGGGTCTGCAATTTAGCATGTTTGATGATTGGAGGGTGGATGATCAACATACCAATTTGCAGCCCTCTAGCCTCAGTGGTTTTTAAGATCTGAGGGCGCACAGAAAAAAGTGCGGACGGACAGACAAAGCCGGGACAATAGTTTTCTTTTACAGAAAACTAAAAACTGGAATAAACAAGACTCAGTCATTTCAAACAGCCTTTCTTATTATCAGCTGAAACTATCTTCCAGTCAGAAATACTTGTTTAAACAAATGAAACTTCAGACCAAACAACCAAACAAAAGAAGTACCACTGTCCAGGTGCGGTTTCCCATCCAGGGGACATAAAGGAGAGACTAAATGCGCGTTCCAGGCTTCCAGAGGCACTGGATTCCCTCTTACTGAGTCATTGAGGTTTATTACGACAGAATTAAGGGCTGGAATAGAATGCTGGAAAGCCGTCCTTCTCTTTAATTGCTTCTTATTTACATGTGTAATCACGCTCCTGTGTTTGTTCAGTTGCTCGTAAGTTTGCAGGTGTTTTTTTGTGAGCTGATTTGAATGTTTGTGCATACGTCTGTATCAAAGCATGTCTGAACTCAGGTATTCGCGTTTCAAACATGTATGGGTTTTAGAAAACATGTATACGTACTTTCAACTTTGTCTGTATGTTGCATGTATGTGTATACATATTCAGTTTTGCGTGCTGATCTGAATGTTTTTGTGTTTGTTTGTGCATGCGTCTGTATCAAAGCATGTCTGAACTTAGGTATTCGCGTTTCAAACATGTATGGGTTTTAGAAAACATGTATACGTACTTCCAACTTTGTCTGCATGTTGCATGTATGTGTATACATATTCAGCCTTGTGAGTAAGCACGTATTATGTACGGGTACAAACGTAGCCTTGCGATCACGTATGTATACACGTTTGTACGCATGTATGTGCGTATTTACTACCACCAAATCTCCCTTTGAAACTAAGAAACGTCAGGCAATGGACAAGGCCATTCTCATGACGTCATCGTGGTTTTGAATGACGCCGAGATGAAAAGGAATTTACATGCAGATATACGCTTCCCGGTTTAAGAATCCTCGAGAGGGCTTTACGGACAGAATATGCAAAGCAAAGAACGCCGATGGGCATTTCATTATGAGAATGGTATCACACTCGCGTGCTTGTGCCCACGAACAGAGAGAGAGAGAGAGAGAGAGAGAGAGAGAGAGAGAGAGAGAGAGAGAGAGAGAGAGAGAAACTGCTGCTCCACCCTGATACACACAAGCAGAGAACCATGGTTGTATTTTGTGGAATAAAACACACACACAACACACACACACACACACACACACACAACACACAAACAACGCACACGCAAATACGCCAATTTACAACCACGATTTTTCACCTCACGCTGATTCCAATTTTCATATACTGCGGAGAATTGAGGACGCCACACATATTTCCCCTCCACATTCCGCCTACCGTACGCTTGTCGGTGAAGAAAATAAAATATAAATGACCCAATATCAAAGTCTATCAATATGACCGGAATTGGATAATTTCCTGAACCCCGATAGCCAATAACTCTCGGTGTCTATTACACCATTAATGCCACAGATCACTCTATATAGACCTTTCCTGTTGCACCCGCCCCCTTTAAAATTGGTCATACCAAAATGGCGGGTGGGCACCCCCTTGCGCGTTTCTCTCCCACATTATTTTAGGGGGGGTGGTGGGTGGGAATTTTGGCCAGACCCCTAGAAATAGATGGTAGTGTCCTACGTTTGATAAATATGATAGCAAGAAAAGCAAAATAAGGTTAAGAATATCTTAGTTTTACCAGACTACTCAGCTGATTAACAGCTCTCCTACCTAGCAACGGGACCTACAACTTACTGTGGAATCCGAACCACATTATAGCGAGAAATGAATTTCTATCACCAGAAATAAATTCCTCTAATTCTTCATTAGCCGGCCGGAGACTCGAACTCGGGCCTAGCGAGTGCTAGGCGACAACTCTACCGACTCACCTAACGAGGAACTAAAATAAATTTAGAAGATAAACCTATAATCTTCATTCTCACGCACGGCGTTCAGAGCTTTAGGATCTAATCACTAATTATGCTCAGGTACATTTAATATTTTTGGGTTTTTATTTCGGGAAAATTCAGTAATAGTTTTGGATGCCGAAATGAATGATTTTTTCCCGGGTAGTTGATCACGTCGGTGGTCTTTCTATGAGTGAAGTTCATCAACACTGAGCGAGGTCAGCTTGTGGATGGGTGAACACTGAGTGAGGTCAGCTTGTGGATGGGTGAACACTTGAGTGAGGTCAGCTTGTGGATGGGTGAACACTGAGCGAGGTCAGCTTGTAGTGGATGAACACTGAGTGAGGTCAGTTTGTGGATGGATGAACACTGAGTGAGGTCAGCTTGTGGATGGGTGAACACTGAGTGAGGTCAGTTTGTGGATGGGTGAACACTGGGTGAGATCAGCAAGTGAATGAGTGAACAGTGGGTGAGATCAGCAAGTGAATGGGTGAACAGTGGGTGAGATCAGCAAGTGAATGGGTGAACACTGCGTGAGGTCGGCAAGTGAATGGGTGAGGTCAGCATGTGGATAGGTGAACAGTGGGTGAGATCAGCAAGTGGATGGGTGAACACTGGGTGAGATCAGCAAGTGAATGGGTGAACACCGGGTGAGGTCAGTATGTTAAAGGTGATCATTACTGAATAAACCCCAATAAAAGTGTGGCCGGGGATGGGGGTGCGGGATTCCATAGACGGAATTTCAAATTAAAAACAACTGCTCAGAAACTTGCAACAGACCTTAAAATTCTACTTTCAGCGGCAACAGGGTAACAATGAAACACGAGAAGCCAATAAAAAGAGTGAGTGAATGTATGAATTCATACATTTATGAATCAACTTCATACATGTTGAGAGCTCTGACGAAGAAGACGGGAGATTGAACAGAGACTGGATCCTCTAGAGAGAGAGAGAGAGAGAGAGAGAGAGAGAGAGAGAGAGAGAGAGAGAGAGAGAGAGAGAGAGAGAGAGAGCCTGGGCCTAACAAGCGGCCAGGAAATAAAGAAGTTTCCGAAATGACGGAAGTGGCTTACAAAGAGGAAAGGGATGTTGGCAAAACGAGCACCCAGCAAGGGAGGAATCGGCCAGAACAGAGCCTCCCAATAAAGAAAGAGAGACTGGAAAAGATTTCTTGCTGAAGAAAACTGAGGCTGGAAGACCCATTCACGGGAATTGAATAGGAAAAGCAGAGACAAAAAAAAAAGTGGGCTGGAACCAGCGAAAGTTTGGAAACACGGCTGGAAGAGGCTTCCAGAATGATGAAGGCTGTCGGGGAGACTTGGCCGGAGAATGGAAGGAACGGCACGCAGACAGAGAAATGGCTGGGAGAGGCCGAGGATTGCAAGAGTTCAGGGTTATGACAGAGCTTACATCAAGTAAGCTGAAGCTTCTTTGTTGAGATGAGGTAGCCATGACGGTGGAATGGGGAGGGTGCTTCGGTAAAATGCCGACAAATATTTCACTGGCCAAAGAACCGTGTTTTTATTTTCTTCTAATTCAAATGACATCAGTTATAATCTTCGCCGGCAGGGCCGCTGGTGATAAACATAGAAAATGGGCAAACAAAGATAAGTGGTAGCGCTATTGATAAACATAGAAAATGGGCAAATAAAGATAAATGGTAGCGTCTTGATAAACAGAAAATGGGTAAACAAAGATAAATGGTAGCGCCTTGATAAAACATAGAAAATGGGTAAACAAAGATAAATGGTAGCGCCTTGATAAACATAGAAAATGGGCAAACAAAGATAAATGGTAGCGCCTTGATAAACATAGAAAATGGGCAAACAAAGATAAATGGTAGTGGTAGTGATAAACATAGAAAATGGGCAAACAAAGATAAATGGTAGCGCTAGTGATAAACATAGAAAATGGGTAAACATGAAGATAAATTGTAAACTTGAATAAACTTTGATACCTTTACTATTATGACATATTGTAAGTCTTGAGTTTATACTTAACATTCTTCATAACCTTTATGGAATTACTATTTTGTAAACAGAGATTCGTCTGAGCTACCTGGAATTTGGCGTCTGTTGAGAGAAAGAGGATAAAGAACGAGATGTAATTTGATAAAAAAAGTTTTAGTGAACCGGTTTTTTCGGGTTCCTTCTTGTCCTTGTTCTGTTTTGCTGTTGTTGTCTATGCTGTTAATATTCTTGTCATGGTTTTGGTTGTTGTTCATATTCTGTTCCAAGCGAATGTTGTTTTTGTTGTTACTGAACCTAGAAATCTCTCATTTTCATGGGTGCTGTGCCTCTAGGAACTGATAACAATTAATACTCACACAACAAAGATTGATTATTCGACTTCAAAACATCTGACCTCACAAACATAACAAAGGTACTTGTCCTAATTCTTTAGCTGATGTAAATATTTGATTTAACTCTTTAGCTAATGTAATAGCACGAATCCACAATGACACACGAATTCTCTCATGACAAGTTCAGCCATTTCAATCCATAAGTGAAGAGGTTTTCAACGTGATATAGATACACTAGTTATCCACGTCTGGTACACGATATTTTGTGACCTAATACCTGCCACTGCCGTGTGAAAGGCCACTGGGCCAACCCTAATAACCCTAATTCCCTTTTCCATTTACTTCCTGCCTTAGGCCTGGGCTTAATGAAGATAATAAATTACTGGTTACAAAATGACTGGTTACACTGGCCTGGGCACAAAAATTCTGGACATAACTATATTAATAACCAGTTATATATCTTTAGGAATCTTGACAATGAAGATTAAGAAAGAATTTTTTAAAATTATATATCAGCAATTTTAAATCAATCAGTTACATGATTATAATGACGTAATATGTTCTTAGGAATCATATCACACGTTTATTTCGAGTAAATATTTGGAAAGAACATTGACTATGGTAGTTGGTCTCTGCTGGTTGGTCAGAGTCCAGGGATCCACATCTGGCTAACTGATCTCTTTCGTAACTTACCACACAGGGGCAAGGCCAGGTGCTGGCATAACCCACCTCAAACTAAATTATCCGACCATTCTTGGTATTCTCTCCCTAAGACAAGGTTGTTACAGAACAGATTTTCTCGCAAGAATTCAGCAACAAAAAAGAAATCAAATTAAGTTACCATGGCCTGTCTCACTTCACGCTCGGAAAATAAGGGATTAAGTTTAAGAAGGCAGTTTTCTTCGTAAAAATCCGGACTTGAAAAAAAAAACATCCTAAATGACAGCCGTGGGCTTTCGAAGTCAAACGAGAAAGTCCGTCATGTTGAAAATGAACTTCTTTAAAAGTTGATGAACTTCAGGGGTCGATTCTGACGAAGCGATCCCCTCCGTCCGCCATCTTGGAAAGATCAAGACTTCACTCGCTGACAGAAAACATCTGAAAAACTTGTGAAAAAATATTCTTGCGAAGGAAATGTTTCCACGGAGGAACAGTTCTTTATTTCATCTATATTTTTTCTATTTCTTTATTTTCCCTGAAAGCAAATTGCCGGGTGGCGAACTGCTGCTACTCAAGATGGGGCCGTTTGCTACAATAATATTTCAAGAGAATCACAGTTTGGCAACAACTCCTCTTACTCGCGTGATTCACGAGGGATGAGTTCGTTCTTCTTGTCCAGAGTTGGAGTTTGACGATCCCGTGAACTTCTTGGGCAAACCTTGAGGGACTCTCTCTCTCTCTCTCTCTCACACACACAGACACACGCATTATATATGTATATATATATTGTACATATATATGTACTGTATACATCTTATCTCTGTTATAATTAAACTAATCATTCAAGATTTATAAGTATATTTCATTCATATAAATATAATAATCATCAAAACCACACAACTTTTTCAATCATACAGAAAATTAAGTTGATAATATATATGTATATAAATATAAATATATATACAATATATATAATTTATATATGTACATATATATAGATATATATATGTATATGTATATATATATATATGTATATATATATATATATATATATATATATATATATATATATATATATATATATATATATATATATATATATATATATATATATATATATATATCTTTCCTCTGCTACATCTGAACTAAATCTTGAAGATCCATATGTACAGTGTATTTCATTCATAGATGCAATAATTACTGAAAACGTACAACCATCTCAACCATACAGAAAATCGAGTCCTTCTTGTACAGCAGTTAATCCGCAGTTCCTTTATTCTCTCTCTCTCTCTCTCTCTCTCTCTCTCTCTCTCTCTCTCTCTCTCTCTCTCTCTCTTCCCTCCGCTCTTCTATTCATTCGTTTTAGTAAATCCTTCTCCCTGATAATACCACCCAGATTCAACGTATTTAAATCCATTGCAATGATTTCAATAAAACCCAATTATATTTGTGGCTTCTTTATGTCCTTTCTTTGTCTCCTCCTCCACATTTATTTAATCTTCCAATTATCGTTCCCACTTATATCTCGTCCCGCATCTCTCCGCTTCTCTATTCTTCCACTTTCCCTCGTTTATTTTTACCCGCAACGACTATCCATCTCGAGGGAAATCAGGCGAAGATGAAGGTGAAAAATATTAATTGGTGTTATCAGGCTTCTTCTCTTCCAGGCCTCGAGTCGCGGTAATGCATTCTTTTTCATTTTCTTTCCTGGTTTATTTTCTAATTCTCTCGTGTGTTTTCTTTTGCGGGTGAGATATAAAGACACCTGCTTTCAATGAGCGGTTATACCGAAATAGTTTCTGTTATACGCATCCGAATGTGTACCCAGTTCGGTTATGCGCAGTTGAATTTATACGCATTTCGGCTATACGCAGTCGAATTTGTACGTATGTTGGTTATACGCAGTTGAATGTGTACGCATTTCGGTTAGACGCAGTTGAATCTGTACGCATTTAAAATGAATTTGTACGCAGTTCGGTTATACGCAATCGAATTTGTGAGTATTTCAACTGAATTTGTACGCATTTCGATTATACGCAATTGAATTTGTAAGCATTTGAGTCGAGTCTGTACGCATTTCGGTTATACGCAATTGAATTTGTACGCATTTCGGCTATAAACAACTTTATGTATACGCATTTCAATTGAATCTGTACGCATTTCGATTATACGCAGTTGAATTTGTAAGCATTTGAGTTGAGTCTGTACGCATTTCAGTTATACGAAATTGAATTTGTAAGCATTTCAACTGAATGTGTACGTATTTCGGTTATACACAATTGAATTTGTACGCATTTCGGCTATAGGCAACTGAATATGTACGTATTTCGGTTATACACAATTGAATCTGTACGCATTTCGGCTATAGGCAACTGAATGCGTACGCATTTCGGTTATACGCAATTGAATTCGTAAGCATTTCAACTGAATGTGTACGCATTTCGGTTGTACACAATTGAATTTGTACGCATTTCGGTTATACGCAGTTGAATTGGTACGCATTTCGGTTATACGCAGTTGAATTTGTACGCAGTTGAGTCAACATCCCCTTTACTCTCGCGACCTCCTTATCGATATTGACTTCCAACTCTCTTCCATCACGGTAGGTGACGGAACAAAAATATATCCTGTACATAAATCACGTAAACGGCATACACTGACGGCGGATCAAGGACTGCCCTTTCACCAATGATTTATTTCTTGCTCCGTTCTGGCAAGTTTATCAGAACTCTGTCTTTTTCTTATAAGAAGAAGGAAATATTTCTTGTGGCCGAGAATTAGTTAGTTTAATATATACTGAATAAAAATGGGAAAAGACCGATACTTTAATGTCCTGAGAGAAATGGGAAGATGGTCGAGTAAAGAAAATGGAATACATACTATCTTGATTCAATACACTAAAGTGATTTCGAATTTCGTATTTTAATCGTCTCTCTTGAGTTTCTGAAAACATCTATTTTGGTCGTTATATGAGATTTGTACGACACTTTCTTCTCTGTTTACCTTTGGTCAGGCTGTCACTTCCTGTACAGCAAACTACGTTCTATCTCATTTTACTTTTTGGATAGGATTGGATATAGAATTTAGGCCAAAGGCCAAGCGCTGGGACCTATGAGGTCATCCAGCGCTGAAACGGAAATTGACAGTAAAAGGTTTGAAAGGTGTAACAGGAGGAAAACCTCAAAGCAGTTGCACTATAAATCAATTGTTAGGAGAGGCTGGAAAGTAAGATGGAAGAAAGAAAATATGAAAGGAGGTGCAGTAAAAGGAACGGAAGTGGTTGCAGCTAGGGGCCGAGGGCATGTTGCAAAGAACCTTAAGTAATGCCTACAGTGCACCGTAGGAGGCGCACGGACGGCACTACCTCCCTACTACGAAGCATTTAGTTTTGGCCTTAACACTGAACAATTCTATAACTTTGCTTTTGGGAAAGACTCTGCATCGCAGCTATTACAAAAATACGCATTTACTTGAGGGTCAAGGAAATTTCTTTTTTAAATCAAGACCTGACTTAAAGTACTTCCGAGTGAATTTCTGATTGTGCTAATATTCTGTCTTCTTGTTTTCCTTACTCTTTTATAGCACAGAGTTCTCCCCCTGTTAGAGGAAACTGGGTAATAATAATAATAATAATAATAATAATGAATGTGATGTACATAACCTTTCCTTTAGAACTCAAAACATATGCTTTCTATCTTCACGATAATAATAATAATAATAATAATAATAATAATAATAATAATAATAATAATAATAATAATAATAATGGATGTGATACACATAACCTTTCCATTAGAACTCAAAACATTTATATTTTCTACCTTCACGATAATAATAATAATAATAATAATAATAATAATAATAATAATAATAATAATAATGAATGTGATGCACATAACCTTTCCTTTAGAACTCAAAACATATGCTTTCTATCTTCGATAATAATAATAATAATAATAATAATAATAATAATAATAATAATAATAATAATAATAATAATGGGTGTGATACATAACCTTTCTATTAGAACTCAAAACATTTATACTTCTACCTTCATAATAATAATAATAATAATAATAATAATAATAATAATAATAATAATAATAATAATAATAATAATAATAATAACAATAATAATGGATGTGATATACATAACCTTTCGTTTAGAATTCAAAACATATGCTTTCTATCTTCACGATAATAATAATAATAATAATAATAATAATAATAATAATAATAATAATAATAATAATAATAATAATAATGTCTCTTTGACAAGAAACTTATCTTAACAATTCCTGAAAAATGTTTTTCTCTCTTATCTATCTTCTCCTAACACTTACTTTTCCATTTCACTTATCACTAATTACTTTTTTTTTACTGTCATCTCTAATTAATCACTTGTATCCCCACAAGCGTCCCGCTGACGGTTAATCACGAAAGAATAATCTTTTTATTTTATTTCATTCAATTCTTTTTTTATTCTTATTCCTCAGCGGATCTTTTCCCCCTCTTGTCGCGTATAATCACGTTAATTCCCCATTTATTAAACTCTTCCCTCTCCCTATTTTCGTATCTCATCACTCATTCTCGCGTTCGTTTTGTTTCTTCTTCGTTCGGTCTTTTTCGAAGCTTTTTCAGGGGTGGGGCAGGAATTGCAAGGGAATGAAAGAGAGACAAGCAAGATGCAACTTTCATTGCCAATTTCGCCCCCTATCTATTCCTTTCCCTTTCCCACCTCCTTTTCTTTCCGTCACTTCTTCCTCCGTTCCATCTTCCCCTTTTTTCGTTGACAGGTCCACTTTCCTTTCCTTTCACTCTTTCTTTCCTTTCTCTACTTTCCTGACAATTTTTCCTTATGCATATATTCTCTTCTTCCGTTTTCCTCCCCTTCTCATTCTTTCCCACGCCCTTTCTTTCCACTTCTTTATCCCTCTGAGTATCCCGAAAACACTCCTTTCCTTTCTCCTTTATCTCTCTCCCATCTTTCTTTCCTCTCCCTTTCCTCCTTCGTTCATTCTCCAATAACCTTCACCGCGACAGCCTCCTGCTATTTTCTATCGCGTCGCTACATTTCAGCGGAAACCGCTAAACAAATGAGAGATGAGAGCAATATTGCTCATGTTGCGTTGCTAGATGAACGGTCACCCACCCACCCCACCCACCCCAACCCCCCAAAAAAGAATAAATACTTTACTGCGGCCACGTTTGTTAACGGCGTTCAGGCGTAAGTATTTATAAAACATTCGGGTGAATTTACGCCGGAAAATGCCGAGCGCGAGTGAAATTATGCGCTTGGCGAAAATTCGGCATTATTCTTCTGTGGAAGAGAATGATCATTAATTCTGATAATTCCTTTATATATAAGTATAGAAGGAATTTGTGTGTTGAGTTAATTCCTTTATATATAAGTATAGAAGGAATTTGTGTAACAAGTTAATTCCTTTATATATAAATATCGAAGAACTTTACGTGTTGAGTTAATTCCTTTATATATAAGTATAGAAGGACTTTACGTGTTGAGTTAATTCCTTTATATATAAGTATAGAAGGACTTTCTGTGTTGAGTTAATTCCTTTATATATAAGTATAGAAGGACTTTATGTATTAAATTAATTCCTTTATGTATAAGCACCAAAAGACTTTATGTACCAAGTTCTGGTAAATAATTTGTAGCTTAGTAGAAAGGTGTCTTTAATCTTGTTAATTTGTGCCTAACTTACTTCAAAAAATGATGAAACTGTAACTATGTTGGTATTTAAGTATAATTTATTGTTATGCAATTCAATAAACTTCGATAATTCTTCGATGTCTTAGCAAAGAGAAATAAAATGTGGAATAGTATGAAAATTCTAATATTTTTCTTATGTTGGCAAATAGCGAGGCAAGAAACTGACTTAACACTAGGCTCACAGCATGACCAAAGGTTTGTTAATTTGCGTCCCGGAAAATTGCATATCCAGATTCAACGCGTTCTGATCTTTCTTAATTACGCCTGAACATCGACTGTTCACTTTTAGTGTGTTGAAGTCAAGTCGTCTTTCTTTTCAGAAATCCAAAAAATAGCTGGTAAACAATACTTGGTTTATTTGACAAGATATTACCAGAGAGAGAGAGAGAGAGAGAGAGAGAGAGAGAGAGAGAGAGAGAGAGAGAGAGAGAGAGAGAGACCTAAATCACTACCTTCAGCTGTCTCTGTATAACAATGGATTTATTCTATACAGTGGAAGAGAGAGAGAGAGAGAGAGAGAGAGAGAGAGAGAGAGAGAGAGAGAGAGAGAGAGAGAGATGCCCAAAACATTACCCTCAGGTGTCTCTGTATAACAATAGAGTTATTCTATACAGTGGAAGACAGTTCACAAGTAGGCATATAAGGAGAGAGAGAGAGAGAGAGAGAGAGAGAGAGAGAGAGAGAGAGAGAGAGAGAGAGAGAGAGAGAGAGAGAGAGAGAGAGAGAGAGAGAGAGATGCCTAAAACACAACTTTCAGCTGTCTCTGTATAACAATGGATTTATTCTAATACAATGGAAGAGTTCAAGGTGGGCATATAGGAAGAGAGAGAGAGAGAGAGAGAGAGAGAGAGAGAGAGAGAGAGAGAGAGAGAGAGAGAGAGAGAGATATGCCTAAAACACAACTTTCAGCTGTCTCTGTATAACAATGGATTTATTCTATACAGTGGAAGAGAGTTCAAGGTGGTCATATAGGAAGAAAGAGAGAGAGAGAGAGAGAGAGAGAGAGAGAGAGAGAGAGAGAGAGAGAGAGAGAGAGAGAGAGAGAGAGAGAGAGAGAGGCTACACTGGCCTCGATGACCTTCCGCACATTTCATTCAATGAAACCCCCATCCTTGCCAAGTACTCCCGCCCCTTAACGGATCTTTGGAGGGGCGTTAACAATGTACCCACGCAAACGCCTCCCCCTTCCCACCCCCGACCTCCCAAACTCCCTCCCCTTCCCCCTACCAGCAGACATCTCCAAGAATGGTAATGTAATTTGGACCAATGGTTCTCCAGGGACGAAAGGGAAATGGCTTTCAGAGAACATTGGGAAAGGTGAAAAGCCACATGGGATTAATGGAATATTTTTTTTTCGAAGAATTCACGAGGTTACGTTCACTCCTTAATTATTAATCACGTGTCGATTTACTTTCACTGAGCTCAGGGACGTATCTAAGAAATTCATTATTAAAAAACATATTTTTTAAATTGAAAAAATTCTCGAAGGACTTTTCTTAGCAAGTGGCATTTTTAAAGCCCCTCTCATATCTTTTTTTTCGGTTAATATTGGAGGGAAGAACTTTCAGGAAAACGCAATTTCAGAAATGCTTTGAATAGAAAAGTCTTTCAGTGTATCTAAAAAAATTATAAAAAAAAAAATTTAATTGAAAAATTCCCGAAGGATTTTTCTTGGTAAGTGGCATTTGTAAAGTCCCTCTCATTGCTTTTGTTTTTTGGTTAATATTGAAGGTAAGAACTTTTATGAAAACGCAATTCTTTCCGTGTACTGGATCCCCAAACTTAAGAAGCAACAATTTTCTAGTTCTGCCATTTCTTGAAATAAAAGCGCAATTCAAAATTAATACATGAAAGTATCAACAAAGAGAAGATAAAAGTTATCTGACTGAATAAATCGTTACTGTGCCCATTTGAAAATTTTTTACAATAGTATAAATACAATTTGCAAGAAATAGGACCACTGGCCGCAGTTTAAAGAAGGAAATATCTCCTAAACTGTAAAATATTACAGTTAGATAACAGAGCCCTGTATATAAATTTTTGCTGTGAAATCAATGGACTGGTTATCATAATAATAATAATAATAATAATAATAATAATAATAATAATAATAATAATAATAATAATAATAAAAACTAGATGCCGAAGTAGCTCCAGGACTCATGCACAAAAGTGTGCTACTAGAAACAGCGCCCATAGTGAGAAAAGTGATGGACTCCTAAGGAGGCAGGATGCAACCCGGAACCCCACCCAGTCGAATAGGATGACTGTGATACACTCCCCCCAAAAAAAAAAAAAAAATAAAAAAAAAATACTGCATGTGTGGCACACTGAATGTATTATGCAATACTGCACCATTATCAAGTTTCTCATCACTTTCGTTAAATGTTAACTATGGCGAAGTAAAAGTGTTAATTCACACTTTAAGATTGATCTTTGGTTGTTGTAAGACCAATCTCTGTAAGAGAAGACGCTATATAAAATATACGTCTACTTATTTTATTTTCCAGACACTCCATCCTCTCCCACCACTGACTCTAAATATAAAGCAGCAAGGTCTCACTGTGCTTCGTATGGTACGTACTGTCCCTAGATAGAGACATGCCGTCTCGACCTCCTGTCATATTAATGTCATTTTAGACAGTATGGATCTACCGGCGTAGATATAATAATGCAAAGCTATACGTATGACTGTGTACAAGAGAACTAAGCTTCAAGCAATGTATGATCATTTAATGTAAAATGTACCGTCACTTAACTATTGAAGGAAACATAGCCCCCTTGCAATGCTGCAAGATACGGCTACTGTATTATTTCAAAATTCATTTGAATGCTTCGTTCGACTATTTCATCGAAGCCGCGGAATCAAACGACCTCTGAATTAATAAGGAAGGATTGACTAGGCGACCATTATATCATTCTTTGTCTTTGTGTAAGGAAGTCATGGGTATTGTCCCATACTTAAATTATTATTACCAACATTTAAAAGGTCCGATTTTTTTCCTCAGTGTAAAAGGCCATTAAGCACAATAACAACCTTTCACAGAAGTGAATACTAATACTTTTAAAAAAAAATAGAGCAATGAGAAACAAGGAGTAGAATCTAAGTTTTAAGTTAAGTATACCTTAGTTTAACCAGACCACTGAGCTCATTAACAGCTCTGCTAGGGCTGGCCCGAAGGATTAGATTTATTTTACGTGGCTAAGAACCAACTGGTTACCCAGCAACGGAACCTACAGCTTATTGCGGAATCCGAACCACATTGTAGCGAGAAATGAATTTCTATCACCAGAAATAAATTCCTCTAATTCTTCACTGGCCGGTTGGAGAGTCGAACGCTGGGCCAACCCGCGTGCTAGCCGAGAGCTCTACCCACCCCTCCAATGAAGAACTGTAGGAGTAGAATCTAGAATCGGGACAAAGTAATAGTTAAAGAGATAACAAGTACTCGACCTAAATAAACCTTGGCGACATTCGACACTGGAATCGCGAAGTCTGTTAAATAACAGAACATCAACGCCATAAAACATTTTACATCAGAAACATTTTATAGGAGTAATCCATCAAATCTGATGTGATGAATCTTCAATACGTCCGCGAACAGGGTGACCGAAATGAATAAGAGATGAAAACAATTATTCATTTCGGTCGATATTTGCAGCTGATATGGCCTGGACACGGCTGACAAATTTAAGCGTCATCTGCACAATGCATTAAGGATAAGGTAGATTTAGAGACACGACTTTGGCATCAGTTTGCATTATGACCTGTGTATGTATGTATGTATGTATGTATGTATGTATGTAAATATGTATGGATGGATGTATGTATGTATGACCTCACAGCTACATAACGGTTAAAAATATATAGACTTGAGTACGGTTTTGGGTCTGGAATATAAAATTTAGGCCAAAGGCCAAGCGCTGGGACTTAAGAGGTCATTCGACGCTGAAAGGGAAATTGAGAGTAAAGAGATTTTAAAGATTAACAGGAGGAAAACCTCGCAGTTTCACTATGAATCAATTATTAGGAGAGAGTCGAAAGTAAGATGGAAGAAAGATAATATGAACGGAGGTAAAATAAAATGGAATGAAAGGGGTGGCAGCTAAGGGCCGAAGGGATGCTGCAAAGACCCTGAAGTAATGCCTACAGTGTACCGCGTGAGGTGCACCGACGGCACTAACTCCCCCTAAGGTTATACACTTGAGTACGTGGTTCCTGTCACTATCTATAAATCATCTGGAATTCCGGTGTCATTCGAAAACGCATCTATTCCACAATGTAATTTAGAACCGGATAAAAGAAAGTAAATGAAAATTGCATGCTGGGTGCACAAACAACTTTCTTCTCAGTTTTTAACCTTCCTTTCATTCAATCGAGTTCTAGAGCTTTTACCGAAATTAAACACACCAATTCAATCTTCTTTTTTTTTTTGTTATCTTACTGGCTTCGTTTGCTCGATAAGACCGCTGAGAATTCAGTTCTTTCTCCAGTCTCGTATGGAAAATAAGGTACTGGCACAGGGAGCGGTTCAAAGGTGTGACATGTCATAGGAGTGACACAACAAAGGAGTGAAACCTCAGATATAAATTTCAGAGGAGTGGCATAACAAAGGAGTGAAACCTCACATATAAATTTCAAAGGAGTGAAACCTCAGATATAAATTTCAGAGGAGTGACATGTCGTAGGAATGACATAACAAAGGAGTGAAACCTCAGATATAAATTTCAAAGGAGTGACATAACCAAGGAGTGAAACCTCACATATAAATTTCAAAGGAGTGAAACCTCAGATATAAATTTCAGAGGAGTGACATGTCGTAGGAGTGATATAACAAAGGAGTGAAACCTCAGATATAAATTTCAAAGGAGTGACATAACAAAGGAGTGAAACCCCACATATAAATTTCAAAGGCGTGAAACCTCAGATATAAATTTCAGAGGAGTGACATGTCGTAGGAGTGGCATAACAAAGGAGTGAAACCTGAGATATGAATTTCAAAGGAGTGACATAACAAAGGAGTGAAACCTCAGATATAAATTTCAGAGGAGTGACATGTCATAGGAGTGACAAAACAAAGGAGTGAAACCTCAGATATAAATTTCAGAGGAGTGACAACCATCCACATGTCAAATCAGCAGTTAAAATATGTTAACAATTCAGTGGTTCTAGTTTTTTAAAATAAAATCTTAATAATTTAATAATTTTTATATTTTTTGGTTACTTTGTAATTTCATCGTTATGTCACTCCAATAAACTGTCACCCCTTTAATACGGTATTTATGTCACTCCTTTGTTATGTCACTCCTATGAAATGTCGTTCCCTCGATACAGACCAACTGGAACATCTTCCTTCAGCTTCTTACTTCATTTAGAGGGAATCCAATTAACTTGAGAGCTTTTCAATACTCTCCTTACCGAACACGAGTCCCCTCCCAAATACATAATTCATTCGTTTAAAATCTTACACAAGTATCTTCATGTATTTTAGTTTTAACTGAATCTGTTTAAAGAGACTCCTTGTCACTTCCTTGAAAATATCTATAAGATACTATATCAAATTCACGTCATTACAAGAAAACTAATTCACAAGAAACAGAACATTAAGGTTGAGTTGTATACAAACGTCACTTACATAATAACATACATAAGTCTTTACAGAAATGCAACTTGCCAGCAATATGCTTTATACGAGGGATCACAGCCGTCATTACTTTGAGTATACAGTAACTACACCAACCTAAATATGACGTAACGCGATGCTTGCGAGAACATTTGAATTTGCGTAGTGTAAACAAAGATGGTCATTTGTCAATATAGGAAATGGCTTCTGAAGGAGGGTTAGAATACTGCAACACGCTTCCAAAGATTTGATTTTCGTTCCTTAACGAAATTGGCGAGGACCACGAAGGGGGAATAGTTCGCCTGCCGTAGAGGGTGATGGGAAATTTGATGTGATGAGAGAGAAGCGAACACTAATACTGCCACTACTACAGGTAATAATAATAATAATAATAATAATAATAATAATAATAATAGGAGCAGCGGAATCATCAACACTAATAATATCTTCGACAATGATAATAATAATAATAATAATAATAATAAATAATAATAATAATAGCAGCAGAATCATCAACACCAATAATAATAATAATAATAATAATAATAATAATAATAATAATTATAATAATAATAATAGCCGGCTCATCATCAACATTATTAACACCTTCGACTCAAATAATAATACTTTATTAATATTATCATCATTACCAGTAATAATAATAATAATAATAATAATAATAATAATAATATCATCACCATCATCAACACTAATAATATCTTCGACGTAAAAATAGTGCATTGACATTAACATCACCAATAATAATAATAATAATAATAATAATAATAATAATAATAATAATAATTGCATCATTATCTTCGCTGAAAGAAACAACAATAAACAGTTAAATAAAACAACATCGCTGCCTTTTTTTTTTTTTAAACCTCAGCGAACCATGTCTATAATTAACGACGGGAAATAATGAATAATAATAATGACTCATCAATAATGATTTCCGTCATGAACAAACATCTCTGAAATTACGTTCTAAGGAATAAGACCCATGGATTAAATTAACGTTCTTAGCAATGAAGATTATTTAGTAAAGAAATTTTGTATGTATGTACACATGTACATGTATGTATGTATATATACATACAAAATACGCACATATATTATATACTGTATATGTATGTATATATACATATGTACACACACATACATATATGTGTGTATGTATATATACATACATACACATATATACATGTGTGTATGTATATGTACACATACATTCGCGCTTATATACATACATACATATATATCACAGACACACATTTTATATATATATATATATATATATATATATATGTGTGTGTGTGTGTGTGTGTGTGTGTGTGTGTGCGTGCGTGCAAGCACGACCAGATAACTGAGTAAAACGGAGTAAGCATCGGCAAGACAAATGGAGTCGGCACAGACGTCTGAAGACTCAATTCGCCGTAAAACGATAAATCTTTCGCAGCCCATTGAACGACCCAGCGGGGCGCGCGATAAAGCAATCAGTTTTCAAGACGACCTGAAATCTATAAGCAACAACACGCGAAGACCAGACCGAAGCAATACCTCAGGTCACATTCGACTGCGCCGTTGGGCTGTGGAACACCCTCCCTACCGAGGGTGTCGCGCAATTGGAACTTCTTCAGAAGTTTAAGCGAAGAGGCGATGTTTGATTAGTACCCTGATACTGTTCTCCTTGCATTTTAATACGTTTTCTTCTTTTTTTATTACTTTATTGATTTATTTTTTCTTTTTTTGATAAATGAGATTTCTTCTTTCGGTATTTCTCTTTACCTCCTCTTACTTCTTCCTAATGAACACCATATTCTTTGGAAGCTTGAATTTCAAATCAATGGCCCCTGTGGTGGGTTTGTTCCATATGAATAGGGTTCATCTACAAAATAATAATAATAATAATAATAATAATAATAATAATAATAATAATAATAATAATAATAATAATAATAATAATAATAATAATAATAATAATAAAAATAATAATAATAATAACAACAATAATAACAATAATAATAATAATAATAATAATAATAATAATAATAATAATAATAATAATAATAATCAAATGAAGAAAATATGAACCTAAGAGTTAAGTACGTAAACCTTAAGAAAATACAAAAGGAACTGTTGAAGACAAATACTTGAGCCAAAGACTAAGAAATCATAGAGGCTAACAGAAGCTGGCAATTTGATATTAGTTAACAAATTTGAAGCTTTATACGAAAATGCTACTGATCTGATCCCTGGATTTAAAGAGCCTGAGATTGAACTTCTTTTTGTATGCATATTTGGTCATTTATTTTCACGGGGTGACAGTGACAGATTGCACTTGATGGTTACGTATATCTTTGGAAAGACTTAAATATCTCGTTTGTTTTATCTCTAGTTTTCGTTTCCCTTTATATATACACATATGTATATGTGTATATATATATATATATATATATATATATATATATATATATATATATATATATATAGTATATATATATATATATACAGTATATATAAAATTAATCAACATACAATCACGTGTGGAACAGGAAAAAATTTCTGACTCTCATCGGGCGCTACTAAGCCACACAAGTTGTGTGTGCGAGACTGATGTGGTTCAGCTGGTAGCGCCCTTGCCTTTCAATTGAAAGACCTGGGTTCGCTCTGATGTGAGTCAGAAATTATATATATATATATATATATATATATATATATATATATATATATATATATATATATATATATATATATATGTGTGTGTGTGTGTGTGTGTGTGTGTGTGTGTGTGTGTGTGTGTGCGCAGGCGCGCTGATCAAAACTTATGAGATAACTAATTATCACAGCTTGATCACTGGGTTGATGACTACCCAAACACTAAACATAATACCCACCAGAATAGGTCGACTAGGTTTGAGTTTATCTTATTTCAAACCCTGTTAAAGAATTAGCAAGTTCTCCTTTCAAAGAGACTTCAACTTCAAACTCATTCTCTTTCCGAAGGTGAAGTCACTGGAAGTCCCTCGAAGTCACTCCCGCCTGACTTCAATTTGGTCACCAACATACGCTGGTGTCTGGATTATGTATCTTTATTTATAAGCTCATTTATGTGGGACAAAACAAAAAGCAATTATTCTCCAGAGATCTGAACAAAAATTGAATTATTCTGGTGGTCAATCACCTTCCTTGTGTAATCTTTAATTGTCCTGTCCCTGCTTCTGAACGGGTGAGCCCAATCCTTTGTAAGACCTCTTAAATATTTAATCCTGTTTTGGCAGTTCTACTGATTCTTCTGTTGTGTTGGATTCCAGGTACATATTTTTTTCTTTGTAATCCCCATCTGTCATTTATACGAGCTTTCTTTGTAAACTTTTTATATTTCTTCAATCTGCTGAGTAAAGGACGACAATCGAAAGGCCTTGCAACACTCCACTGTTTCTCTTTCCTACGTGATTTTGTCTTTATTTATATATTCATCACGTTCCATATTTTCGTGATTCAGTTATACGTCTGAATGCCCGTATATGAAAAAAATAGAAAGAAGTGAAAGACACAATAGTAAATATAAACGAATGTAAGTTTACTAACCAGTAACAACAGTCAATGAATGCATAATCAAATTATGTACGCTAATAATTAACTGAATATAAGTTAAGCAAACAATCAGAGGAAAACGCTCTGGAAAGTATCTTCATATAACAAATCTCAAAGCGAAGACTCGACTTGTCTGTGGAACAGCCTAAAGTTTGCTAACAGTGGTTATATGATAACCGACCCTTAAAAGGTAAGTAAATATGGTATACCGTACATAATTCAGTATCCACAACCGCAACAGAAAGAAGGATATGTCGATAACTCCCAACAACCAACAATGATAAAACGGTGCTATTTCGGCTCGTTATCTACGCGTCCCCTACCCCCGAGGTGCTAGTACTAAACAAGGCGGAAGCTCCTCGGGCCGCCGTGTTTAGTACTAGTCCCTCAGGGATCAAAGTATTATACACACCCATTTCTATATTGTGTGGTGGACAAATCATATTAATAAACGATATCCTCATGCGGCCATCTACTTTACATTTACCATACGGTGTTTATAAGTACTAGCACCTCGGAGTAAGTGACGCGTAGATAACAAGCCAAAGTAGAACCGACGAGACATGACGAGAAAATTAACTCTGAAAATTAACCCATCCATATGATTATTAAGGATAATAAACGACAGTATAAAGGAACATTGTCAACATGATTTAATTACTATGCAGTGCATTGCATAAATGGAGAAATACAAGTTAACAGCACACTCAACAAACAATTGTTTACAAATAGTCTACATAAGAGAACAACATATCTCAAGTCTCTTGCGCCAAGGGCACTCATTTCTAAGCTGATTAGATGAACCAAGGCCTATTGCACAGCATTTCCCAAGCTTCTTATACAAAAAAACATCATGACACATCAAGAACAGCACAATATCTTACACCACATTACAAAAATTCCCGTCAGAGACCTCAGCACTATTCTTTATGAAGAAGAATCACTTGCCATAATTCTTAAATGGGATACGTTGACGCGCTGATCGTTACTCAACAGCTGAAGAACGCTGCGCGTAGCCCGTTCCTTCAACATGGCGTTCTGCTCTCTCAGGCTGGCTTCCTTCCTCGCCAACCTTACGACCTTCCTCTCCAGCAGGGCGATCTCGTCCCGGACGACGAACTTCAGGAGGCACCTCAGCAGTTCGACAGAGCTGGCGATCCTCTCGTTGATGGCCGCAAGGGCTTTGGAGCAGGCCATTTCCGCCCCGTGGTCTCCCGAAGATTTCATGGCGGCTCCTGAGCAGCTGGTGGGAGAGGCTGTGACGTAGGTGAAGAATGAATGTCAGTACTGAGAGGTCTGTGTTTTGATAAATGATGGTTTTGCCGTCTTCGCCTTTTCAAGGCTGCGAGAGGTGGGTGGCTAAAAGTCTGTCGCAGTCTTCCCGATCAACGAAAACAGTGATCGTTGTCAAATGGTCTGTGTTTGAGTCACGAACAGTTACACCGCAGTTTTACTCAACGGTTTAGCGTAGCTCGTTTTTTTCTTTAGACCTAGTTGAGTATTGTTCACACTTGAACAGCATTATAGGGGTAATTAAATCTGCTTTAGAGCTGTATTAATTATACGCGACATGTAATCGAAATTTTCTGTAAAACACTGAATTCTTAAAAACACGTAATTTCCAAAATATGGAATTCCCATCTCTTGTCTATGTATGAAAAGGAAAGGTAATTTACACCTTAAAGGGCCATTGTAACTCCGTAGCTTCTTTGTAATTTTTCATACCTCGGACAATTTTCGTCTTTTATTCAACTCTTCCTGTATACTTTTTTTACATTTAACAGCTACCGCAAAATATGGAAACCCGCTGTAAACCATCAAATCTGGTTATATTATATATATGTATATATACTGTATATATATGTATATATACATATATTTATATATATAAAACAAATATATAATATATATAATATATATATACATACATATATATATATATACATATATACAGTATATATATATATATATTTATAT
Source organism: Macrobrachium rosenbergii (assembly GCF_040412425.1). Classification (NCBI taxonomy): domain Eukaryota; kingdom Metazoa; phylum Arthropoda; class Malacostraca; order Decapoda; family Palaemonidae; genus Macrobrachium; species Macrobrachium rosenbergii. The sequence goes on along the minus strand of NC_089756.1, from coordinate 35,178,375 downwards.
ATATAAAACAACTATAATAATAATAATAATAATAATAATAATAATAATAATAATAATAATAATAATAATAATAATAATAATTTCACATGAAATCGTTCAATCTCTTACTGAGAGCTTCGCTGGTTTGGGAAACACGGTGCTATTTTAACCCCTAAGGAGGTTCTGTCAAAAACAGGACTACTGTGGCCCCATTAGGGATTGGGAACTACAATGGCGCTTCTATTTCGTCTTTTATTCGTCTTTTATTTCGGTCCTGTCCTCAAGGAACTTCGACCTTTGAACTTTTGAGTGGTTTTGAACTGGGATCTTATTACCCGGCGTTTTGGGGTCGGGTCGTCTTGGTAAACGATGTTGCCTTCGGTTACCGAGTTTGGAAAATTCAAGAGTTAAAGGATTATTGTATATTTTGGATTATTACGATTACTGGCGTTTTGTTCCCATTTTCGGTTTTGGTTTGTTGCCCCCGTTGTGAAAAGTATTGAAACTGACATACATGTATATACACACACACACACACATATATATATATATATATATATATATATATATATATATATATATATATATATATATATATATATATATATATATGTATATATATATATATATATATATATGTATATATGTATATGTATGTATATATACATACATATATGTATATTTGTATATATATATATATGTATATATATATATATATATATAAATATACATATATATATATATATATATATATATATATATATATGCATGCATACATATGATACTGCATTAGTTCAGTCATGAAAATTTAATCCCTTGGCCTTAGCAAATACAATCGCCCTCAGAAACAAATGCAAATACTGCAGCTGTTTTTCTGCACCTGCCACTTCATTGTGAAAACGTTCATATTATATACAACGAATTCTAATATCTGGGGATTACAATTATCCCAGTGTTAATGTTCGGAAGTTTCCCCATTCATAATGAAGCGGTGACTCTACCCAGGATACCAACTCCACTTTGTACATTTAGAAGTTAGCGAAGAGGACTTTTGTGCGTGAGTGCGCATGCGCGAACTTGGTTAGCCGATCCACAAACTTGTTCTTCGCTGCGCTAAGTGAGCCTCTTTGTTTGAGAAACGCGGCCCTGTTCTGTCCAAACTTTGCTTCTAGGCGCGCAAAAAGTATCGTAGGTTACCAAGTTTACAGCGCCACACTACATGAACGAGACATTTGCAGCCGAGGGTAGCTTATAGCACGATAATTATTTTGTTGCTGTAACAAAGGTATCGCATTATGATAAAAAAAACTTTTAGCTTTCTGTAAAAGAAAACTATTGTGCCGGCTTTGTCTGTCCGTCCGCACTTTTTTCTGTCCGCCCTCAGATCTTAAAAACTACTGAGGCTAGATGGCTGCAAATTGGTATGTTGTTTATCCATCCTCCAATCATCAAACATACCAAATTGCAGCCCTCCAGACTCAGTAGTTTTCATTTTATTTAAGGTTAAAGTCAGCCATAATCGTGCTTCTGGCAACGATATAGGATAGGCCATCACCCGCCCATGGTTAAAGTTTCATGGGCCGCGGCCCATACAGCATTATACCGAGACCACGATCAGATAGATTTATTTTCGGTGGCCTTGATTATAAGCTGTTGCGGCTGTACAGAAAACTCGATTGCGCCAAAGAAACATCGGCGCATTTTTTACCAGTTTTTATGGCTTAGAAGTTTTAGCGTTTGACTGGCTACCTGGTATAGCACTAGAATCGTTTGAGAATAAATGATCATTTTACAAGCATGCAAGACACGGGCAATATTTCTCTATTTCCACTGAGGTGAAAGAGGCTACAGAGCTACACATAACTCTGAAGAACGTCGAATTACTTCTTTGAATTCATCCGGACGCTGACAAATTCTTCGGCGTTCATCAGTCATTTTTGTTTAACAAAAAAAAAAAAAAAAAAAAAAAAAAAAATGTGTACCCAAAGCATTGGGAATGATTTTGGAGAACTTATTTTCAAGCTCATTTTCGTAATACGAAACACTGGGTGAAAGTTACCTCATTTCTATAAATGAATATAAGGTACAATAAAGCGGGGAATTATACCCCCAAAATATAAAAAATGCTATACTCAACATTGGGAATTATTTTGGAGAACTCATTTTCAAGCTAATTTTCGCAATACGAAATACAGGGATAAAGTTACCTCATTTCTATAAATGAATATAAGGTAAAATACAGCGGGGAATTATACCCCCAAAAATATAAAAAATACTATAGTCAACATTGGGAATTATTTTGGAGAACTCATCTTCAAGCTCATTTTCGTAATACGAAACACTGGGACAAAGTTACCTCATTTCTATAAATGAATATAAGGTACAATAAAGCGGGGAATTATACTCCCCAACAAATACAAAAAATGCTACGGTCAAATGCGTTTATTGAAAATTAAGAGAATAGACGTAATCCAATCAAAAACCTATTGTGGATTAAATCTGAACAGAACTTGTGGGGTGCCAACAATAATACATGGAGCTAAAACAAAAACTGTTGGGAGATAAACGAGATCTGTCCTGGGTTGAATAAACAGTTAACGACTAAATTGGAACTGTCAGGGAATATCAGCTGAATTGGAAAATGCTAAACAATAAATGCCAGGAGAAAAAAAGAAAAACATAAAAGTCAGGGTTTTATAAAGGTGCAGATGAATATCGTTGGCTGGTCAACTTAAGATCTAACTAATCAACAAAGTGTTATAAGATATATATATATTCAATTCAGCATCAACATATATAGAGATATATATATTTACATGTATATATTATATATATATATATATATATGTATATATATATATATATATATATGTATATATATATATATATATATATATATATATATATATATATATATATATATATACATACATACACAATGTTCCTTACTAATTAACCTTACTAATTCAAAAGAACTACATTACCATTCATATGCACATCATTAAATCAAGTCGCTCTTGTCATCAACAAAATCTCTTTTGCTCACAATCTAATATTTATCGTCTTTTCCTTTTTACCTTTGATTTATCTTTGTGTCACCTTTATTCCTTTCTCGCTCCTCGTTAACTCCAGATCGTCTGGGGTTTTCTGCATGTCATGAAAAATAATGGCTAACGATTTAAATACTGATGGAAGAAAATGTTATCATCTACTGTCCACTTACTTATGATTCACCCTGGTTCATATATTGTATATATATGCATATGTATATATATATATATATATATATATATATATATATATATATATATATATATATATAAACACTATATATATATACTTTGATCCAGAATATATATAGAAACACTACGGTCTTTGATCAGAATTCTACTCGCTGCAGCCAAGAGAGAGCGAAGTCAATCGCGCAAAAGTTTAGGTCTTTTTCTGGTTACACTCGGGGAACAATCCGAGAAGCGGGGGAAACGTCGATTTGGGAAATCAGATGCTGCCTCCTCCAGGTACTTCAGGGCCTGTCGACATCTGCTAAGGATCACTTCAAGGATATTGGGATTTCCTCGTCTCCTACAAGAATTTGACATCCGCCTAGATGGGATAATACACTAAGACTCATCGGTGAGCGAATGTAAGGCATATTAGAATAGAATGTAAAATTTTGACAGTAAAAAGGTATGAAAGGTGTAACAAGATGAAAATCTAGCAGCCGCACTATGAATCAAATGTTAGGAGAGGGTGGAAAGTAGGACAGAAGAAAGAGAACATAAATGAAGGTAGGCCTACTGTAAAAGGAATGAAAGGGGTTGCAGCTAGGAGCCGAAGGCACGCTGCAAAGAACCTTAAGTAATGCCTACAGTGCACTACTACTACAGTGCACTACTAACTACTTCTACAACAGGTATTTTTTCTTGTCGTTACCTTCCGTAAGAAGAGAAGCACTTTATCCTCAAAAAAGGGCAATTCCTCGCAACACATGAGGACATCTTCATAGGATGGCAGTTCACTATGATTATTACAAACATTTATCTAGAAACAGTGACTACGATGGTGAGGATGGGTGTATCTGAATTCGTGGTAGAATGGTTCAGGTTAGCCTGACCCTAACCCAATGATTCTCAAACTGGGTGCCGTGGCACCCTGGGGTGCCACAGACAGTGCCAAGGGGTGCCGCAAGATCGTCATGAAGTTTGTCTTGCTTAGATCATCTTAATGAACATTTGTAAAAAAATAATTTGCAGAAGTCTTCATATAATTATTATCAGTGTATATATATATATATATATATATATATATATATATATATATATATATATATATATATATATATATATATATATATATATATATATACATACAGTAAGGATAACAATTTTATTTATTAAATAAGAAGTTAATTCATGCGATTTGGTGGGATGGAAAAGAAGGGGTGCCACGGTAATTATTACATTAGTTAGGGTGCCATCACTAAAAAAAGATTGAGAACCACTGCCCTAACCTACAGTATAGTACTTGGGTTCTAATCCCAAGACGAAGTTAGGGTTTCTTCATTTGTTCTTCATCTGGATTCACGGCTTGTCGAAAAAGAAAAGAAATACATATATATAAAGATCTAGTATATTAGTGTGTGTGTATATATATATACATACATACACACACATATATATAAATATATATAAATAAATATATATAAATAATATAATATGGACTATATATATATATAGTGTGTGTGTCTGTATAAACATATACATATATATATATACACACACACATATATATATATATATATATATATATATATATATATATAAATATATATATATATATATATATATATATATATATATATATATATATATATATATATACATATATACACACAATATATTACACAGAAAACAGGAAAGCAAACCTTTCCTTTCTCAAGCACCTGACACTGACCCTCACCCCCGAAACGCTTCACTCCGGCAGCACCGAAGCGAATTCTGGAACACCGTAAAACTCGAATTATGACAGAGGCTTTGAAATCTTGACAGAATTTTTATAAGTTATTATTGTCCCGGCGAGGAAAATCCAACAGCTTCCAGGACAACATTGAAGGAGCGTCAGGCAGAGGACAGAAAAAAAACGAGCTCAAAGGAAAAAATAATAAAGGGAAATAAAAACTGTTGCTTGACTGCTGGGAGGCGATATAAGAAGAAGGAGATTGCGAAGGAATGGGAGACTCTCGGCGCTTAAAATGGCTCCTTCAGAATAACTGGGACGACGGTGAAGGCTGGGGCGAGGAGGAGGAGGAGGGAGGAGGAGGAGGAGGAGGAGGAGGAGGAGGAGGAGGAGGAGGAGGAGAAGGAGGAAGAGATCGGAAATTGAGAGAGAGAGAGAGAGAGAGAGAGAGAGAGAGAGAGAGAGAGAGAGAGAGAGAGAGAGAGAGAGAGAGGGTTCAGTAAATAAGTAATATACAATGTGCATGGGATTCCGGCACCTAAGAAGTTTTTAGCCTATAAGTTTTCCCCCTGTTTATGTTTTTCCAATTGGAGAGAGAGAGAGAGAGAGAGAGAGAGAGAGAGAGAGAGAGAGAGAGAGAGAGAGAGAGAGAGAGAGAGAGAAAACGGTTCAGTAAATAAGAAATATACAATAAGCATCGGATTCCGGAACGTAAGAAGTTTTTGGTCTATAAGTTTTCCCCTTTTTATGTTTTTGAGTTGGAGAGAGAGAGAGAGAGAGAGAGAGAGAGAGAGAGAGAGAGAGAGAGAGAGAGAGAGAGAGAGAGAGAGAGTCATAACCAACGTGACCAACATTAATATTATATTTCCTTTGAGCCTGGAGGACATTATTTTTCCATTACGACAAAGACTCTCGTCTCCAAAATATATAAAGAAACTGGATCATACAAAAAAGCAACAGGTGTCTTTATAAAAAATTCACCGTGGTCAAAAAAGATTACGAGAATTGGAAAGAAAAAAATTGCTAATGTAGAAGTAAAAATCAAACGATAAAATGACAGTTGTATATTGAACGTAACTACATTAATGAATATATAAACAGGGTTCTTCTGAAGTCTTGGAATAGATGAGAATCTTTTCGTCACATTTTCCAAATTCATGTAAATGCGACGTCACAACAGGCGATGAAATTCTGACTTCCCGATTCCACAATATTGTTTGGGTACGTTTTCCGCTGAAAACCTGAAATCTGCATATGGTAATGAAATGGAGAAACTCTATCACCACAACAAGATTCGAATCCGTGTAAGAAATAGGAATTCACGATTGAACGATCCACGCTATCACGGAGGATTTAGGTCTCTAAGGAAACCCACTTCGCTGATATCAACATTTACTAAATTCGCCTTTGCATTGTAAGGTACCAAATTTCATCAGATCAGCATAACTCTGTCGAAATTTATCTTAGATTTTGAAGTGTTTAATTTCAAATCGTGCCTCCGAATGATCCGTTATGGTCGCTTGAAAAAAGAAAAGTTAAACTAATTGCTTCTCAGATCACATTTCCTTCCATTTGTTTTTATTCTGACTATTTTAACCTTTCTTATTTCAAGAATCAGGTGTATCGCTTCCTGCTTTCCCAATTTTCTTATATTCTTCGAGCCTGTGCTGGAAATGAAAAATAAAACTGATCTGAGAAGCAATTAGTTTAACTATCTTTTTTTCAAGAGATCGTAACGGACCATTCGGAGGCACAATTTGAAATTAAATATTTGAAAATCTGAGATAAATTTCGATAGAGTTATGCTTATCTTATTAAGTTTAATACCTTACAATTCAAAGGTGAATTTAATAAATGTTGATATCAGAGAGGTGGGTTTCCTTAGCGTCGATCGTTCAATCGTGAATTCCTATTTCTTACACGAATTCGGATCTTGTTGTGGTGATAGAGTTTCTCCATTTCATTACCATATGCAGATTTCAGGTTTTCAGCGGAAAACGTACCCAAGCGATACTGTGGAATCGGGAAGTCAGAATTTCATCGCCTGTTGTGACGTCGCAATTACATGAATCTGGAAAATGTGACGAAAAGATTCTCATCTATTCCAAGACTTCAGAAGAACCTAGTTTATATATTCATTAATGTAGTTACTTTCAATATACAACTGTCATTTTATCGTTTGGTTTTTACTTCTATATTAGAAATTTTTTTCTTTCTAATCCTCGTAATCTTTTATGACCTCTATTCACAAAAAACAAATTCTCCCCCAATCGAAGTTTTAATTTGACACTTATTTTTCTTTCTGTGAAGTTTACGTTCTTAACTCATTATTATCTGCTTATCCATTATCCTTTCATTATTATTCCTTGTCATAACATTTGTTTGTCTTGGTTTTCTTAATTTTCTCATCCATCCATCTTCTTTCGAGAATTTCTCTCTTACTTACGCACATCATTTCTAATTCCAACAATTTCCTTCTCTTTTTGTTCGCCTTGTCTCCTTATTTCACTTTCCTTCTATAACTTTTCTCCTAATTCTCCTGCTTTTAGTTTTCTGTAAAAAGAAAACTATTGTGCCGACTTTGTCTGTCCGTTCGCACTTTTTCTGTCCGCACTTTTTCTGCCCACTCTCAGATCTCAAAACCTACTGAGGCTAGAGGGCTGCAAATTGGCATGTTGATCATCCACCCTCCAATCATCAAACATACCAAATTGCAGCCCTCTAGCCTCAGTAGTTTTTATTTTATTGAATGTTAAAGTTAGCCATAATCATGCATCTGGCAATGATATAGGCCAGGCCACCACCGGGCCGTGGTTAAAGTTACATGGGTAGAGCCTCGTACAGCATTATACCGAAACCACCTAAAGACAGATCTATTTTCGGTGGCCTTGATTATGCTCTGTACAGAAAACTTGATTGCGCCAAAGGAACTTCGGCGCAATTTTTACTTGTTTTGTGTCCTTTCGCCTTTAATCAGTTCTTATATCCTTTACTCTTTTATGCATTTATCTCTTTGTCTGTGACTTGTTTTATTTACTCTTCCCTCTTCTCTTTTTATTAATTCACTTTTCCACTCTTATTTAATTTTCTTTCCCTTCTTCCTCAGATTTCTTTATTCGTTCATCATTTAATTTCCTTCTGTTATTTCTTATCTTCACTCACATTTACTTTTCCTTCTCTTTCCACTCACTTTATCTCAAAAGCTTCATTATCTTGTTTCTCATCATCTCTCGAATATTTTTATCCATTCACACGCTTCCCATTTCTCTTCGATTCTGTTCCTTATGTTTCAGTATTCACTTCTTCTCCTTTATCCTTTATATCTCTCTTTCACTCGCAACTCTTTTTCCTTCCCCCTTCAATCACTGTCATCTTGTCACTCACCATCTCTTGAATGTCTTTCTCTTCCCACATCACATTTTAAGCTCTTTTCATTTGCTTTCTAATTCCTCTTTCCTTCCTTTTCAATCACTGTCATCTTGTCACTCACTTTCTTTTGAATGTCTTTCTCTTCCCACATCACATTTTTCAGCTCTTTTCATATGATATCTAAATCCTTTTTCTTTCCCTTTTTAATCACTGTCATTTTGTCACTCACATTCTTTTGAATGTCTTTCTCTTCCCACAAATTTCCCATTTCCACATCTTTTCATATGATATCTAAATCCTCTTTCCTTCCCTTTTCAATCACTGTCATCTTGTCACTTACCATCTTTTGAATGTCTTTCTCTTCCCACACACCACATTCCCAGCTCTTTCCATTTGCTACCCCCAAAATCGCCAGCAGTCTGTTAACCTTTCTATCTTCTTACACACTTCCCCTTTTCCATCGCCCTTCGTTCCCTTTCCTTCTGTTCCTTCAGTCGTTCCTTGCTCAGCCTCTTCCAATATCCCTCTTCACTCTCAGCCTTACTCAATTTTCAGGGCGAAACCGAATCCTGTCTGGGCCAGAGTTTGACTTTGCGAAATCTTAAACTATTTTAGGGGAGGGGGATTTTTGACTCGGTTTATTTGTGGGTCTTTCTTCTTCTTTGGAGTCGCGCTTCTTACTTTTGTCGATTTCCGGGACTCTCTTCTTCTTCTTCTTCTTCTTCTTCTTCTTCTTCTTCTTCTTCTTCTTCTTCTTCTTCTTCTTCTTCTTCGTTAAAATTGCACTTCATATTTTTATTTACTTCCCATCGTCACACTAAAATATAACTTGAAAGCACTAACCTCTTTATTCTTCTTCTTCTTCTTCTTCTTTAAAACTGCACTTCATACTTTTATTTACCTATGATCGTCATACTAAAAGATAACTTGAAAATACTAACCTCTTTAAAATTGAAATTCAGTCATTTCAAATGAAAGATTGTCGAGCTTAATCCCACCCTGAAATGATGGGATTTCCCTTCTGAAAGACTGAAATGGGACTGAATGAATGAAACTTCACATCCATTCACGATAATTTTGGTCGTCATTTCCGAATGGATACCGGAGATTCGTCTTTATGTAAAAGGAAAAATGAATGTGTGTCTGCAAGGAAGTTTAGTATGTAGTATAGATAGAAAATTTACCCGAATGTTCGTAAGAACTGAACCAATTGAGGACTGTTATTATCAGACTGGAATATATTTATTTTTAATTTTTTATTAGGCTAGAATATATAATTTTTATTTTTAAGTTAGACTGGAATATATAGAGTTTTAATTCTTTATTAGAAATTAATATATAATTTTTATTTTTATATTAGACAGAATATATAGATTTTTATTTGTAAGTTTGACTAGAATAAAGGGATTTTTATTTTTATATTAGACCAGAAAATATAGATTTTTATTTTGATATTAGATTAGAATATACAGATTTGTATTTTCATATTAGACTAGAATATATAGATTTTTATTTCTATATTGCACCAGAATATATAGATTTTTATTTTCATATTAGACTAGAATATATAGATTCTTATTTTTACATTAGACTAGAATATATAGATTTTATTTGTGTACTGCACTGGAATATATAGATTTTTATTTGTGAATATATAGATTTTTATTTTTATTTAACTTAAGAAATTTTAAGTGATTTTCCAGCTGTGTAATTCTGCATCAATTATTTTGATTTTCATATTTCTTGAGACGGGTACAAATATCATTTTTTTTCTTTTAGATTTGACGTAAAAATTTTCCCGTTTGAAAAATTCTATTTATGCTGTTATATCATGGAAATATCCCGCTTGGCGTCCGGTATGTAAATACGGATGATCGTTTTCGACAGAAATAAAATGAAAAATGTAAAAGTTCCCGTTCCGCATCACGTAATGAAATCTGAAAATGAAAAATAAGTGCGTTGCACTGTTTACAGAATACAATACGTGTATATATATATATATATATATATATATATATATATATATATATATATATATATATATATATATATATATATATATATATATATATATATATACTTATGTGTGATTGCGTCTGTGTGGAAACAGCATATATATATATATATATATATATATATATATATATATATATATATATATACATATATATTAATTACAGTCACCAATTAAATGTAAATGCCGGCCATGAGACAAATATTTATTGAGAAATAAATTAATTAATTAAAAAGAGGATATACCAAGGTCTCAAGATAATGACTGCTTTTGTACGGGCCCTGAGCAAGGACTGGTCCCAAAATAATGACTGGTTTTGTGAGATCTTAATACAAGGACCGGTTCTGAGGGGTCCCAGAACAACAACTGGTTTTGAAAGACGACGGAACAGCGACTTGTTTTGAAGGATGACGGAACAACGACTAGTTCTGCGAGCTCTCACAGTCTTTGTATTAAAAACTCTCAAAATCATTTGTTGTTGGCGATCTCACAAAACAAGTCCCTTGTTCTGGAGTCTTACAAGATTTTAACTTGTTCCGGAGTCTTACAAAATCTTTCCTTGTTCCGGAGTCCTTGTTCATCTAAGAACAAGGACTAGTTTTGATGGATCCAGGAAAAGGACTGGTGTTGTAAGACCCCGGAACAAGGAAAGATTTTGTAAGACTCCGGAACATGTTAAAAGTTTGTAAGACTCCAGAACAAGGACTTGTTTCGTGAGGTCGCCAACAACAATGGTTTTGAAAGTTTTCAATACAAAGATTTGGTTTTGCAAGATTGCAATAGAAGGACTGGTTATGTGAGATCTCAGAACAACAACTGGTTTTGTCCAGGAACCCCGGAACAAGCGAAACTTCTAGTAAGCAGAAACGCTACATGTGTATAATATAACATCTCTGCTTGATCTTGGCAAGATCGACAGCAAGAGTAAAACGGTCGGGAGAACAACATATCCACGGCATAATATCCTTGGTCTCCTGCCACGGCCACTGGCTCCAGTTTTATCGTATTTCGGGGACAGAGTAATGGGCAGGAGGTCACAAACAGAGTTTATGCATAAATTTGCGAAAATGCACATAAACAACATTATGATGAAACGGAAACGTGCTGCGCCTAAATTCTAAGATCTCTCTCTCTCTCTCTCTCTCTCTCTCTCTCTCTCTCTCTCTCTCCTCAACAACCGGTTTTCGGACTCTTTCCAAATGTGTCGGATTTTCCAGTTTCACTCGAGTTTACGTTTTCTGAAGGATCGCGGATTGGGAAATTCGCACATCTGTTATTAAAAGCTGTTTCTCGATTTTTACTCTCTCATATGTAGTTCAGTGCCAATATCCCCTTCATGGTTTCTATACAGAAGAAATGGAAAACTAGTAAACATTAGTGACCGTTCCTTCCCTAATCTGACAAGTTTTGAAATTCTCCCTCTGTTTCTGTGTTCCATGACTCTTAAAACCTTTCTTCCTTTGAAGTTGCTTGTCTATATCAGTTCCTTCACAACCCATTCTTTTTTATCCTTGGTTATTCTTCTTGCCTTATAGGGCTGGGCTATAGAATTGGCATTAGGTTAACCGTTATCGAAGATTCCTCACTTAAAAAACTGTTATATCGTTCAATAAAAGTCTTTCGTAGACAGAAAAATAGAAACAAGTGGCCTTTTTTTTTAATGTATCTAGTGTCAAGCAATAAACCTTCATGAATATTATAGCTCATGAAGGCGCGGTTCGATGAAGTTTACGATCGGTCCGGTGGTCATTTGACGACCTGCTACCAGCTTTTGCTTTCCCCAAAGGGTTATAATAGGTCAGCTGTATTGGTTACCAGAACAGTCTCCTTCTTCTAGATGTGCAGACTAAAACCAATATTACAGTTATTCTTGGTGCAAATAACTTATTATGGAACAAGGCAAAACACCTTCGAGAATAGGCACATATAACGATGATATAAAAAGATTATTAATAATAACTGCATAACAGAATATATGTATATATATATATACATATATATATATATATATATATATATATATATATATATATATATATATATATATATATATATATATATATATATATATTTATATATATATATATATATACATATATATATATATATATATATATATATATATATATGTGTATGTGTGTGTGTCTGTGAGTGTGTATGTGTGTGTGTGTATATATTTTTCAGTGGAAAGCAATCCTTTTTCAATCGCCAGGTAACAGCGAGACAGAATACATAAAGGTACATCATTTCAGCAATGAAATTAAAACAGATTTAAAAAAACTTGTAATCAAGTTTTCTTAAATACTCCGTAAGCATACAAATGATAAAAAGTAACCATAAGGCTAATAAGTGAAAAAAAACAAAGCACTGTAAAAACATAAAAAATAAAGAAAAGTTGTGATCAGAATAATCTGATCAATCAACACAGCATTATCCAAGCAAAAATACAATTGCATTCAGGTCAAAGTCAGAAAACCGCGCCAAGCAATACACCCTGAGAAGCAAAATACCAATAACATTAAGAGAGAGAGAGAGAGAGAGAGAGAGAGAGAGAGAGAGAGAGAGAGAGAGAGAGAGAGAGAGAGAGAGAGAGAACGATAACAAGTGGAATGTCCTTGCACGAGCAGGTCGGAAAACCGAATAAAAGTCAAGAGGTGGGAGACCACATCAAATGTTTGAACTGTACCCATTCATCACTAGCTACTATATCCAGCCGGAATGGATGCAATATAACCCTTCGAATGGACAATAACCACACCACTCTGGAAGCGATGGCCCAAAGTTTGCCCGAGGGCCAATGAAAACTAAAACTGACTTAAAGTTAAAGTTCGTTAGGTTGACCTCTCTCTCTCTCTCTCTCTCTCTCTCTCTCTCTCTCTCTCTCTCTCTCTCTCTCTCCGACAGAACCCACGGGCAATTAACTCCTCTTACTCAGGGGAGAGAGGCAGTTGTTGACGAACTGGTCAAAGGAAAAATGGTTTTTTCTTGAGTGCTTTCCTGCCTTAAAGCCATGTGTTCATACCGCTTTCCAGGATGGTTACCCTCACACATGCACCAGATGTCATGGAGGAAATGTGACAGTTTTTTGTTTCGGTTGTAGGTACTTGAACACACACACATATATATAAACATATATATACATACTGTATATATACACATATATATATATATATACATATATATATATATATAATTTATTTATATATACATACATGTATGAAGTGCGTGGTGACAAACAATCAGTCAAGAATGGAAGAGAATCTGTTTAAAAGTCAGATAATCGAAGGGGAAATTCAACAGCTTCTTCGTTCACTTAAATGCCCATTTGTTTTCATGAATTACAACGACTTCCAGCGGATTCTAAACTCCTATTTGTTGCACGTTAACTAATTTTCAGAACTGTTACCCTCTGCTGTTCCATTTCCCTATTATTATTATTATTATTATTATTATTATTATTATTATTATTATTATTATTATTAACGTACAAAATCTTTACAAAAGGTCAACAGTTTTCATAGTATCAAGTAATTTTGAAAACCAAAGATATAAGTATCAGAATATATTTGAAATCACGTATTACTTTAATAAGAAAGCGGTGAAGTTATTGTGATTTAGTTTTCTCTTTGTAATTAAAAAGAATTTGGTTGTTAAGATTTTGTAAGAGGCTGAGGTTTTATAATGAATATCTCCATATAAATAATTCAAGAATGGAAGCGACAATATAAATGGAATGAAAATGGAATGAAAGATTCTACGCGCTGAATGTGAGGGGCAAACTCTTATTATGCCAATTTTGAATCACTTAAGTTTGTGATGGAAGCGTTCATCGAGTAAGTGAAATGTGGGTAGCAAACACCGTAGAGTTTTACGGCTCGATCAATGACCAAGATTACCATACGGAAAACTACCAATATTTTAAATGGCTCCGTTACAATACTTGTTAACTTTTGAAATACTTATTCCACTTGAATGTTCCCTGGAGAGATCACGTTTATCCTGATCGAAAGAATATGGGTTTAAATGTGAGAGTAAGAGTAAGGGAAGCTCAATCCGACACCTACGAGTCAAGGCCGTATCACTGGGTCGACTAGTCCGCCGACAGTTACTCACGCAACTAAAGCTGAGAGAGCGAGTACTGATGAACCTTTGAATTTGACAGTATATGGTGTTTGTGATCTTAAAGTGTGACTGTAATTATCTATACGCAATAGACAAAAAATACGGCAAATCTAAACAGTCTACTTTACGGAAGCTTACAACGACAATGAATTCCACTGGTTTAGTGTTTGGTAAGAAGTTACAGAAACAATGCACAAAGGGCATGGCATAATTAATATTCAATATGAAACCATTGCATTAAAAGGTAACTTCGCAAAACAACAGCGTGCAAAATGGACGACTTTCATCTCCGCTCTGCTAAATAGCTTTCATCAACTAAAGGGATATTGAACTACGCATGCCTTTGTAACTGGACTATTTGATAATTTTCAATTTGAAGGAGGAAAAGTTATGAAGGACATCTCATGAATGTGTTCAAGCTTCAAAACCTGCAAGTATTTATTGATGTGTTCAATATTCAGTGAATTAATAATATTCAGTCACTGAGCAATTCCCAGAGATATAATTGCATTTCACAGCCGGGTATTAACACATTTTCTGAGCTTGGGAATGTCGGTTGAGTTAAGCACTTTTAAACACTTGGATTGCAACCGCATCTCGCGAATTTAAGTCTCATTCAGATTTTAATATGCAAAGGAAACTTTATCTTTACAATAAGAAACATGGCTATTACTTGATCTATTATTTTCTTTTTTTCTTTCGCATACCTTCCTCTCTCTTTCTACACATGCATACATATACATATATAAGTATTATATATAAACATATATATATATATATATATATATATATATATATATATATATATATATATATATATATATATATATATATATATATATATATATATATATATATATATATATATATATATATATATATATATATATATATATATATATAATAATAACCTATGTATATCATATGCAAGTGATAAATCATAACCTCTGTCAACCAGTGATACTGCACCATTGTGACAACGGGAAAGAACACTAAAATGAAGCATCGCGCTCTGTCTCTCTTCAGCACTGACACGATCGCTCGCCAGAATGATACGAATGGGAGGTTGCCTAAAATATAGCGACATAAAGCACGGATTACTGTCTCATAAAAACGAATCTCTCTCTCTCTCTCTCTCTCTCTCTCTCTCTCTCTCTCTCTCTCTCTCTCTCTCCAACAAACAATTATTTCGAGATATAAAACTTACGTACGTCCATCAGCTAGGAAAACGGCGTTAAAAATAATTAATTACGGCACTACAAAGTTAATATAACGGTGCATTTTACGGCGGAACAAGAAAAATGGACGCGGAAATGCTATGGTTGAATCCATCTGCTGGTGATGTTGTTGCCAATGACGCATGCGACACCAGCTACAATTCTCGTTTATGGTTTCCGTATAATTGATTATTTACGGTCCTGTTTATTTTGCTTCATTCACCCACTCGCATTTTCTGTGGTGTGATGTTGTGTGTTTATGTATTGACAATATTTACTGTGGGTATATGTTATGCTATATGCGTTCATAATATTACCGTGAAGGTACCAACCGCGCATGTGCATATGGCATTGAACGTAGGATCGAAATAGGTGTCCAATAATATAATGTTAATAATGGTGACCTTTACTGCAAGTGTTGCTCACACAAAAACAAATGCATAAATTATATATATATATATATATATATATATATATATATATATATATATATATATATATATATACATGTATACATATATATATATATATATATATATATATATATATATATATATATATATATATATACACACTCACATATATATATATATATATATACATACATATATATATATATATATATATATATTATAATAAAAGATATATATATAAATATATATATATATATATATATATATATATATATATATATATACATATACATATCTACTTAAAATAAAAGATATATTAAAAATGAAGGTTGCAGAAGCTTTCCACTCAAAATCTCAGTCACAAAATATTCCAGGTTATTTTCTTTTACTTCGTTGCTGCTAGTCCTTCAACTGCCCTCTCTTTTCTGCACTCTGCAAAGTGCCTCATTCCAGGTTTAACAGACCCTTACCGACCTGCAATAAGGCTTAGCGTGCAACGCAGTTTCGAAAATTAAGGTTTATGTACCCAAGTCTTCCATTAGCCAGCGTCATTTTGAAAGTGAGCTGAGCGTATTTACAATTGAATTCCGAGTGGTTTACAATGTGTCTCACAGACAGGCATTCTTACCTGTGCTTGTCTATACCTGAAGGCCGACGGAAAGGGCAATAATGCAAGATGACAGTAAAGAGAGAATGGGATCTAATCCCGTGGGGAGCGATGCAAGAAGACAACAGGGGAATAAATATGAATCTAGAAAATAAACGATGAAGATACATGAATCTCAAAAAAAAAAGGAGGATGATATACGAAATGAAAATAAAAAGATTAAAACCTAACAATATTTAAGCTGATATTCCCTCTTCATCATAATTACTGAATGGATTATTCTGTTATAATTCAGTTCGATATTGCAATACACACACATTCGTTCCTGACGCCTCGAAAGAAGAGACCTATTATAGGCATATTTTGTGACAAATAATGAAAAATTATTTTTGTTAGTGGAATTAGGTAGCATTGAGTCTGAAATAGGGTATTATATT
>NC_089756.1:35151261-35156261 GCF_040412425.1 Macrobrachium rosenbergii | reverse complement strand
GAAAAGATGTAAGAAGGACTTTTCCAAGAAGAAGGACCTTCCTAGAAAGACGGAAAAGACGTAAGAAGGATTTGGTACAAAGAAGACCACGACACCTCGCCATTTAGACATTGCATTTCTTATGATCTTCAACTGCATTTTAATCAGATCATGAACTTCATGAAGTTTTTCACATGCTTCAGTCTTCATTATAATGGAAACTTATCAAAACTAGTTTTTAAAAACTATTTTTAAGCTCTTCGACTCACAACAAGTATTTGGCAATCCAGTTTCCTACAAGTTTTGGGAATATGGAAAAAGAAATTTCATATAAATATAATCAGGGAAAAATATTATTGCAAAACTTTGATTTTCACGAAAAATACGATCGAGAGACGAAAATTTAATTATATATGAAGATTTATATGCAGTCATTATCTTTTATGATCTGCAGTAAATATGTTAAAGTGGATAATTAGCGTCAATGTTGATTGATGTCTGCCATCGTTAAAATAAAAGCTCCGAATAAAAAGTACAGCATATAAATTCTGTTGAGTGTCAATAGGGCAGGTAAAAATATGAGGTAGTTAAATGTGTAGATTACCCAAAAATTAAACAAAAACAAATATATCTTTAAAATCTTTAAAGCTCTTATTATTATTATTATTATTATTATTATTATTATTATTATTCAGTAGATGAACCCTATTCATACGGAACAAGCCCACCGGAGGGACCACTGACTTGAAATTCAAGCTTCCAAAGAATATTACGGTATTCATTAGGAAGAAGTAAGAGGAGGCAAAAGGAATTACAGAAAAAGAGATATCACTTATTAAATTATGAATGTTGCAAAGACTGTCGGGTTATTTTTGCTTATGGAGCTACTTCCTGTTAAGCTAAAAAGAATAATGTTGAATAACACATATTTAGCAAACAAGAATACAGACACACAAACACACACATATATAATACACACTTTATATATATATATATATATATATATATATATATATATATATATATATATATATATATATATATATATATATATATATATATATATATATATATATATATATATATATATATATATATATATATATATACATCGCTCATTTTACTGAGGTCCATTGAAGCCCTCTGCCTGGTTTGTAGTGCAAATGAAATGAACATAAATTATTGTGTAAAATATAAGTTATAAATATATGCTGACTGAAAAGTTTACAGTTACAATCAGAACTGAAGAGATAAAATAGTTAATGTTTTATATTACCATTTTGTACTATTTTTTTTATAAACCCTGACTGATTTTCCAAGAAAGATTACTTCCACAACCTCTCAGTTCACAAACACCCAAGGATACCAGAAATCCAAGCCCATCTTTGCGTCCAGAGACTTACGATATGTGATCTGCAAACTATGAAGCCCCATTAGGCTCCCAGGGTTTCTAATCTAATATTTAAGAAAAGGAAGCAAACGGATGTTTTTAATTTCCAAAAAAATCACATGGAAGCCTACCGATCAACGAATCAAACTTGATCTACCTTATACCAGATTTATAAAGCAGTAATGAGCGTCAAATAATCACCATTCATTCAGATGACAAGATGCATCATCTCTTGAAGTGGCGTATCTCAGTCGGTCCGAAGACCAGGCAGGTTGTCAATAATTTCTTGGAGAAGTCTCACCCATCTTCTATTCACTGAACAAAGACCATTAGGACGGGTCTTTTCAGACAGATTTGAATAGAATGAACCAACCTTAGAGGCAACACAAAGACGGACAAAACCTATGTCAGTGTTGCCAGAAAAAGGAGGGTTAACCTCCAGCCCTCCCCCAAGAAAAAGCTAAACCACTTCCTATGTCCTTGACAAAGCCCAAACGTAAATTTGTAACTCGCTTTGGAAAAGTACCACTGATTCTGTACTTAAACAAATCAATTTCTTGTTAATCAATTCTCAGTTTTATTCATAATTCATTGGGAAAGTTAGACAAAATCACGAAATGTCTAGTGGATTGATTTTAAGACTTCCAAAACCCAAGATAATAAATCCCTCTCGGTCTGGCAACACTGGCCAAGAGATACCAGAGTATTTACTACGAGTAACAGAGCAGAAATATTTACGAATGCAAATGATACGGTTAGGGAAATTATGGTAATTCTGAGTCTTTTACAGTAAACAACATTATTTAATTAATTTCTAACTTGACAATATACAGAAACTGACTGAAACAGCTTTGAACATACTATTCTTTACTAATGAAAATAAAAGCAATACAATATTTTCTGTACCTAGAAAACACGATCTGATTTTCGGAAGTCAGAAGAGGCACGATGAGCGTTGCTTTGCCTATGTTTTGTGCCCTTCTAACCCGCGTTCGGTTTGGGCAAATAAGAGCGGCGTGGCCATTAACAGTAACGAAATGATAATTAACCCTTGATGATTTTGCATTGGAATCTCTCTCTCTCTCTCTCTCTCTCTCTCTCTCTCTCTCTCTCTCTCTCTCTCTCTCTCAGTAAAAGAGTATCAGTTAATGAACAGCAAAGGACGTACAAAGGGATATCTTTAGTATGGAAATGAGGAAGAATTTCAGCTTTTACTTCTTTTAAGGGCAAGATCTGATCACCTTTTTCAACTACCGAAGACCTGGCGCTTTCGTTTACGTCTGGTCTGATCGGGATATCGCAGTTCTTTTTCAAGTTTTGTAAAGGTCTGTTGGTTATGTGAATTCTTCGAGGCTTTTATCCTTTCGAAGTCACTCAGTCTTATTCGTGTCAATCTGAATGCTTCCCATCCTCCGAACAATTCTCTCTCTCTCTCTCTCTCTCTCTCTCTAGATATCCCTGTATGTGTATAAATATATATATCCCTGTAAGCTGAATCCTTCTATTCAGACTCCAAATACGTCTGGGTACACAAAAATTAAAGAGAAGCATTTAATAATTTGTTGAATATATATATATATATATATATATATATATATATATATATATATATATATATATATATATTTATACACATACATACATACAGTACACATATATGTATATACGTTTAAATGTATTATAATACGAAGATAAAAAGGCCCATATTATAATACATTGAAAACTAATATATGCAGTGCCTCTACACTAAAAAACAGCTGTAATGGAAACTTGAGAAATTATGGAACGCTCTACACTAAATGTATACAGGCTGTAGTAACCCCTATTAGTGACCGCAGTGCAAAAAAAGAAAAAAATTTAGTGTCAACACTTAGTTGCTTCATCAGGAAGCAACCAATGAGTCGGAAACGTTTCGACTCAAACGTTCATATTTCTTGCGTTAATCACTGAGTTCCGGTTCGCATAACAGCCTACGCATTTTCACTGAGTGAAATGTGTCACTGTCACAGCAGAATGTGGCGTTTACAACGTCCACGCCTGTCTCTGCACATCTGTTTGTTTTTCTCCGACTGTCCAAATACATGAGTGTGTTTTTACTGTGACTATTAACATGCAAACCTGGTGTCGCGTTTGTTGGCTCACGATGAATGCCATTCAGCCTCTCCAGCCGACTCAAAAGCTGTAGTCATCTGAAGTCCACCTCTCTCTCTCTCTCTCTCTCTCTCTCTCTCTCTCTCTCTCTCTCTCTCTCTCTCTCTCTCTCTCTCTCAGGAACTCCCCCCTAACTCTGGCCATTGTTCGTAATATTACCTTTCATCCTTCCTCTTCTGCCCATATTTTTCTCTTTTGTGTTTTTGAAGTTTATTGATGGCGTCCCACATCTCACCGAGCACGTCAAGGGACATTTTATATACAAAGCTCTTTGGAACGGCCCACCTAACACCGCTTCTCCCGCCCCCCCCTCCTTCCATCATGTCCTCACCCCTCCCCCCACCTCCCACAAACCCCAAACCCTCACCACGCCAAGCCATGAAACCTGTTACAGAACTGGGAATATTCGGGACTCAAAAACACCCATTTTGGTGATTTGGACAGACAAGGGATTCTATTTCGCTTGCCAGAGGTGGACACCTTTCTTATATAATTTCTCTCTCTCTGCATTTTGAAAGGGAAGCCTCGTCTATAGGTATGGATGTACATGGAATACATACATATTATTTTAGTAAAAGTAAGTGTGATATATATATATATATATATATATATATATATATATATATATATATATATATATATATATATATATATATATATATATATATTCAAACATATATATTATATATACATGTATATATATATATATATATATATATATATATATATATATATATATATATATATACACACACACACACTCACACACACACGGGACGGATGGTTTAGTGCATGTCTGGAGTTGGACATGATGCAGATGAACCTTCCGTGCAATTGTGTGAAAAAGCTGAGTGGAGATTTGTGGAAGTGAAAGCACAGGCAAGACTTTACAAACGGAATTTCAAGAGGCCTTGAGGGTCCCTCGCCTTTGAAAGCGAAGATAATGATGATGATGATGATGATAATGATAATGATGAAGATGATGATGCCCATCATCACCATTTCCCTCATCTCCCGAAAGTCAAGGAAGACGTCTTTCTTAAACTGACTGTCAAGGAAAAAAAGAAACAAAACGAAAGAATGAGACCACATCGGTATATACCTATTTGAGGCAGATTTTGTCAAAACAAGTAAAAAATGCGACGAAGTTTCTTCGGGTCAATCGGGATTTCTATACGGCGTATAATGCTGTATGAAACTCTCAGCCACGGCCCATGAAACTTTCAACCACGGCCCGGTGGTGGCCTGTGTTGTTGGCACCTGCAGCTGTGCTAGACGCACGATCATGGCTAACTTGAACCTTAAATAAAATAAAAACTACTGAGGCTAGAGGGCTGCCATTTTGGTATGTTTGATGATTGGAGGGTGGATGATTAACATACCAATTTGCAGCCCTCTAGCCTCAGTAGTCTTTAAGACCTGAGGGCGGACAGAAAAAGTGTTTACATAAAAAGTGCGGACAGAAAAAAGTGCGGACGGA
>NC_089756.1:35078761-35146261 GCF_040412425.1 Macrobrachium rosenbergii | reverse complement strand
CCATGCTCCAATGTCCTGACTCCAGCTGATGTAGGTATCCACCCACAGCCAGGTGACCAGTGGGTGGCAAGCTAGGGGTAACCCAAGGATCCAGCAAACATGATGCAAATGCTCCACCAGCAAGTCACAGAGCCTTAGTAGCTGTGTTGCCAACAGTTTTCCATTCCCACAATAGTCAATCACATCAAGTGCATTGTGGGTGCTAGGGCCAGCAAACAGCCATTCATCTAAACTGAGTGAGTGATGTACCATCCACACCACATCCACCAGGTCCCTGGACTGCTCCCAGCCTACCACTCACCAGTCCACCTAGCTGCAAATGGGTACCAGCATCTACTGGGGACTAGACAAAGGATGCAGGGCTAGCAACCCCACCAAGAGGCCTGCAGAGAAACCAGAAGTCTCTCTCTCTCTGCCACACCATTCAGGTATGGCTCTCTCAGCATGGCTCTCTCTCTCAATCTCTGAAGCCCATGCTCCAATGTCCTGACTCCAGCTGATGCAGGTATCCACCCCACCAGGTGCCAGTGGGTGGCAAGCTAGGGGTAACCAAGGATCACCATTGCAAATGCTCCACCAGCAAGTCACAGAGCCTTAGTAGCTGTGTTGCCAACAGTTTTCCATTCCCACAATAGTCAATCACATCAAGTGCATTGTGGGTGCTAGGGCCAGCAAACAGCCATTCATCTAAACTGGAGTGGTGATGTACCATCCACACCACATCCCCAGGTCCCTGACTGCTCCCAGCCTACCACTCACCAGTCCACCTAGCTCAAATGGGTAAGCCTCAGGCCCATGTCCCAAAAGTCATGTCCTGACCCCAGCAGATGGCCTCTGACTCCTCAACAATCCTCAGGCCCATGTATCCACCCACAGCCAGGTGACCAGTGGGTGGCAAGCTAGGGGTAACCCAAGGATCCAGCAAACATGATGCAAATGCTCCACCAGCAAGTCACAGAGCCTTAGTAGCTGTGTTGCCAACAGTTTTCCATTCCCACAATAGTCAATCACATCAAGTGCATTGTGGGTGCTAGGGCCAGCAAACAGCCATTCATCTAAACTGAGTGAGTGATGTACCATCCACACCACATCCACCAGGTCCCTGGACTGCTCCCAGCCTACCACTCACCAGTCCACCTAGCTGCAAATGGGTACAAGCATCTACTGGGGACTAGACAAAGGATGCAGGGCTAGCAACCCCACCAAGAGGCCTGCAGAGAAACCAGAAGTCTCTCTCTCTCTCTCTCTCTCTCTCTCTCTCTCTCTGAAGCCATACCGCCTGCCCACCGGTGCCACACCATTCAAGTTACGGCACCCAGACGGTACAGCCCTTTG
Source organism: Macrobrachium rosenbergii (assembly GCF_040412425.1). Taxonomy (NCBI): domain Eukaryota; kingdom Metazoa; phylum Arthropoda; class Malacostraca; order Decapoda; family Palaemonidae; genus Macrobrachium; species Macrobrachium rosenbergii. The sequence goes on along the minus strand of NC_089756.1, from coordinate 35,144,926 downwards.
ACTTCTCAACAAGCCTCAGGCCCATGTCCCAATGTCCTGACCCCAGCAGATGCAGGTATCCACCCACAGCCAGGTGACCAGTGGGTGGCAAGCTAGGGGGTAACCTGCAAGGATCCAGCAAACATGATGCAAATGCTCCACCAGCAAGTCACAGAGCCTTAGTAGCTGTGTTGCCAACAGTTTTCCATTCCCACAATAGTCAATCACATCAAGTGCATTGTGGGTGCTAGGGCCAGCAAACAGCCATTCATCTAAACTGAGTGAGTGATGTACCATCCACACCACATCCACCAGGTCCCTGGACTGCTCCCAGCCTACCACTCACCAGTCCACCTAGCTGCAAATGGGTACCAGCATCTACTGGGGACTAGACAAAGGATGCAGGGCCAGCAACCCCACCAAGAGGCCTGCAGGGAAACCAGAAGTCATACTGCCTGCCCACCGTGCCACACCATTCAGGTACGGCACCCAGACAGCATGGCCCGCTGACTCCCCAACAATCCTCAGGCCCATGCTCCAATGTCCTGACTCCAGCTGATGCAGGTATCCACCCACAGCCAGGTGACCAGTGGGTGGCAAGCTAGGGGTAACCCAAGGATCCAGCAAACATGATGCAAATGCTCCACCAGCAAGTCACAGAGCCTTAGTAGCTGTGTTGCCAACAGTTTTCCATTCCCACAATAGTCAATCACATCAAGTGCATTGTGGGTGCTAGGCCAGCAAACAGCCATTCATCTAAACTGGAGTGAGTGATGTACCATCCACACCACATCCACCAGGTCCCTGGACTGCTCCCAGCCTACCACTCACCAGTCCACCTAGCTGCAAATGGGTACCAGCATCTACTGGGGACTAGACAAAGGATGCAGGGCCAGCAACCCCACCAAGAGGCCTGCAGGGAAACCAGAAGTCATACTGCCTGCCCACCGGTGCCACACCATTCAAGGTATGGCACCCAGACAGCATGGCCCTCTGACTCCCCAACAATCCTCAGGCCCATGCTCCAATGTCCTGACTCCAGCTGATGCAGGTATCCACCCACAGCCAGGTGACCAGTGGGTGGCAAGCTAGGGGTAACCCAAGGATCCAGCAAACATGATGCAAATGCTCCACCAGCAAGTCACAGAGCCTTAGTAGCTGTGTTTCCAACAGTTTTCCATTCCCACAATAGTCAATCACATCAAGTGCATTGTGGGTGCTAGGGCCAGCAAACAGCCATTCATCTAAACTGAGTGAGTGATGTACCATCCACACCACATCCACCAGGTCCCTGGACTGCTCCCAGCCTACCACTCACCAGTCCACCTAGCTGCAAATGGGTACCAGCATCTACTGGGGACTAGACAAAGGATGCAGGGCCAGCAACCCCACCAAGAGGCCTGCAGGGAAACCAGAAGTCATACTGCCTGCCCACCGGTGCCACACCATTCAAGGTATGGCACCCAGACAGCATGGCCCTCTGACTCCCCAACAATCCTCAGGCCCATGCTCCAATGTCCTGACTCCAGCTGATGCAGGTATCCACCCACAGCCAGGTGACCAGTGGGTGGCAAGCTAGGGGTAACCCAAGGATCCAGCAAACATGATGCAAATGCTCCACCAGCAAGTCACAGAGCCTTAGTAGCTGTGTTTCCAACAGTTTTCCATTCCCACAATAGTCAATCACATCAAGTGCATTGTGGGTGCTAGGGCCGGCAAACAGCCATTCATCTAAACTGAGTGAGTGATGTACCATCCACACCACATCCACCAGGTCCCTGGACTGCTCCCAGCCTACCACTCACCAGTCCACCTAGCTGCAAATGGGTACCAGCATCTACTGGGGACTAGACAAAGGATGCAGGGCTAGCAACCCCACCAAGAGGCCTGCAGAGAAATCAGAAGTCTCTCTCTCTCTCTCTCTCTCTCTGTCTCTCTCTCTCTCTCTCTCTCTCTCTCTGAAGCCATACCGCCTGCCCACCGGTGCCACACCATTCAAGGTACGGCACCCAGACAGTACAGCCCTTTGACTTCTCAACAAGCCTCAGGCCCATGCCCCAATGTCCTGACCCCAGCAGATGCACGTATCCACCCACAACCAGAGGACCAGCGCCTGGCAAGCTGGAAGCAACCCAAGGATCCAGCAAACATGATGCAAACGATCCACCAGCCAGTCACAGCGCCTTCCTGGCCGTATGCCCACAATGGTCGATCACTTCCTGTGCATTGTGGATGTGTAAGGCCACCCATCAGCTATTCATCTAAATCTCCAAGGCCTTATGTGGTAACCTTACTCATGCTCGCCCAAATTGAAACGGTACCAATACTTTCTACTGATCTTGACATACAACATTTTCTGACTATAATCTACTATAGCCTTTACCTTACTGAGGAAATTTGTTCCTAAGAATATATCCCCATTTCCTTGAGGTACGTTGTCTGTAACGACCATTTTCACTGGGGCTGTCGTTCCATGTTTGGTACTTAAGATAAGAGAGTCTACAAAAGGTCCTACTCTCCCCGTTTCTGGTCCCAGATAAGTGACATTTCTTTTCTTTTTCAGGAACTCAGACCTCACTAGGTTCCTGTCTCCTTCTCTAAGATGGACAATGGCCTCTTGACCCTTTCTTGTGGGCTCAAGGTGGACATTAAACGTCAGAGGGACACCAGGATACTCGAGGTTCCCAGCCCTATTTTCCTTGTTCTTGATGAAGAGTGTAGATCCATTTTCATCGAACCGGCGGACAAAACCATAGCGCCAAAGCACTTCCCTGCCCAGGGAAACGTTCGGATACATGTATCTGTTCTGAACGTAGAAATCAACGACAACTTTTATGTTGTTGTCGAGAATCACTTCCACGTTCTCGATAACACCTACAACTGCTAAATCCCCGAAAAATTGGCGATCGATTGTGGAAGGCGTCAATTTTATCATGTCCTGGTCAAGGCCTAAATCCACGGCAGCATCCAGGGTCATTATGGAGTAGCAGTTCAGTTCACACGTTGCCAGACCGATTCCCCTGAAATGGTTATTGATCACTACCTTGACCATGCTGGTGGAGCTCACTGCTGCCTCCGGCTGTTTCTCGAAGACAGGTTTCGTCCTCATTTTAGTTAGAGCCTGAAGGTCCATGTAAGGCTCACTATCCAGGGTCGCAATGTACTTCTTTACGTAAACCTTCCATCCATTAACGGTGTTTACGTGCACATTGCCTTTTTCATCCCTCTTTCTCATGTCAGCAATGGTCTGTAGCATTATTTCCTTATCAAACTCTTTTTCTTCCATGGCTGTTTCCTCAGGGCATTCTTGCCTTTCATCGTTCAATGCCTCTTCTTTTTCCTTGCTACTGTCGTCTCTTTCCTTGCTACTGACGTCTCTTTCCTTAATAGAGGCTTCCTGTTTCTCAATGGCAATTTGTTTTTCACCGTCAAATTCTCGATTTTCCCTGTCGAGAACCACTTCTTCCTCATACAGCGATTTTACAATCTTAAACAGGTCCTCTTTTTTCCGATTAAAGACTTGCCGTTCTTCACAGAAAACTTGCTGCTGTATGTCAAACGACTCTCTTTTCCTTTTCAATTCTTCTTTTTCCCTGAAGAGATCCATTCTTTCATTGCGAAGAGATTCTTCCATTTTTACCAAGTCCAACTTCTGGCGAACAAAGTCTTCCTTTTCCTTTTCGAAATCTTGTCTTTCGCGGCAAAGGGAATCTTTTTCTTCGTCAAGCTCTTGTCTCTTCAGGACGATAGACATTTTCTCATCGTCAAGAATTTTTCGAGCTTCACTGAGGCTCTCTTTTTGCCGGTGACATTCTTGCATCTCTTTTCTGAGGGACTCTCTTTCGCAGGCAACACTAACTTCTTCTTTTGCGAAATCTTTTTCCTTACCAAACTCAGAGCCGGACTTCTCTTCGTCAAATCCAAATCCAAATCGTAGTCCTTTCCTGACTGCGCTAATCTTCTCCTCGAAGACTTCCATCAATTCTCCGAGAAGACTTCCGGTTTCCTCCTCAGCCTCCGCCGGAACATCGTCTCGACTTGGCTGGACGTTTTCGTCAGGGTGGACATCATTACTCCGAGGCTGTGACTCTCTGGTTTCAGTCTTTTCCGTTCCGATTGTTTCCTCTTCTACTTTCCCGCTTGCTGCCTCGCAGGAATCCACCAGGTCTCGCAAATGTGGACAACAACAGTAAATCTCATCCATAACCTGGAGAATTTCCTGCGCTTTTTTGGCCTGTTGGAGCTGAATCCTGTGAGCATTAAGATGGTCCTTCTTGGCGATATTCAAAGCACTGAAATCAAGATCCATAATTTCCGAGATGAGAGTGCGAATGAAGTGATCCTTGACTTTCTTGATTTCCTTTTTCACCTTCCTATGTTCCGTCGTCCTCTTGAAGAATTCGAACACCTTAATTCTTTCAAGCCGAGTTGGGACGAATGCAGAATCCTGCGCGTCCCCGAATAAGTTATAAGAGCAAAATCCTTGTAAAAGGCCACTGGAAAACACAAACAAATTCAACAACAGTACACAAAACATTTTTATGACTGCTGGTATGACGTGCCTGAGAGAGCCCTAGTTTCCAAAAATGCCACTTGTCTCCTCCGAGCTACTATAGGATCCATGGAGCCTCCAGAGAAGCTTCGCTGGCTCCGAGGAAAAGGGATTTCGGCTTCTTCTGCTGGAAGGCCTTCGGTATCCAGACAGAAGATTCCACTGAAGCCTCATGCCGATCTGGGAGGAGTTATGTACATGAGACTGACTTCATATTAATCTTTTTTTTCGTTATTAAGATTTTTAGTTCCGAGGCGGATTCACACACACACACATACACACACACACACACACACACACACACACATATATATATATATATATATATATATATATATATATATATATATATATATATATATATATATATATATATATATATACGAGGTAAGATTTACAATGAAATGCATGTTACAAGACATAGTGTATTAAAAATATATACGTACAAAGCATATATCCTTCGTCCAGCTGCTGTGGAATTGATTTTTGTGATCAAGTCCACAATAGTGGGACGAAAGTTAAACTCTGTACATATAAACTTTTAATACACTATGTTTTGAAACATATTTCACTGGATCTTACCTCACATTTCTGAGAAGTATGGCATAGTACTTTATAGTATATTTATATATATATATATATATATATATATATATGTATATATATACAGTATATATATATATATATATATATATATATATATATATATATATATATATATACATATATATATATATATATATATATATATATATATATATATATATATATATATATATATATATATATACATACATCTGAAGAGAGAGAGAGAGAGAGAGAGAGAGAGAGAGATGAACTGCATTTTCTTAAAGCTATTTATTCACTTCGTAAAAGGATCATCAGGTGAAAAACAAAGACCCCCTAAATTTTACAAATCTCATAACGTCCCAAAAAGGCATATAGGGAGTTCAAAAGCTCATAAATAAAATAAAAAAAGAATCTGGTGGCAAAGGGCATATATAAGTACTTCTCCTGTGTATTCTGAAGCTTACTATTAGATTACGAAAGTACAGCGAAACTCTATTCCGGTAACACCGACTAAAAACAAAAGACAGTCGAATAATGGCGTCTTATCCTCTCCGTTGTTTGTCTGTCTAATACAAATCTATTTACCGGACTGACGTGCAGGTGACACCAAGTAAATCTAAAGCCATCCGAAATATAAAATGCGAGCAGGAAAAGAAGAAAGCAGGTTTAGGCGGCGCAATTCCCGAGGATCATCCTCCTGTTTGCACGAGGAAACAACAGGATTAAAGTAAATCAGACTCTCGAATCTTTCCGAATAGTTTCGAACGCTTTCGTTTTTCGCCACGAAGGTAACACGCGTCGATGCGTGTAACATTCCAGTGCATTCGTGAGGACTTTTGAATGAAAGGATAAGGAATAAAACGCATGAGTTTTCAGGAAAAGGAAAGGAAATATTTCTAAGAATTATTACCATCCGAAGCTGTTTTTCCCGCTGTATGTGATACGATTACTACGGGGAATATCAACTTACTCATTTGTAGGGAAACATGTACTAGAAATAGGACATTTTTGCAGTGGTTTACAGTTCTGTGTGCGTGTGTGTTTGTGTAGAGAGAGAGAGAGAGAGAGAGAGAGAGAGAGAGAGATTCATAAAACCGGGTTGATTTTTTTTTATCCCTACACGACAAGTAAGTAGAACACAAAATACAAAAAAAATCTTCAGCACAGGAATATACAATATCATTCTGCGCATATTACAATGTTACACATTACATAGCCAAAGCAGACAATAGACCAACAATCTGCTATATTTCTCTTTTTTTTTCTCTAGAACTTAGAACACAATAGTACAATCCCTCTATCTTCCTAAAGGACCTACCATAGCATGTGTGAGAACGGGACTCGCAATCGTACAATCCTGCACCAAAGTACTGTACAAGCGGGCTCACTAACATCCAAACATTATCACCAATTACAACAAAACACGATCCCTGTATTGCAGCATTCAATGACGACGTAAATACACAATGGCTAATATGCCAGACACATAACAATTAGATTAACAGAAGTTTATGACACTCGATAACGCCCTAATGTCCTTACAGAAAGGATGAAGCAGTGCCGTTCTTTGGATTATTTGTTTGGATATTGTCAAAAGGGATTTCATGAATATTTTTTGGAACGTTATCTTCACCACCTTGATATGGAAGAGGTTTCGAAACTATCTCCAAGTTTCATAATATAACACGCCTACCTTCTCTCTCTCTCTCTCTCTCTCTCTCTCTCTCTCTCTCTCTCTCTCTCTCTCTCTCTCTCTCTCTCTAGGTCTATATATCATGCAAGGAATGTCATCACCATAAATCCATGAATCAGCGCTCTAACTATTCTGTACAAAAATACTCGAGTGTATTCCTGCTTTGAAGCTAGACACCATCTATTTTGATTTTCTGTTCTGATACACATTTTAATTAAATAAAAGCTGCCATAGTGTATAAATGTGTATATAATTTACATGGGCTATATAGATAGATCAATAATCAGTCTTCAAGTGAGGAGTAGCGACTACTTTTTCAATTTAAATCTATCCGCCACCTAATAAAAACTGACTGAATATCACATTTTTCTCAAAATTAATGTCGTCAAAGAAAAATTATTTCTCTATTAACATGGAGGTTAATTCACTTTATCAAATCTAATTGCAAGGATGTTGGGTTTTATGCAACACAGGCGAACACTGAACGCGCCTGGGGCCAGATCTCCCAAAAGTTTAGCATCATCAACCATTTTGTAATACACATTCCCTTGATCCGCTGGATTCCGCCAAGATTTGTCAGCTGAACATAACCACGAATTCATTTTCGTCTAATATAAGTTATGACGCCACTGAAAGGAGAGGAATTTTAATGATCACATGAAACACTCAATACAGTTTTGTTTGCGGGGTTTTAATTTAGCTGGGAGAAACTTGTTCATATGTTTCTTATCGATCTGTTATATTTTTTATCTGTCTACTGCAAAAATCTTACATGACTGTTTTCCTTATTGCACAATAAATAAGCCAAATAATTGATTGAAGAGATGATTGATAATGCTGAAAAGTTTTTAACTTTGTCAAGAATTTCCACTAGTTAAAGTAAATTCTATTTGTCTCTTATCTCGAAAGGTAACCTAAACAGACAATACTGAGAATATGGTAACAAGGTTATAAGCAATTTCCACGGCACCATCTTAATTTAGTCAGATTGTTATTGACAAAGGGGTTATCACATGACCAAAAAAGCTGAGATTCACCTTACATAGCGCTTCGTGGAAGGAGTCTTTGTCATAGTCATATCTGGAGATCACATTCCTTTGCTCTTCAAACGAATATCCGGGGAATTGGGTCTTGGAACAGAGACAAAACACATACACACACACATACACAAATATATATATATATATATATATATATATATATATATATATATATATATATATATATATATATATATATATATATATATATATATATATATATATATATATATAAGATGGAACAAAACACCTAACATAAAACGTAACAAACAATCAACTACCACATTCATTCCTGTACAAACACTGTACGATTGTTCTGATTGTTGTTCAACAAAGAGGCGTTTTGCCTAAAAATACAATTTCAAAGCAAAACGTGACAGCGCTCACCTGTGCAAACACATGCAGGTGACCGTGGCTAATTACTACACCTGTACAGATGCTTTTCTGTATTTTAGACAGATTGTTGGTTTAATTCTCACCTATCATAACAATTAATTTATCTGGCAAGATACTTGTATTTATACATGCCATCATACATGTGGTAAGACGAATTGTATTTTCTTGCCTATCATAACCATTAATACATCTGGTAAAATACATGCATTTATACATATCATCACATATGTATTTTCTTGCCTGTATAACAATTAATCTATCTATTGTATCTTCTTGTCCATCTTGCCTAATAACAATTAATCTATCTAGCAAAATACATGTATTTATACATATCATCATACATGGGGTAAGACGAATTGTATCATCTTGCCTGTCACAACAATTAATCTATCTAGCAAAATACATGTATTTATACATACAACCATTCATGCGGTAAGACGAATTTTGTATTTAATAAAATGTGTATTTTTTTTTATACATCTGCAGTATAAACAATCAACATTAGCAATCTCCTTTTATTCCCCGAACTTATTTACCATTCCTGAATCAGCACCCTTGCAGACAAGATTAAAAGTTTTTTTTTTTGTTCCCTGGTACCGAGAAAAAAAAAAAAGCTCCCTGGTAAAAATCACACGGTTTTCTATGAGGTAATTTGCGCTATTTCATTCCGTTCTCTTTCCCCCTTTTATCGAATGTTTTCCTTTCCAACCACTCTCTTCTCACTCCTTTTTGTTTTTCTTCTGTTTGGTGTTTGTGGAGTTTTATTCATCCCCGTTTTCCTGTTTTTTTTTTAGTGTTTTTTTCTAGTTTCGTTTTCTTGTGCAAGAACAGAGTAATAGGATTTTTTTTTTTAAATCGTTCTGAAGACGAGTTATAAGAGATAATCTTTGTAAAATAACATGGAGAGAGAGAGAGAGAGAGAGAGAGAGAGAGAGAGAGAGAGAGAGAGAGAGAGAGAGAGGAGTATGTTTTTCACCTCTGTTTTTTTTACCAATTCCTTCATTGTGTCTTTGACTGATTGTGTTTTTATGCCAGAATGTCAGATCAAGAATGCCTTCTAGGAAAAAGGAATTTTCGATTCTTGGTTTCAAAAAGAAAAATCCACGTAAGGGGGCAGTACCGTCAGTGCACCTCACACGGTGCACTGCAGGCATTATTTAATAGGTTCTTTGTAGCGTCCCTTCGGCCCCTAGCTGCAACCCCTTACATTCCTTTTACTGCACCTCCGTTCATATTCTCTTCCTCCCATCTTACTTTCCACCCGTTCCTAACTATTATTTCAACATTATTTTCAGCGGCGAATGACCTTATAGGTCACAGCACTTGGCATATGGCGAAAATTTTATATTCCAATTCCACAAGGAAAGAAAAAAAAGGCATAACACACAGGTCTGAATGATGAGCAAGAGACGATATGGAAAATGATGATGAGTCTACTTAATAAATATTTTTGATAACACACTCGCATGAACACAGGCTTTTCTATATGTATGGATGTGTATGTATATACATATACATACATATATATATATTATATATACATATATATATATATATATATATATATATATATATATATATATATATATATATATATATATATATATATATTAGAAGATAGCACATTCTCCTGCAACCTCATTACAGATAGAAACTGAAAACGTCCCTCAAAAAAAAAAATCATGGAAACAAACAAGAGCAACAAACAGTTTACTGTACATACCAACTTGACCCTAATCCAGCACTGGGGTCAAACCCAATTTGCATATTCAAGAACTTCAATGACGCCCACAACGAGGACCTCTACCACGCTCTCGAAAAGGGTGACCAAAAAGAACATGTAAAGCAGAAATAAAAGATTTTGCTGCTGATTATAATACATTTTCTTCTCTTTCTTGGATTTCATAGAATAAAATAGAATATAGAATTTAGGCCAAAGGCCAAGCGCTGAGACCTATGTGGTCATTCAGCGCTGAAAGGGAAACTGAGAGTAAAAAGGTCTGAAAGGTGTAACAGGAGAAAACCTCAAAGCAGTTGCACTGTGAAACAATTCTTAGGAGAGGGTGGAAAGTAAGATGGAAGAAAGAGAATATGAACGGAGGTACAGTAAAAGGAATGGAAGATGTTGCAGATAGGGGCCTAAGTAAGGGACGCTGCGAAGAATCTTAAATAATGCCTACTGTGTACCGCGTGAGGTGCACTGATGACACTAACCCCTACGGGGAAAAAAATACAGGTTTTATAAGGCAGAGTAAGATACAGATTCTTCACATTTTCGTAAACAAAAAGCGACAGCAGTCATTAAATTAAAATGAAGTTTTCATCGGAAAACATTCAGGTATAATTAATAAATAAAACAACACAGACCAACTCCTACCTCCGGATTTCCTGCTCAACTTTCCATCAAAGAGAAAATGAGAAAATTCTCTGTAAATTCCCTCGATCTCAGACCTGCTCTCAATTACCCTCCTTGTAGCAGGTTGTAACCGCCATTTTATGGTTCCTCTCCATCCCTGTCTCTCTCTCGTTATCATCCCCTTCTTTTCGAGCTCTCTCTCCTCGCGGATTATTTCTCCTCTCTCGTCATTAGCCTTTAAACCCCTCTGTTTCTCTTTCGCCTTCCTATTATTACTCCTTTCTTCCTTCCTCTTTCGCGGAAATGGATCCCTTTCAGCGCGGTGATGCCTTTGCAAGTGGCTCCCTCTCTTTCTTGTTCAGCCTTTTAAATAAAGGTCTCGGTACTTCTTTTTTACTTTCTTTTTTTCCTTTTTTGCCTTGATTAACTCTGTGCCTGAATCTCTCCCCTTATTCTTTCATTAACTGCATATATTATCTTTTAATATATCTGCTCTGCTTTTCATTCATCACAATTATTGCGTTTAAAATTTATTCGATTTTCCTTGACTTTTTAACAACGTTACGAGTAGAATTTGAAGTGTAATGAATGAGCGAGACTGACTGATCGTTGGTTATCTGGCGTCACAGCTACCAAGGTCATGGACAAGGATGCGAAAGAAATAGCAGAAGATAGAATGAGGAAGAAGAGATTAACTGGAAGGCGAGTGGAAGGAAAATCTGTTCGGAATGACTGACTATACAGTCATTATTCATAATAATGATTATTGGCATACTATAATCAACGGTATATCCGACTCAAAAGATTTTTTCAAGAATTAAAGAGACAGAAAGGACTCTGATATTGATCATTGTAACGTTGACACTCCTGGTTTTATCATATTAATGTCTCATAATCTTAGGATAAAATTTAACGCGAGGAAAGACTCGCGATGACACATTTTTAATTGAACATTTACAAGCGCAAACTCCATACACTCACACACACAGAACGTATGCACGCTTATGTGTAAACGCGGGTATGTATATATATATATATATATATATATATATATATATATATATATATATATATATATGGTACATTTAATTATTTAATATATATATATATATATATATATATATATATATATATATATATATATACATATATGTATATATATACATACATATATATATATATCTATGTATATTTATGTGTGTATGCGCACACGTATTTACTGGTACACGTTTTAATTCCGCAGTACAAAATCTTTTTACCTACAGAGGCCGATTTATTTACCCATAAAACACCGACAAAAATTCCCGAAATAGCGCACACGCAAGAATTAAATAAAAAAAAGTAGGTATTTTGAGAGCGGGTTAGTTTCCCCCGTACCGCGAGCTGGATTTTACACATTCAAATAACGAGAATCGGCGCGCATCAGGTTTTGAGTGATTTTGAAAACTTTATTATCAGTAACCTTTTTCCAGACACGACACCGGGCGGATTTTCTCGATGTGTTTGAACAGGTTTCAGTTTCAGTGTTATTCACTGAATGCTCGAATGAATAAGGTCCTTTCACTGTTGAATGTGTTTTTGGATGCTTGAGCTATTGCTGCGGTCATCAGTATCAGAACAGAATTGAATATAGAATTTACGCCATTGCCCAAGCACTGGGACCTATGAGGTCATTCAGCACTGAAAGGAAAATTGACAGTAGGTAAACCTCGCAGTTGCACTATGTAACAATGGTTAGGAAAGGGTGGAAAGTCAGATGGGAGAAAGAGAATATGAACGGAGGTACAGTAAAAGGAATGAAAGAGGTTGCAGCTAGGGACAGAAGGGATACTGCAAAGACCTTTAAGTAATGCCTACAGTCCACCACATGAGGTGCACTGACGGTATTAACCGCACCCCCTCCCCCGCTTTGCAGTGGGTCATCAGTATTCATTTTTCATTCATTCATTTTTGAAAATTACGTGCTAATTTTTAAGTTTCGATCTGTTAATTTTAAGTTTTCGATTTGTATTTTATTTGATTGTATATTTAAATTTTAAATATCTTGATATATTCCTCTTCTTGTCCTAGTAATATTTCTTATTTTTATATCTAGTCTGGAAATAATTTAACACTTCCCAAAAAGTTACTCCTCTTATTGTCCTAGTAATATACCGCTCATCCTAACATTTACCTACTAATTCATATTTTAGTAATTTCGCGTCTTCTTGAATGTCTAGAAATAATGAAAATATCTGTAACAATCCCCAAAAAGATTTGCATAAACTACATACCAGAGAATATCTAACTATACCAATAAATAGAGTTAAGATACTAGAGAATATCTAAAACACCAACAAATACAGTTAAGTAATTATTCATCCAATTACAAATATAACTTCATTACAGCCCACCGAACATTTTTCAAACTTCACGCCCACACCTCGCCGAATTTTGTCAGCTTCTTCCCAACAGGCAAAACTCACGGCGGCCACTCGTCACGCGAAAAATTCCTTCGGGGAAAGATGGCCGCTGCTATAATTTCTCATTTTTGCATGTGAAATGCTTCCAATTTCCCCGACAAATCTTCATGAAATGTAATTGAACGCGGCTGCTGTTATTTATACGAGTATTATCCGCCATGCCGTTGAGGCATAATTATTGCGGTGTCGATTCGGCCCGTGTGATGTATTGCCAATGAGGACGATCTTTCTCTGAAGCGAAGCGTTTGTTTTTATTTATGCGTGGAGCTTTTTAGTCATAATATCGGTTTCTCATGGTGATAAAAATGGTGTGTTCTTAAACCTACTTCTTATTCATATGTAAAAATTATAACTTAATTCATTATTATTATTATTATTATTATTATTAGTCATAACATCAGCTTCTTATGGTGATAAAGATGATGTATCTTAAATCTTTCTCTTATTATTATTATTATTATTATTAGTCATAATATCGGTTTCTCATGGTGATAAATGGTGTATTCTTAAACCTATTTGTTATTCATATGTAAAAATTATCTTTTAATTCATTATTACTATTATTTTTTTATTATTATTATTATTATTCATATTAAAATTATAATTTAATTCATTATTACTATTATTATTATTCTTAGGGTGTAGGACCTCTTTCAAACATGTTTTGTTGAATATGATGGCAGCCTTGGTTAAAATAATTAATCATTCTACTGTCACCGTTCGCACCTTCAAATAATTAAGAAAGAGAGAGAGAGAGAGAGAGAGAGAGAGAGAGAGAGAGAGAGAGAGAGAGAGAGAGAGAGAGAGAGAGAGAGAGAAATAATTAGTAATTGTACTGTCACCGTTCGCACCTTACAATAATTAAGAGAGAGAGAGAGAGAGAGAGAGAGAGAGAGAGAGAGAGAGAGAGAGAGAGAGAGAGAGATTCTGAGAGAGAGAGAGAGAATGTAGATGGAAATATGGCAAAAAAAAAAACTCGAAGAGGTGCATAAAAGACACCTAAGTCACACAACTCAAAAAAAAAACGCCTTAACGGATCGAAGAAATTCGATCAATTTAATGCTGAGATCAGAAATCGCTGAGAGAGAGAGAGAGAGAGAGAGACATCTGCTCTTCTCTCTGCCCACCGAAAACATTCCTGCAACTTCCCTTATCACTAAGCACCAGTCCATTGTCATACTCTGCTTCCTCGCTGAAGTTTTGGCACAACTTCAACGAAATAGACATTGGAGAGGGTCATGGAAAAAAAAAAAGAAGAAGAAGAAAGGGGTTATCTTTGGTGGAATTTGAAGAGAACTCGCGAGAGAGAAATAAGGGAAAAATTCAGACTACTCCTCCAATATGGTTATCTACTTTTTCTCTTTTTCTTTCTTGTTCTTTTGGAGCGAGTGTGTATGTATGTATGTATGTATGTATGTATGTATGTATGTATGTATGTATGTATGTATGTATATGTACGTATGTATATATATATAAATGTATATATATATATATATATATATATATATATATATATATATATATAATTATACATATAAATACATAAATAAATATATATATGTATTTATATATTTAATTATGTATATATAAATATTATACATATTCATACAGTATATATATATACATATGTATATATAAAACCAGGAATCAATTGTGAACGTGAAAGATCTCCGAGAGAGAAGAAAATTCGATTTTTATCCCAAGATGTTTTGACTGGACTGCCAAGGTTGCTAGAATGCTCTCAGGACTGGGTTTACGCTTGATTATCTTCCGCAGTCCTACAGATATGTAAATGAGTCTTCGGCTCGCGTCCAGCTGTTAAATGACTCTCAAGGTTCGAGATAAATTGGAATCAAAATTGCCTGAGAGGCTGACACCTTAAAGTCCATCCAACAGTTATTTAGTTGCTTTACTGCAAGCATTCTTTCACCATAAGTAGCTAAGCGACTTGTTACTTCTTTCAAATGAACGCCGTGATATTCTTTGGAAGTGAGAATTTCAAGTGAATGGCCATTGTGGACTTGTTTCATTTGAATAAGATTTATCTTCTGAGTAATAATAATAATAATAATAATAATAATAATAATAATAATAATAATAATAATAATAATAATAATAATTTACTTCATTCTGGTTCTTCGTACTTAGTGGGCCTTTCCATAATTGCATGATTCTGGTATGAAGTCAGTGTTTTTCCACTGAACTAATATTTTGTCGTCTAGTTTTCCTTATTCTTTTTCCTTTATCCTTTATTCTTTCCTCTTCACACAACACTGTTCTTTCCTTTATTGATATTCATGTTCTATTCATTCCCTTCGCTTTTTTTTTTTATTTTAGTTTCTTGAATTATAATATTGATGTTCTTCCTGCTTTTATCAATTTTCCTGTATACCAATTTCATACCTCTGTGATTACGGTTTCTCTGAATTAATTCATATAATTCCCGTGTTTATAAGTCTGAGTGCCTTATACAAGAACTTCATATACATATATATATATATATATATATATATATATATATATATATATATATATATATATATATATATGTATATATATATATATATACATATACATACACATATAAATATATATATATATATACATATATATATATATATATATATATATATATATATATATATATATATATATATATATATATATATATATATATATATATATATATATATATATATATATATATAAATTTCTACAAATAAGACACTCATATTTATTGACACAGAAACTGTATGAAGTATACATACATACATGCATACATACAAACACACACACACATATATATATATTTTACTAGTAAAAATATTCAATCTCTCTCTCTCTCTCTCTCTCTCTCTCTCTCTCTCTCTCTCTCTCTCTCTGTCGAAACAGTCGAGCTAAATCAGGAAAGGCAGTCGGCAACGAGAGAGGTATCTCCTGAGACCATTTGCATTTATTCAAGCACCGTGTTAAATATACTAGTAAGAAGATATAACGTGTTTTTTGTTACTTCTACAAGAATTATATGAAGAGAGAGAGAGAGAGAGAGAGAGAGAGAGAGAGAGAGAGAGAGAGAGAGAGAGAGAGAGAGAGAGAGAGAGAGAATTTCATAAATATGCAAAATGTATTTCAGAGTGCAATAAAATCACTATCCTGGTCTTCCCAATCTTAACTTCAAGATTTAACATCAAATGGACGAGTCATTAATTATGTGTTTTCCATCAAACTATTCTTACGTAATACCTATCTCAATTCTCTTCCCCTTCTTCACATCTTTATCTCGCAATCTCCAATTAATATTCATACTTTTTCTTCTAACATTAACGTATCACATCGTTGATTAAGAACAACTCCATTTATCTAATATATCTGAGAAATATCTTTGAATATTCTCTCTTTCTCAAAGGTTCTTCAAGATCTTTTGTAATGAATTGTTAATCAGTTACATTTAAGCATTTTCTTTGTTTTAATTCTACTATATAATGATTCATTTCTAAATTCATTTCACTAATCTTCAACATTTGCTTCGTCATTTGTTTTATATCATACTGGATAATCATTCGAGAAGCGCTCTTAATCATTTTAATTCAGTGATTCTTCTTTCAGTTTTATCTCATACTTTCTACGCTCTTTCTAAAAGTTATTAATCTCCAAACATTTTACAAGACGTCCCGTTCAAAATACACTTTACTCTTCATTCATTTTCGTTAATTCAATGCTTATTCACTCGGCTATCTATTACTTTCTGAGCTCCTTTTAAAAGTTATTCATCTCCAAACTTTTTACGATACGTCCTATTCATTTTCCTTCATTCTCATTCATTTATTTCCATTTCTCATTCATTTAGTTTCATTTTATTTATTTCTCATTCAATCCCCTTCATTTCCTTTCTTTTCTCATTCATTTCACTTCATTTCACATTAATTTCCCTTCATTTCCTTTCATTTCTCATTCATTTCCCTTCATTTCTCATTCATTTCCTTTCATTTCTCATTCATTTCCTTTCATTTCTCATTCATTTCCTTTCATTTCTCATTCATTTCCCTTCACCTCTCATTCATCTCCCTTCGCTTTTCCCAGCAAGACGAGGAGGTATCAACAAGGTGATTGATGAGCTGGCTTTGGTGAACTGCAAAACAGAATGGATTTCAAGGCGGCGCTGATGTTTTTGTTTTCATTCGTTTTTTATGTATTACTTATACGTTTATCAGCTATGGAAAATAGTTATTGCTTTGTGTTCAGTTACGCAAAGAAATGATGATATTAACGATTGCATCTAGAGAACCACAAATCACCGCCAAGGCTTGAGCACCCTACCCTTGTAAACGTCCTCGTTCCCCTCCTCTCAACAGTCACATTTCCTACCTCTCCCAAAGTGTAATCAATTGCTGTCGTCAGGAGTTGAACTGAATTGAATTGTATATAGAATTTAGGCTAAAGGTCAAGCACTGGGACCTATGAGGTCATTCAGCGCTGAAACGGAAACTGACAGTAAAAGGTTTGAAAGGTCAAGTAACAGGAGGAAAAGATGGCAGCTGCACTATGAATCAATTGTTATGAACGGAGGTACAGTAAAAGGAACGAAAGGGGTTCCAGTTAGGGGCCGACGGCACGCTGCAAAGAACTTTAGTAATGTCTACAGTGCACAGCAAGAGGTGCACTGTCGGCACTAACCCCCTACAGGGGCTGTCGCCAGGAGGTCTGCCTTTTCGTTAAAGCCGAAATATAAGATTTTGCGTAATTCTGCTAAGAGGAAAACGAACAGAAATGAAGCCGCCCAACTAACAGAGAAACTCAAACACGCGCCTCTATGTCAGTGCGGAGAATGACAGCACCTCAGCCCCTGTCCAGGTTCCGTACTGCAAATTCCAGAGGTGTATGCTAGCACTGCACCAGCCCTGGTTTTTTTCCCACGCCCCTAGGTTAGGTTAGGTAAGCCTAGATGGAGACGTGGGGAGTAATTTGGGTGTGGGAAACATAGTGAGATTATTTTCAAGAAAATTCTATGGTTAGTTTTTAAGATGCGGCGTCCCGCTTTTTTCAGGGGAAGGTCCTGGTACTCGGTTACATCTTGGGAAAATGCGACCATACTTTTAACGTACGAACGTGCCATCTCGACCTCCCTTATATTACTGTCAAATCTGACAGTATAGGTACACTAGTAAAATACAGTAATCGTAGGTGTATGTGTGCACTAGTAATATATAGTATATATACAGGAAAAATACAAAGATACCAGATATGGTAATACGTCGTAATTATGCTGGAAAAATACAAAGATACCGGATATAGTAATATGTGGTAATTTACTGAAATGACCTGCAAATACAGCATAATAGACTCTTTTCCTAAGCTTGTGAATATTACATATGGAATACCGTGTGTGTACGTCTGTAATTGTAATAGCCACAGCTCTCTCTTAACTTCTCTAATTCTTCACAATTTTGGATATGCTTGTTACTACAAAGCCTTAGAGAAATATGAAGTAATTCTGATGTTCGGGAGCGGGGATCGATTCCGCATCCCGAGTAATCAGAACGAGGTCACGTTGCCTACCTGACCACATATCTATATATTCAACGTATTAACATGAATAGAAAGCAAACTGTATAGATAAGGACATTATGTTAATTCTAAGCTGAGAGCAAAATTACTATATATATATATATACTGTAATATATATAATTAGTGACATTTTATATATATATATATATATATATATATATATATATATATATATATATATATATATATATATATATATATATATATATATATATATATAAAGTAAATGACACAACAAACAATATTGTGAAAGAGATCTCGGTAATAACAATCGTATGACCGCAAAACCCAGTAAGTACTTACTTCGCCGCAGTTGTGGTAACTTGCCCGAAGGCACGGCGATCATTTGAAGTAATAAATGAAATCAATTAAAAGCGCCCGCGTGAGCATAAAAGAGAATAACCGATCAAAGGGCAGGAATAGCCATAATGAAAAGCTCCTCTTGGGGGCTGCCTCTGTTCCGTTCCTACTCTTTGGAGTCACAAAACACTGCGTGAAATTTATCGAGATAAAAACGATGGAATGCAGTAGGAAGAGTTGTGGAACTTCAAGTCTCTCTCTCTCTCTCTCTCTCTCTCTCTCTCTCTTTTTTTCTGTATCCTCTCTCAACATGCCACTCCTTTCCTTCTTCTCTCTCTCTCTCTCTCTCTCTCTCTCTCTCTCTCTCTCTCTCTCTCTCTCTCTCTCTCTCTCTTATGTAACCTTTCTCTCTCTACATTTCTCTTTTCCTTATTCTCTCTCTCTCTCTCTCTCTCTCTCTCATCAGTACCCTCTCTCTATATGTCTCTTTTCCATCTTTTCTCTCTTCTCTATATATCTCTCTCTCTCCCCCTCTCTCTCTCTCTTCTCTCTTCTCTCTCTCTCTCTCTCTCTCTCTTTAAATTTAACATAACCACACTCAAACGGAGGCCAGAAAAAAAGGAGAGAGAGAAAAAAACAAGAGAAAATCAAATAAAAGCTAAACTATGGCCGTACCCCTAACCGCCACCCCCACCCCCCCCCGCTACTCGCAGCAAGAAGAATTTTTATCTGCAATTCCGGGTCGTGGCCGACCTATATCGAAACCCCAAAGTAACGAGAATCGACGCGGAATGGTTTCGCGAAAATCAAACGCGATACGTAAAAAGGACCCCGGGGGAATTTAGGGCGTAAAAGGACCCCTGAGGGGATTTAGGGTCAAAATATTCTCTCTCTCGCTTTTTGTCCCCGAAAGTGTCAGTGATGCAAAACCTACAGATTTACAGTATAGTGCGTGCCCCCGTAGGGGGTTAGTGCCGTCAGTGCACCTCACGTGGTGCACTGTAGGCACTGCTTTAGGTTCTTTGCAGCGTCCTTTCGGCCCCTAGCTGCAATCCCTTTCATTTCTTTTATCGTACCTCCATTCATATTATCTTTCCTACATCTTGCTATCCATCTCTCCTGACAATTATTTTATTGTGCAACTGCGAGGTTTTCCCCGTTACACCCTTCAAACTTACCTACACTCAATTTCCTTTCCAGCGCTGAATGACCTCATAGGATAAAATAAATCTGTCCCTATTTTTCTTATGTTATCCTTCACATATACTAGACATTTGCTATAATAAAGCCCACAAAAAGTTTTATAGTGAAAGTAACAAGGAGAAAGAAACCCCTAAGAACATTCTTAGCTTGCCTTATTTTAGTGGTTTTGAAAACATAAAATCATTGTTAAAATCTTTTAATGTCAACCTCGTTTTTTCCTATAATAACACACTAAAAGGAATGCTAATAAAAAAATAGCCCTAAGGAAAACAACAACATAATATATAAAATTCCATGTTTGGACTGCCCCTCTTTTTATATCGGCCAATCCAGCAGGGATTTAGATGTACGGATTAAACAGCATAAATATTCTGTCAAAACTGGACAAACATTTAATGCTCTATTCATTCGTTTAAGTGAAAACTCTCACAGGATAAACTGGACTGAAAGTTCAGTGATTGCCAGATCGAACGATTTCTCCTCTAGAAATCTCTTAGAATCTGATATTATACAGCTTACTTCCAGTCGGAATATTAATCTTAGCCCTGGCATGTATTATTTGGACCCCTGTATAAGTAAAATGTAAAAAAATTACCTAAAAGATAAAATCACTGACTTAATTAAAAATTAGTTACCTTATATATTTTTTATTTATTCGTACGTTTAATATAAATATTTTTTTGTTACAAATGTTCACCCTGTAAAAATCTTTATAATTCACAGAGCTGTATATTTTTTTATAACATCTTGTTGTGGTCGGTCACCTTGTATAATCTTTTAATTGTTCTGCCCTTGTTTTTTGAGCCGTTGAACCCAATCCTTTGTAAAATCTCTCAAATATTAACCATGTTTTGTTGTGTCTGCTAATCCTTTAATTGTGTTGGATTCCAGGTACATATTTTTTTCCTTTGTAATTAACCATCTGTCATTTATACCAGCCTTCTTTGTAGACTTATTTTTATATTTCTTCAGTCTGCTAAGTAAAGGACTAATGTCGAAAGGCCTTGCAACACTCCGTTGTTTCTCATTCATTCGTGGATTTTGTCTTTATATATATATATATATATATATATATATATATATATATATATATATATATATATACATACACACGTGTGTGTGTGTATGTGCATTCACCATACACTTTTTTACCCTTGGGTTCCACAGCAAGTGTCTAGAGATGAAGCTTCTACTTTACATTTTTTGTGTAAACTCTCATTATATCTCTCCTTTCCCATTTCTCTCTCTCTCTCTCTCTTCCCATTTCCCTCTCCTCTCTATGTCTTCTGTATCCTCTCTCTCTCTCTCTCTGTTCATGTAGCCATTAACCAAAGTGTCACGATAAACAGATATGATTTTAGTGATGTTGGTAGTTTCCCATTTTTCGTTTCATTATTATATATTCAGTTAAATGATCGTAACATAATTCGCTAGATCTTGGGAACAAGACCCATTGTTCCCTATAGGTGGAAGTTATTCCCAGTGTAGTGAGTTCGATATGAAACGATATTTGTTTGTTAATATATATATATATATATATATATATATATATATATATATATATATATATATATATATATATATATATATATATATATATATATATACATACATACATGTGTGTAATCATATTAAAGTACATATACATTTTCCTTTTTAAATAATTTTTCTGAAGCTCTTTGTCCTGGCTCAGTAGGCATTAAAGCGACTGTGTGTGTAATCATATGCACCGCAATGATAACACCGAACTCCAACGCTATTTTGCCAAACAATCATTTCATTTTCCTTTTTTAAAATAATTTTTGGTCTGTTACTGAAGCTAAAGGCTTTGTTTCCTGGCTCTGTAGCCTAGGCATTAAGGAAGAGGTTGCCTAAGACTGGTAACTGATTGATCGAGCAGACGCAATGGCTGATTGATTTAACACCACGATACGTCAAAACGGCATTGCAATGGCAAAGGTCGCTGATCCGTGATTGGTGACAAATGGATAGTTGCCTAAAGGCAGATTGCCTATGGAATGTGTCTGGGTTGCCTAAAGGGCATGATTTTCCTATGGAATAGGTAAAGGATGCCTAAACAGTAGTTGTTGGTCTGTTACTGAGAAGGGGTTGCCTAAGGGCATGATTTTCCTGTGGAATAGACGGTCTGTTACTGGGAAGAGGTTGCCTAAAGGCATGATTTTCCTGTGGAACAGACAGTCTGTTATTGGGAAGAGGTTGCCTAAAGGCATGATTTTCCTATGGAATAGACAGTCTGTTACTGGGAAGAGGTTGCCTAAGGGCATGATTTTCCTATGGAATAGACAGTCTGTTACTGGGAAGAGGTTGCCTAAAGGCATGATTTTCCTATGGAATAGACAGTCTGTTACTGGGAAGAGGTTGCCTAAGGGCATGATTTTCCTATGGAATAGACAGTCTGTAACTGGGAAGAGGTTGCCTAAGGGCATGATTTTCCTATGGAATAGACAGTCTGTTACTGGGAAGAGGTTGCCTAAAGGCATGATTTTCCTATGGAATAGACAGTCTGTTACTGGGAAAAGGTTGCCTAAGGGCATGATTTTCCTATGGAATAGACTGTCTGTTACTGGGAAGAGGTTGCCTAAGGGCATGATTTTCCTATGGAATAGACAGTCTGTTACTGGGAAGAGGTTGCCTAAAGGCATGATTTTCCTATGGAATAGACAGTCTGTTACTGGGAAGAGGTTGCCTAAAGGCATGATTTTCCTATGGAATAGACAGTCTGTTACTGGGAAGAGGTTGCCTAAGGGCATGATTTTCCTATGGAATAGACAGTCTGTTACTGGGAAGAGGTTGCCTAAAGGCATGATTTTCCTATGGAATAGACAGTCTGTAACTGGGAAGAGGTTGCCTAAGGGCATGATTTTCCTATGGAATAGACAGTCTGTAACTGGGAAGAGGTTGCCTAAGGGCATGATTTTCCTATGGAATAGACAGTCTGTTACTGGGAAGAGGTTGCCTAAGGGCATGATTTTCCTATGGAATAGACAGTCTGTTACTGGGAAGAGGTTGCCTAAGGGCATGATTTTCCTATGGAATAGACAGTCTGTAACTGGGAAGAGGTTGCCTAAGGGCATGATTTTCCTATGGAACAGACAGTCTGTTACTGGGAAGCGGTTGCCTAAAGGCATGATTTTCCTATGGAATAGACAGTCTGTTATTGGGAAGAGGTTGCCTAAAGGCATGATTTTCCTATGGAATAGACAGTCTGTAACTGGGAAGAGGTTGCCTAAGGGCATGATTTTCCTATGGAATACACAGTCTGTTACTGGGAAGCGGTTGCCTAAAGGCATGATTTTCCTATGGAATAGACAGTCTGTTACTGGGAAAAGGTTGCCTAAGGGCATGATTTTCCTATGGGCATGATTTTTCCTATGGAATAGACAGTCTGTAACTGGGAAGAGGTTGCCTAAGGGCATGATTTTCCTATGGAATAGACAGTCTGTTACTGGGAAGCGGTTGCCTAAAGGCATGATTTTCCTATGGAATAGACAGTCTGTAACTGGGAAGAGGTTGCCTAAGGGCATGATTTTCCTATGGAATAGACAGTCTGTTACTGGGAAGAGGTTGCCTAAAGGCATGATTTTCCTATGGAATAGACAGTCTGTTATTGGGAAGAGGTTGCCTGAGGGCATGATTTTCCTATGGAATAGACAGTCTGTTACTGGGAAGAGGTTGCCTAAAGGCATGATTTTCCTATGGAACAGACAGTCTGTTACTGGGAAGAGGTTGCCTAAAGGCATGATTTTCCTATGGAACAGACAGTCTGTTTTTGGGAAGAGGTTGCCTGAGGGCATGATTTTCCTATGGAATAGACAGACTGTTACTGGGAAGAGGTTGCCTAAGGGCATGATTTTCCTATGGAATAGACAGTCTGTTACTGGGAAGAGGTTGCCTAAAGGCATGATTTTCCTATGGAATAGACAGTCTGTTACTGGGAAGAGGTTGCCTAAGGGCATGATTTTCCTATGGAACAGATTACCTACAAGACTGATTTGGTTGTCAGTCTGGGTTGCCTAAGGAGTTTTTGGATGCCTAGGGGAATGGTTGTTGCCGTAGGGTAAGAGTTGCCTATGAGATTATTTACTAATTATCTACCATGCCCTGGGTTTGGTAGTGTTAGTGACCAATGTTTAAAACCAAAGAGATGTTAATCAATCAATCAATTTCTGCTAAGATTTTAGTGGTTAGTGTTATCTTTTTCTCATGTTGCATCTTTTCCCTCTCTCTCTCTCTCTCTCTCTCTCTCTCTCTCTCTCTTTTGAGTTCCCAGCTACTGAATAAAATAATAACTCCCTATAAACTGTGCATGTTAATGAAATCATACTTGAAACGGTGCTCTCTCTCTTTCTCTCTCTCTCTCTCTTTTGAGTTTCCAGCTATTGAATGAAATAACAACTCCCTATAAACTCAAACGGTGCTCTCTCTCTCTCTCTCTCTCTCTCTCTCTCTCTCTCTCTCTCTCTCTCTCTCTCTCTCTCTCTCTCTTTCGAGATCCCAGCTACTGAATGAAATAATAACTCCCTATAAACTTTATATGTAAATTAAATCATACTTGAAACGGGTCTCTCTCTCTCGCTCTCTCTCTCTCTCTCTCTCTCTCTCTCTCTCTCTCTGTCCCAGAGATACCTAAACACTGGCATATGGCTGCCACAGATCAGAAAATGAACCTGAATGATGAACTGCCCAAAAATCATCGACTGATGAAATGCATTCCGGCGTCGGATTACTGACCAAGAATTATGAGGACGATCCAGAGTCATAAAGGCGAATGTCAGGTCATTTTTGCCATTCGTGACACGGTTCCAGACTTGAAAATGCTCATTTAGGTCGAAAACTGTTTCGGTATTTACAGCAGTGGCTCGAAAAGATGGTTTTTAAAAGAGGGGGAACTGAAAAAGAACTGGATTACGGGAAACAGGATTTTATTTGTTCCCTGGTATAGGGAAAGTGGATTATCGTAGCGTTGTTATGGATTACATAAACTACAGAATTATTTGTATTTTATTTTAAAAGAATATAATATAAAGACACAAAGCAAATGGTGCATCTGTGATTATATTGTAATATGGAAAAAACGAGATTTCACTTGATTATAAGTATAATTTTTTTCTCTCTCTCTCTCTCTTTCAGCTGATCCCGTGTACCTATTTACAACCGGATCGAGGCGATTATTTCAGAGGAAAAGAACCAACCGAACGTAAGTTTCGGAAACGAACGAAAGATTTGGAAAAGAACGCAATCAATTAAATCCCATTTTCCTTGAGCATCGTTGGGTTTCAAAAATGCTCGGCGCTCATTTTGCAGCCACTTCATAATTGCATTCTCCCCCACTTCATCTTGTTCCGAAAAGTGATTTAGCTCTTAATATGAGGCTGGAAGGCCCACCTGGGCCCCTTTATTAGTTTGCATTTTGGGGGAAAATTTGATTGACTGCAGTGAATCGGTGGCGATGTATGTGTGTGTATGTATATACAGTATATATAAATATTATATATATATGTATATATATATATATAATATATAAATATATATATATACATATATATATATAAATATATATATATATATATATATATATATATATATATATATATATATATATATATATATATATAATATAATGTGTGTGTTTGTGAATCAGTGAGTAAGTGAGAATGCATTAATACACTACAAATAAACATTTGAAAAGGATGTCAGGTAAATATAGCCTTCTCTTGAGCTTTTAATACTAAAAAATTCCCCACATACTGTAATGAGCAAAATAGTTTCCATGACAACAAGCCATGAACTCTAATATGATTCCTGTTAACAGTCGAATATTCCGAGAAGGTTTCATAAAGCATATAGAGTATATGGCAAGTTTCATCGGATTCCGTTCGCCCTTTCTTGAGATATCATGATAATTGACAAGCACACGGGAAATTGAATCTCTTTCGGACATCGATGCAACAAGAATATAATAATAATAATAATAATAATAATAATAATAATAATAATAATAATAATAATAATAAATAATATAATTATAATATCATTATTAATATTATCATTATTATTAATATTATTATTATTATTATTATTATTATTATTATTATTACTTTAGCCTTTAAAAAACAGCTGTTTCCTTTTACGAAACACCCATCATGCTACGTATGTTTGATGACTGAATGGTGGATAATCAACATGCCAATTTGCAGCCCTCTAGCCTCAGTAGTTTTTAAGATCTGACGTCAGACAGAAAAAGTGCGGACAGAAAAAAGTGCGGCCGGACAGACAAAGCCGGCACAACAGTTTTCTTTTACGGAAAACTAAAAAGGATAACCTAATTAAACGTGCTATTTCACCAAATTCATTTTAGGTCGAGGCTCCGTCTCGTCCTTTTGAACTGTGGGATGATGCTGATGGGAGAAAATTCAATCCCATTAGACACTCTCGTGATTTATCTCGAATGTGTGAGAGCGACCTGCTTCGTTCGCTGTTGTGTTTCGTGACTCGGCAGGAAAAACAACCAACCTTGTGACACTTTGGTTAATGGTTACAAGAACTGAGAGAGAGAGAGAGAGAGAGAGAGAGAGAGAGAGAGAGAGAGAGAGAGAGAGAGAGAGAGAGAGAGAGAGAGAAATAAATGGAAAAAAGAGAGATATGGTGAGCGAGTTTACAGAAAAGAGAGAGAGAGAGAGAGAGAGAGAGAGAGAGAGAGAGAGAGAGAGAGAGAGAGAGAGAGAGAGAAAGAAAAAGTATATCTTAGTTTAACCAGACCACTGAGCTGATTAACAGCTCTCCAGAGAGAGAGAGAGAGAGAGAGAGAGAGAGAGAGAGAGAGAGAGAGAGAGATATATATATGGAAATATATATATATATATATATATATATATATATATATATATATATATATATATATAGAGAGAGAGAGAGAGAGAGAGAGAGAGAGAGAGAGAGAGAGAGAGAGAGAGAGAGAGAGAGACTTGAAGTTCCACCACTCTTCCTACCGCATTCCATCTTTTTTATCTCGATAAATTTCACGCAGTGTTTTGTGACTCCAAAGAGTAGGAGCAGAACAGAGGCAGCCCCCAAGAGGAGCTTTTCATTACGGCTATTCCCTGCCCTTTGATCGGTTATTCTCTTTTTATGCTCACGCGGGCGCTTTTAATTGATTTCATTTATTACTTCAAATGATCGTCGTGCCTTCGGGCAAGTTTCCACGACTGCGGCGAAGTAAGTACTTACTGGGTTTTGCGGTCATACGATTGTTATAACCGAGATCTCTTTCATAATATTGTTGATTGTGTCATTTATTATATATATAAATTATCTATATTATATATACATATATATATATATATATATATATATATATATATATATATATATATATATATATATATATATATATATACACACACACACAATAATATTATGTATAAATCTGGATAATTACATTAGTGATTTTGCACTCAGCTTAGAATTAACATAATGTCCTTGTCTATACAGTTTGCTTTCTATTTATTTTAATAAGTTGAATATATAGATATGTGGTCAGGTAGGCAACGTGACCTCGTTCTGATTACTCGGGATGCGGGATCGATTCCCGCTGCCGAGCATCAGAATTTACTTCATATTTCTTGCATTTAGATTTAAGGCTTTGTAGTGACAAGCGTATCCAAAAAGTGTGAAGAATTAGAGAAGTTAAGAGGGCATTGTGGCTATTACAACTACATACGTACACACACTGTATGCCATATTTAATATTAACAAGCTTAAGAAAAGAGTCTATTATGCTGTATTTGTAGGTCATTTCAGTACAATTATTAACTTTATACACGAGTGTTTAAGGGTTGGAAAATGGAATAGAAAATAAGTCCTTTATTCAAATCGGTCAGCCATTGAAATATTGTTCCCCAAAGCTCCGTTTCTCAAACATAAACTTTCTGGAAAACTTTTTCCCCTTTAACCAGTTAATTAAACTCAATAAAACCTCTGTGAGTTATTAATTTCTTTGTGTTTGTTCGAGGAAACTTCAGAACGCAGAAGTTTGTCGTATTTGTTACAATGGAGATGAAGGAATTTTCCTTAAAAATATTAAACACTGTGCAAAACTTATCTATCTTAAATAAGGAATTTTTTCATTTTAAAAATATTAAAGACTGTGCAAAACTTATCTATCCAAATAATGAATTGTAATTTTAAAAATATTAAAGACCATGCAAAACTTATCTATCGTAAATAAGGAATTTTTTAATTTTAAAAACTTTAAAGACTATGCAAAACTTATCTATCCCAAATAAGGAATTGTGATTTTAATAATATTAAAGACTATGCAAAACTTATCTATCCTAAATAAGGAAATTTTTAATTTTAAAAACATTAAAGACTATGCAAAGCTTATCTATCCCAAATAAGGAATTGTGATTTTAAAAATATTAAAGAATATGCAAAACTTATCTATCCTAAATAAGGAATTTTTTAATTTTAAAAATATTAAAACTATGCAAAACTTATCTATCCCAAATAAGGAATTGTAATTTTAAAAATATTTAAGAATATGCAAAACTTATTTATCCTAAATAAGGAATCTTTTAATTGTAAAAATATTAAAACTATGCAAAACTTATCCATCCCAAATAAGGAATTGTGATTTTAAAAATATTAAAGAATATGCAAAACTTATCTATCCTAAATAAGGAATCTTTTAATTGTAAAAATATTGAAGACTATGCAAAACACATCTATCCCAAATAAAGAATTGTAATTTACCGGGAAGAATTCAGGCGTTGAATCATTTTTCCGTTGACCGCCTGACAGAGAGAATGAAATATTTGCTGACATGAGAATTAACGACATTGCAATAAAAATTGCCAGGAATGAAAGCAAAGTAAAAATCCTAAGCCGAAGAAAGACATGGAGACATTAATTATATTTCGTGCAATACATGAAAAATAACTAAACTATTTCCTTTCATATACTTCAGTTAGTTTATTGAGTGAATTCAAACTAAAATTTTACTGTTCATTTTTAACAGCTATTTATTGGACGATATTCATAATATCATTCACTATTTTACACTTTCACCAGTTTATACACTTTCTCTTCAGTTCCCAATTATCCCAAATCTCTTTCTGTATTTCACTTTACTTTCTCTTAATTCTTCCCAGTGAACACCATAATATTCTTTGGAAGCTTGAATATCAAGTCAGTGGCCCCTTTGGTGGGCTTGTTCATCTACTGAATAATAATAATAATAATAATAATAATAATAATAATAATAATAATAATAATAATAATAATAATAATAATAATAATAATAATAATAATAATAATAATAATAATAATAATAATTAATGTTGCGTCATCTACTAATATAAAATTTCTATTTTGTAACAAGGAGTTTTTTCCTTTTCTGTCAGTAGCTTAATAATTCATGGTATAAAATAACTTCATTATTTTAAACGCAATCTAAACTGATCATTATTTTTGCCATTTTGTTATGTCCACTTGAAAACTTCCAGTTAAAAAAAGATCATATGGGAATTCAGGGCGTTTAACTAGATTATTCAAAATTAAAATTGAACCTTACAGAATTTGTTAAATCGTCATTACATTGACCCCCATAAAATTAAATCGTGTAAAACTCTCTAATTGTAGATTAGGCGTGAACTGAAATTATGAATAAAATTACCCGTTCTGTCGTTCTGGGCCAGAAATTTGTTGTTGGATTAACTACAGTACATTGGTACTGTATGTGATATTAGGTATCTTTGATTTTTTTATTATTATTACTACATATTACTATATCTGGTATCTTTTTTTTCCTGTATAATTGCCATATATTACTATATCCGGTATATTCGTATTTTCCATTTATAAATACTACAAATTACTATATCCGATATCTTTGTATTTTTCCTGTATAATTAACACATATTACTATATCCGGTACATTTGTATTTTTCATGTATGTATACTATATGTTTCTAATGTACACATACACCTACAATTACGGTATATTACTAGTGTACCTTATACTGTTAGATTTATAACGGTAATATAAGGGAGGTCGAGACGGCAAGTTCTTACGTTAAAAGTATGGTCTCATTTTCACCGAGATGTAACCGAGTACAAGAACCTTTCCCTAAAAAAAGCGGGACGCCTTATCTTCAAAACTAACCACAGAATTTTCTTGAAAATAATCTCATTGTGTTTCCCACCCCAAAATTACTCTCAACATATTTAATTTAACCTAACCTAACCTAGAGGCGTGGGGAAAAAACCGGGGCTGGTGCAATACTAGCATACATCTCGGGAATTTGCAGTACGGTACCTAGACAGGGACAAAGGTACTGTCATTCTCTGTACTGATATAGAGGCGCGTGTTTGAATTTCTCTTTTCTTGGTCCTCATTTCTGTTAGTTTGTCTCTTAGCAGAATTACGCAAAATCTTATATGTCGGCTTTAACGAAAAGGCAGACTTCCTGGAGACAGCCCCCCTAGGGGGTTAGCGCCGTCAGTTCACCTCATGCGGTGCTCTGTAGGCATTACTTAGGTTCTTTGCAGCGTGTCTTCGGCCCCTAGCTGCAACCCCTTTCGTTCCTTTTACTGTGCCTCCGTTCATATTCTCTTTCTTCCACCTTACTATCCACCCCCTCCTATCAGTTGTTTCATAGTGCAACTGCTTTGAGGTTTTCCTCCTGTTACACCTTTCAAAACCTTCTACTGTCAGCGCTGAATGACCTCATAGGTTTCGGTGCTTGGCCTTTGGCCTAAATTCTGTATTCAGTTCAATTCAGTTCAACTCTTGACGATAACAATTGATTGCATTTTGGGAGAGGTAGGAATTGTAACTGTTGAGAGGAGGAGAGCGAGGACGTTTACAAGAGTATGTTCCTCAAGCCTTGGCGGAGATTTGTGGTTCTCTAAACGCAATCGTTAATATCATTATTTCTTTGCTTAACTGAACACAGAGTAATCATTATTTTCCTTAGCTAATAAATAAAAAAAAAAAAGTGAAAGCAAAACATCAGCGCCGTCTAGAAATCCATTCTGTTTTGCAGTTCACCAAAGCCATCTCATCAATCACCTTGTTGATACCTCCTCGTCTTGCTGGGAAAAGCGAAGGGAGGTGAATGAGAAATGAAATGAAAGGAATGAGAAATGAATGGGAAATGAAAATGAAGAAATGAATGAATGAATGAAATGAAGGAAATGAATGGGAAATGAAAGAAATGAAAAATGAATGAGAAATGAAAGGAAATTAATGAGAAATGAATGAAAAATGAAATGAAATGAATGAGAAATGAAGGGAAATGAATGAAAAATGAAAGGAAATCAATGAGAAATGATGGGAAATGAATGATATATAATGAAATGAATGAGAAATGAAAGGAAAAGAATGAGAAATGAAGGGAAATGAGAAATGAAAGGAAGTGAATGAGAAATGAAGGAAAATGGATGAGAAATAAAGGAAATGAAAGTGAATGAATGAGAATTGAAGGGAAATGAATGGGAAATGAAGCGTGTTTTGCATAGGACGCATCGTAAAAAGCCTGGAGATGAATAACTTTTAGAAAGGAGCATAGAAAGTAATAGATAACAGAATGAATATGCAGTGAATTAACGAAAATGACTGAGGAATAAAGTGTATTTTGAACGGGACGTTTTGTAAAATGTTTGGAGATGAATAAGTTTTAGAAAGTAAGAAACTGAAATAAGCATTGAATTGAAATGATTACGAGCGCTTCCTGGAGGATTAAATAAAAGCAAATGACGAAGCAAATGTTGAAGTTTAGTGAAATTTATTTAGAAATGAATCACTGCACAGTGGAATTAAAACAAAGAAAATGCTTAAATGTAACTGACTAACAATTCATTACAAAAGAGCGTGAGGAACCTTTGAGAAAGAGAGAATATTCAAAGATATTTCTCAGATATATTAGATAAATGAAGTTTGTTCTTGGTCAACGATGTGATACGTTGACGTTGGAAGAAAAAGTATGAATATTAATTGGAGATTTCGAGATAAAGATGTGAAGAAGGGGAAGAGAATTGAGATGGATATTACGTAAGAGGGGTCTGATGGAAGAGACATAATTAAGGACTCGTCCATTTGTAGTTAAATCTTGGAGTTAAGACTGGGAAGACCAGGATAGTGATTTTATTACACTTTGAAATAATTTTTCCATATTAACGAAATTTCTCTCTCTCTCTCTTTCTCTCTCTTTTCATGTAATTCTTGTAAAAAGCAACAAAAAACACGTTATATCTTCTTACCAGTATATTTATCACGGTGCTTGAATTAATGCAAATGGCCTTAGGGGAAATCTTTCTCTCTTTGCCGACTGCTTTTCCTGATATAGCTCGACTGTTTCGACACAAAGAGAGAGAGAGAGAGAGAGAGAGAGAGAGAGAGAGAGAGAGAGAGAGAGAGAGAGAGAGAGAGAGAGAGAGAGAGAGAGACTGAATATTTTTACTAGTAGTATATATACTCGTACATATATATGTGTGTGTACGTATGTATTCATGAATGTAAGTATACTTCATACAGTTTCCATGTCAATAAATATGAGTGTCTTATTTGTGAAATTTATTATATATATATATATATATATACATATATATATATATATATATATATATATATATATATATAAACTATATACAGTATACATATATATATATATATATATATATATATATATATATATAAATATATATATATATATATGGGTATATATATATGTATATATATACATATATATAATAATATATAGTATATATATTTATATATGTATGTATATATAATATGTACAGTCACTCATAAATGTTTTGCAAAATGTTCCAGAAGTTTTCGTTCACCTGACAATAATTTAATCGTGCTATATATACAAGGAAATGCGCTTTTCTTACTCGATTTTGGTTATTAATCCTACGGTGAACAATATAAAAGAAGAATGGCGAGTGAAAAATCCGTATTACGAAAAATAACGGAACATTTTGAAAATTTCCGCTCGTGATGGTAGGGCAAAAGGGTCAAATGAAAAACTATAGTTAGTTTTACATTCAGTCCTTACGGGAGTCAATTCAGAGACTTTCTTCTTCATGGATAAACAACCAGTCTGCTAACACCCAATGGATACTTTAGTGTCAGAGAGAAGGAAAGAAAGAATAGAATGATTAAATAAAGGAATTATAATAATGATGAAGAGAGAAATAAAGTTAAGATAATATTGACAGAGAAATTAAAAACCGTTGTTTCATGCGCTTACGATGGAGTTGCCAAAGAGCGCCAGATGTCACTAGTATAAGCTGTTGTCCGAATAGTTTTGAAGTATGTTGCAAAACATTTTTGGGTGATTGTAAACACACACACATACATACATTATATATATATATATATGAAGCTCATGAATAAGGCACTCAGACTTATAAACATGGGAATTATATGAACTAGTTCAGAAAAACCGCAATCACAAAAGTATGAATTTGGCCACATACAGGGAAAATTGATCAAAGCAAGAAGAACATCAATATAATTCTAGAAACAAAACAAAAAAAGCGAAGGGAATGAAGAAAACATGAAAATCACCAGAGAAAAGAACAGTGTTGTGTGAAGAGGAATGAATAAAGGATAAATAACAAGGAATAAGGAAAACTAGACAAAATATTAGTTCAGTGAAAAACACTGACTTCATACCAGAATCATGCAACTGGGGAAAGGCCCACTGAGTACGAAGAACTGGAATGAAGTAAATTATTATTATTATTATTATTATTATTATTATTATTATTATTATTATTATTATTATTATTATTCAGAAGATGAATCCTATTCATAAGGAACAAGCCCACAATGGTCATTCACTTGAAATTCCAACTTCCCAAGAATATCGCGGCGTTCATTTGAAAGAAGTAACAAGTAGCTCAGGAACTGAAGGTGCAAGAATGCTTGCAGTAAAGCAACTAAATGACTGCTGGATGGAATTTAAGGTGTCAGCCTCTCAGGCACTTTTGATTCCAATTTATCTCAAACTTTGCGAGCCATTTAACAGCTGGACGCGAGCCAAAGACTCATTTGCATATCTGTAGGACTCCGGAAGATAATCAAGCGTAAACCCAGTCCTGAGAGCGTTCTAGGAACCTTGGTAGTCTGGTCAAAACCTCTTGGGATAAAAATCGAATTTTCTTCTCTCTCGGAGATCTTTCACATTCAGAATTGACCCCTGATTATATATATATATATATACATATATATTATTTATATATATATATATATATATATATATATATATATATATATATATATATATATATATATATATATATATATATATATATATATATACACACACACTCATGCATACATACACATATGCATACACATACACCCGCCTCGAAAAGAACAAGAAAGAAAAGAGAAGTAGATAACCATCTTGGAGGAGTAGTCTGAATTTTTCCCTTATTTCTCTCTCGCGAGTTCTTTTCGATTTCCACCAAAGATAACCCCTTTCTTCTTCTTTTTTTTTTTCCATGACCCTCTCCAATGTCTCTTTCGTTGAAGTTGTGCCAAAACTTCAGCGAGGAAGCAAGAGTATGACAATGGACTGGTGCTTAGTGATAAGGGAAGTTGCAGGAATGTTTTCGGTGGGCTGAAAGAAGAGCAGCTCTCTCTCTCTCTCTCTCTTTATATCTTTCAGCGATTTCTGATCTCAGCAGTAGCCTGAACGAATTTCTTCGATCCGTTAAGGTTTATTTTGAGTTGTGTGACGTAGGTGCCTTTTTATGCACCTCTTCGGTTTTTTTTTTTTGCCATATTT
Organism: Macrobrachium rosenbergii; assembly: GCF_040412425.1. Classification (NCBI taxonomy): domain Eukaryota; kingdom Metazoa; phylum Arthropoda; class Malacostraca; order Decapoda; family Palaemonidae; genus Macrobrachium; species Macrobrachium rosenbergii. The sequence continues at coordinate 35,109,982 of NC_089756.1, read as the reverse complement.
CCATCTAATTCGAACATTCTCTCTCTCTTTCTTAATTATTGGAAGCTGCCAACGGTGACAGTACAATGATTAATTATTTTTACCCCCCCCCCCACTCTCTCTCTCTCTCAATGATTGGAAGCCGCCAACAGCGACAATATAATTATTATTTATTTTACAGTCTCTCTCTCTCTCTCTATCTCAATTATTGGAACCCGCCAATAGCGACAATATAATTATTATTTATTTTACAGTCTCTCTCTCTCTCTCTTAACTATTGGAAGCTGCCAACAGCGACAGTATAATTATTATTTATTTTACAGTCTCTCTCTCTCTCTCTCTCTCTCTCTCTCTCTCTCTCTCTCTCTCTCTCTCTCTCTCGGTAGCCACTGCCTCCGTCAGAATGCATATCACCATATCTTAATTCAAAAGGGGGTCCTTCGGTGAGGTTTTCCTTAGACCAGCATTTGTTAATTTTTACGTCTAATCAAAAAGTAGATTTTGGATTGTTTGTAGATACTTTCAACGAGTTTGAAAAAAAATTGGAATAATAAGAGAGAACAACTTTTCCTTCTGAAAACAGTTGAAGTCATCTTGAATATAGTATGGGACGAAAATCACGAACAACGGGAGGCACAATTCAACAGCCATGGGAAATTATGCACTCATCCCGATCCACTTCTAAGATGGAAAGATCTGGGATATACGCAAGGTTCAAACACCATTGGAAAAGTACATTTTTACCTATTTATTACTTCAATTCATTTTTTTCTCTTTTTTAATAAGTGAGATCTCTTCTTTCGTTTTTCCCTCTACCTCCTTTTACTTCTTCCTAATGAACACCATATTCTTTGGAAGCTTGAACTTCAAGTCAGTGGCCCCTTTGGTGGGCTTGTTCCATATGAATAGGTTTCGTCTTCTGAATAATAATAATAATTAAAGTTACAGCTGGACTCATTGAGCCTCACTGACTCCAGAACTCCTGTGAAACAAGCAACACCTTTATCTCTTCACTCTGGAAATATTAAATGGTTTTTAAATATTATTATTATTATTATTATTATTATTATTATTATTATTATTATTATTATTATTATTATTATTATTATTATTATTATATTCAGTAGATTAAACCTATTCACATGGAACAACCCACTAAAGGCGCCACTGATTTGAAATTCAAGCTTCCAAAGAATATGGTGTTCATTAGGAAGAATTACGAGGAAGTAAAGTGAAATACAGAGAAACTAAACAGCACAATCCAGCATTCTCGATTCCAGAGAGGTGGGAATGAACACCTGTTCCACAGACCAATTAAGTGAAACCCTGGAAAGTTTTAGAAGTAGTTTGAAATCGGGAGTTTCGCCATTAAACAGTTATTTGTTTAAGGTTCCTCCCTCGATGTAAAGAAACACTCACTCTAACAGATCATCTTGGAAGGAAGTAGGGCATCAGAGCTTGAACCACCGCGGAAAAAGTATGATACGAGATCTTGAACATCTACGAAAAAGTATATGAAAATTGAACAGCTGCAAGAGAGTATAAAATATAAAAGATTGAACGAACAACTACGAAAAAGTATAATACGAAAATCTGAATAGCCTCGACGAAGTATAATGTAAAAGCTTGAACAACTGCAGAAAAGTATATGAAAGTTTGAACAACTGCAGAAAAGTTATGAAAGTTTCAACATCTTCAAAAGAGTAAAATATGCGAGTGTGAACCACCGCAGAAAAAGTATGAAAAAAGATCTTGAACAACTACGAAAAAGTATGATATGAAAAACTGAACAGCTGCAACAAAGTTATAATGTAAAAGCTTGAACAACTGTAGAAAAGTTTATGAAAGTTTGAACATCTTCAAAAGGGTATAACATGTGAGCTTGAACAACTGCAAAAAATCATAATATGAGATCTTGGACAACTACAATAAAAGTGTAATATGACAAACTGAACAGCTGCAAGAAAGTATAACATAAAAGCTTGAACAATTGCAGAAATATATATATATATATATATATATATATATATATATATATATATATATATATATATATATATATATAATTTATATATATATATATGTATATGTATGTATATATATATATATATATATATATATATATATATATATATATATATATATATATATATATATTAACTATATTAACTTTGAACAAAAAAATGTATATGAGAACTTTAATAACCAAAAAAAGTATGATGCAAGAGACGGAATATTGCAAAAAGAATGACGTCGTAAGAATTTGAGTAACTGCAAGAAAAGAGTGATTGAATCATTTGAACAGCTGAGAAACACGACACAAACAGCATTTCTGTCTTCCTAATCTCATTTAACTTTATATCTCTTGTCGCGAGTAAATTGGAGTAAAATTCAACAAAGAAGGAAAGGGATTCAAGATTAAATTAGGTATGTTGACGCTTGCTTGCGAAATTATCTCCATATTTATTCATTTCCTTATTTTCTTCTCTTCATTTTCCGTTTTTTTCTACATAGTGGCATCGATATATGTTATCCTGGTATTGGTAATGGCAGATCTAATTCTGTTCTGTAGAAGTTTCCTACTTAACTTATTGGTTATGTGGGCTTCTTCCTTATGAAGGTTCCTTTTTAACTTAATGGTCCTGTAGGCTTCTTCCTTATGAAAGTTCCTTTTTTAACTTAATGGTCCTGTATGTTCCTTTTTAACTTAATGCTTTTCCATTTGAAAGTTCCTTTTTTAACTTAATGGTCCTGTAATGAAAGTTCCTTTTTTTAACTTAATGGTCCTGTAGGCTTCTTCCTTATGAAAGTTCCTTTTTTTAACTTAATGGTCCTGTAGGCTTCTTCCTTATGAAAGTTCCTTTTTTAACTTAATGGTCCTGTTGGCATTTTCCTTATGAAAGTTCCTTTTTTAACTTAATGGTCATGTAGGCTTCTTCCATTCCTTTAACTTAATGGTCCTGCAGGCTTCTTCCATTTTCCTTTTTAACTTAATGGTCATGTTGGCATTTTCCTTTTAACTAATGAAAGTTCCTTTTTAACTTAATGGTCATGTAGGCTTCTTCCATTTGAAAGTTCCTTTTTAACTTAATGGTCCTGCAGGCTTCTTCCATCTGAAAGTTCCTTTTTTAACTTAATGGTCATGTAGGCTTCTTCCATTTGAAAGTTCCTTTTTAACTTAATGGTCCTGCAGGCTTCTTCCATCTGAAAGTTCCTTTTTTAACTTAATGGTCCTGTAGGCTTCTTCCTTATGAAAGTTCCTTTTTTACTTAATGGTCATGTAGGCTTCTTCCATTTGAAAGTTCCTTTTTTAACTTAATGGTCCTGTTGGCTTCTTCCATTTGAAAGTTCCTTTTTTAACTTAATGGTCCTGTAAGCTTCTTCCATTTGAAAGTTCCTTTTTTAACTTAATGGTCATGTAGGCTTCTTCCATTTGAAAGTTCCTTTTTTAATTTAATGGTCCTTCCTTATGAAAGTTCCCATTTTAACTTAATGGTCCTTCTTCCATTTGAAAGTTCCTTTTTTAACTTAATGGTCATTAATTTTCCATAATGTTCCTTTTTAACTTAATGGTCATTAGGCTTCTTCCATTTGAAAGTTCCTTTTTAACTTAATGGTCATGTAGGCTTCTTCCATTTGAAAGTTCCTTTTTAAACTTAATGGTCATGTAGGCTTTTGAATGTTCCATTTGAAAGTTCCTTTTTTAACTTAATGGTCATGTAGGCTTCTTCCATTTGAATGTTCCTTTTTAACTTAATGGTCATGTAGGCTTCTTCCATTTGAATGTTCCTTTTTAACTTAATGGTCTTGTAGGCTTCTTCCATTTGAAAGTTCCTTTTTAACATGTAGGCTTCTTCCATTTGAATGTTCTTTTGTAGGCTTCCATTTGAATGTTCCTTTTTTAACTTAATGGTCATGTAGGCTTCTTCCATTTGAATGTTCCTTTTTAACTTAATGGTCATGTAGGCTTCTTCCATTTGAAAGTTCCTTTTTTAACTTAATGGTCATGTAGGCTTCTTCCATTTGAAAGTTCCTTTTTTAACTTAATGGTCATGTAGGCTTCTTCCATTTGAATGTTCCTTTTTAACTTAATGGTCATGTAGGCTTCTTCCATTTGAATGTTTTTAACTTAATGGTCATGTAGGCTTCTTCCATTTGAAAGTTCCTTTTTTAACTTAATGGTCAAGGTTCTTCCATTTGAACCTTTTTAACTTAATGGTCTTGTAGGCTTCTTCCATTTGAAAGTTCCTTTTTTAACTTAATGGTCATGTAGGCTTCTTCCATTTGAATGTTCCTTTTTAACTTAATGGTCATGTAGGCTTCTTCCATTTGAAAGTTCCTTTTTTAACTTAATGGTCATGTAGGCTTCTTCCATTTGAAAGTTCCTTTTTAACTTAATGGTCATTATTTGACTTTTAATGGTCATGTAGGCTTCTTCCATTTGAAAGTTCCTTTTTAACTTAATGGTCATGTAGGCTTCTTCCATTTGAAAGTTCCTTTTTAACTTAATGGTCATGTAGGCTTCTTCCATTTGAATGGGTCATGTTGGCATTTTCCTTTAACTTAATGGAAATTTGTTCCTTTTAACTTAATGGTCCTGTGGTCATGTAGGCTTCTTCCATTTGAAAGTTCCTTTTTAATTTAATGGTCATGTAGTCCTTTGAAAGTTCCTTTCCATTTGAAAGTTCTTCCATTTGAATGTTTTAACTTAATGGTCATGTAGGCTTCTTCCATTTGAAAGTTCCTTTCTTAACTTAATGATGCTGTAGGTTTCTTCCTTATGAAAGTTCCTTTTTTAACTTAATGGTCATGTAGGCTTCTTCCATTTGAAAGTTCCCATTTTTAACTTAACTTAATGATGCTGTTCCATTTGAATGTTCCTTTCCTTAATGATTTGAATGTTCCTTTTTTAATTTGAATGTTCCTTTTTAACTTAATGGTCATGTAGGCTTCTTCCATTTGAAAGTTCAACACATGGTCATATTCTTTTAATAATTCCTTTTTAACTTAATGGTCATAATAATTTGAATGTTCCTAATAATCTTGTAGGCTAATTCCATTTGAAAGTTCCTAATTTTAATAATAACTTTTACATATGAATAAGAAAAAAGATTTAAATAATATGTCCTAATTTAATAATAACCATTACATATGAATAAGAAAAAGATTTAAGAATATGTCCTGTTAATAATAAAGCTAATAATAATAATAATAATAATAATAATAATAATAATAATAATAATGAATTAAATAATAATTTTTACATATGAATAAGAAATAGGTTCAAGAATACATCATCTTTATCACCATGAGAAGCCGGCATTATGACTAGCGAAACCCTATTTATAAATAAAAACAAACGCTTCGCTTCAGAGAAAGATCGTCCTCATTGGCAATACATCACACACGCCGAATCGACACCGCAATATTATGCCTCAACGGTATGGAGGATAATGCTCGTATAAATAACAGCAGCCGCGTTAAATTACGTTCCTTGAAGATTTGTCGGGGAAACTGAAAGCATTTCACATGCAAAAATGAGAAGTTATAGAAGTGGGCTTCTTTCCCCCAAAGGAATTTTTCGCGTGACGAGTGGCCGCCTGAGTTTTCGAGCTGGGAAGAAGCTGCCCAAGTTAGGCGAGGCGTGGGCTGAAATTTGAAAAAAAAAAAAAAAAAAAAAAATTCGGTGGGCAAAAAATTATTTGCGAGTTTAACCAGTGAGCTGATTAACAGCTCTCTAGGGCTGAAAATTAGACTATTTTTACGTGATGGACTGTAATACAGCTTATTGTGGAATCCGAACCACATTATATTTGTAATTGGTGTTCTTCACTGAATAACTACCAAAGATGTATTTGTTGGTGTTAGCGAGAATATTATTTGTAAATGGATGAATAATTAACTAACACTTGTTGGTGTTATTGGATATTCTCTAGTATCTTAACTCTAATTAGTATTCTCCAGTTTGTAGTTTATGCAAATCTTTTTGGGGATTGTTACAGATATTTTCATTATTTCTAGACATTCAAGAAGACGCGAAATTACTAAGATATGAATTAGTGACAAATGTTAATGAGCTGTGTATTACAAGGATAAAGAGAGAAATATAACTTAAAAATTCTCCAGTACCGTAACTCTATTTATTGGTATTATTAGATATTCTGTAGTTTGTAGTTTATGCAAATCTTGTGGGGAGTGTCACAGAAATTTTCATTATTCCTGGACATTCAGGAAGGCGCAACATTACTAAAATATGAATTAGTGGTAAATGTTAATGAGCTAAGTATTACTAGGATAATGAGAGGAATATAACTTGAATTACCAAGACAAAAAAATAAGAAATATTAATGGTCTATAAATTCCAAGGGTAAGAAGACGAATAAATATTTAAAATTTAAAAAAATAATATACAGAAAAAACTATACAATAAAACGTACGTAATTTTTAAAAAATAATAATGAAAAATGAATACTGATGACCCAAGGGGTTAAAAATTAGGTGCACTGTAGGCATTACTTAAGTAACTGCATAATCCCTTTTTGTAAAATGAATCAATGAGCTGCTCTCCTCTTTCACCTCAAACTTACAGTGCCTTATAGCTGAATGGCCAGTAAATTCTATATTCTATTCTGTTCTAATACTGATGACCGCAGCAATACCTCAAGCATCCAAAAACACATTCAACAGTGAAAGGACCTTATTCATTCGAGCATTCAGTGAATAACACTGAAACCGAAACCTGTTCAAACAAATCAAGGAAACCGCCCCCCCGTGTCGTGTCTGGAAAAAGTTTACTGATAATAAAGTTTTCAAAATCACTCAAAACCTGATGCGCCCCGATTCTCGTTATTTGAATATGTAAAATCCAGCTCGCGGTACGGGGGAAACTAACCCGCTCTCAAAATACCTACTTTTTTTTTATTTAATTCTTGCGTGTGCGCTATTTCGGGAATTTTTGTCGGTGTTTTATGGGTAAATAAATCGGCCTCTGTAGGTAAAAAGATTTTGAAATGCGGAATGAAAATCGTGTACCCACATACACACTTGTAATATATATATATATATATATATACATATATATATATATATATATATATATATATATATATAAATATATAAACAAAGAGAAACAAGAGAAACAATGTTAGTAAAGGCCTTTTCGACTTCTTGTCCTTTACTTAAAAAGGACATGAAGTCGAAAAAGGCCTTGCAGCACTCCATTGTTTCTCTTTCCTTCATGGGTTTTGTTTTTATATATTCATCACGTTCCATATTTTCGTGATTTATACAGTTTATATATATATATATATATATATATATATATATATATATATATATATATATATATATATATATATGTATATATATATATATATATATATATATATATACATACATATATATATGTATATAAGCATACGTTGTGTGTGTGTGTGAATGTATTATGTTTGCGCTTGTAAATGTTCAGGTAAAAATGTGTCATCACGGGAGACCTTCCTCGTGTTAAATTTTCTCCCAAGATTATGAGACATTATCATAATGAAAACAATCATGGATTAAAACCACGAATGTCAACCTTACAATGATCAATATCAAAGTCCTTTCTGTCTCTTTAATTCTTGAAAAATCTTTTGAGTCGGATTTACCATAAGCTATGATATGCCAATACTCATTGTTATGAATAATGACTTTATAGTCAGCCATTCCAAACCGATTTTCCTTCCACTCGCCTTCCAATTAATCTCCTCTTCCTCATTCTATCTTCTGCTCTTTCTTTCGCATCCTTATCCATGACCTTGGTAGCTGTGACGCCAGATAACCAACGATTAACCAGTTCTTGAGCCTTCATTACACTTCAAATTCTGCTCGTAACGTTGTTGAAAAGTCAAGGAAAATCGAATAAATTAAACGCAATAATTGTGAAGACTAAAAAAGCAGAATAGATATATTAAAAGACAATATATGTAGGTAATGAAAGAATAAGGGGAGAGACTCAGGCACAGAGTTAATCAAGGCAAAAAGGAAAAAGAAAATAAAAAAGAAGTACCGAGACCTTTATTTAAAAGACTCGACCAGAAAGAGAGGGAGCCACTTGCAAAGGCATCACCGCGATGAAAGGGATCCATTTCCGCGAAAGAGGGAGGAAGAAAGGATTAATAACAGGAAGGCGAAAGAGAAACAGAGGGGTTTAAAGGCTAATGATGAGAGAGGAGAAATAATCCGCGAGGAGAGAGGGCTCGAAAAGAAGGGGATGATAACGAGAGAGAGACAGGAATAGAGAGGAACCATAAAATGGCGGTTACAACCTGCTACAAGGAGGGTAATTGAGAGGAGGTCTGAGATCGAGGGAATTTACAGAGAATTTCCTCATTTTCTCTCTGATGGAAAGTTGAGCAGGAAATCCGGAGGTAGGAGTTGGTCTAAGTTGTTTTATTTATTAATTATATCTGAATGTTTCCCGATGAGAACTTCATTTTAATTTAATGACTGTTGTCGCTTTTTGTTTACGAAAATGTGAAGAATCTGTATCTTACTCTGCCTTATAAAACCTGTATTTTTTCCCCGTAGGGGGTTAGTGCCATCAGTGCACCTCACGCGGTACACAGTAGGCATTATTTAAGGTTCTTCGCAGCGTCCTTTCCTTAGGCCCCTATCTACAATACCTTTCATTCCTTTTACTGTACCTCCGTTCATATTTTCTTCCATCTTACTTACCTCAACCCTCTCCTAACAATTGTTGCACAGTGCAACTGCATTGAGGTTTTCCTCCTGTTACGTCTTTCAGACCTTTTTACTGTCAGCTTCCCTTTTCAGCGTTGAATGACCTTATAGGTCCCAGCGCTTAGCCTTTACCCTAAATTCTGTATTCTCTTTTATTCTATGAAATCCGAAAAAGAGAAGAAATGTATTATAACCAGCAGCAAAATCTTTTATTTCTGCTTTACATATTCTTCTTGGTCACCCTTTTCGAGAGCGTGGTAGAGGTCCTCGTTGTGGGCGTCATTGAAGTTCTTGAATATGCAAATTGGGTTTGACCCCAGTGCTGGATTAGGGTCAAGTTGGTATGTACAGTAAACTGTTTGTTGCTCTTGTTTGTTTCCATGATTTTTTTTTTTTTGAGGGACGTTTTTGGTTTTTATCTGTAATGTGGTTGCAGGAGAATGTGCTATATTCTATAAATATATATATATATATATAATATATATATATATATATATATATATATATATATATATATATATATATATATATATATATATATATATATATATATACATATATATATATATATATATATATATATATATATATATATATATATATATATATATATATATATATATATGTGTGTGTATGTATGTATATATATATGTATATACATACACACACATACATAATAAACATACATACATACATACATATAGAAAAGCCTGTGTTTATGCGAGTGTGTTATCAAAAATATTTCTTAAGTAGACTCATCATCATTTTCCATATCGTCTCTTGCTCATCATTCAGACCTCATGCATTATCCTATTTTTTCTTTCCTTGTGGAATTGAAATGTAAAATTTTCGCCACAGGCCAAGCGTTGTGACCTATGAGGTCATTCGCAGCTGAAAATAATGTTGAAATAATGGCCACGAACGGGTGGAAGTAACATGGGAGGAAGAGAATATGAACGGAGGTGAAGTAAAAGGAATGTAAGGGGCTGCAGCTAGGGGCCGAAGGGACGCTACAGAGATCCTTCCTGGTTTCTTCTTGAAACCAGGAACCGAAAAATCCTTTTTCCTAGAAGGCATTCTTGATCTGATATTCTGGCATAAAAACACAATCAGTCAAACTCGTAATAGAGGAATTGGTAAAAAATTAGAGGTGAAAAACATACTCCTCTCTCTCTCTCTCTCTCTCTCTCTCTCTCTCTCTCTCTCTCTCTCTTCCATGTTATTTTACAAAGATTACCTCTTATAACTCGTCTTCAGAACGATATAAAAAAAAAATCCTATTACTCTGTTCTTGCACAAGAAAACGAAACTAGAAAAAAACACTAAAAAAAAAACAGGAAAACGGGGATGAATAAAACTCCACAAACACCAAACAGAAGAAAAAGAAAAAGGAGTGAGTAGAGAGTGGTTGGAAAGGAAAACATTCGATAAAAGGGGGAAAGAGAACGGAATGAAATAGCGCAAATTACCTCATAGAAAACCGTGTGATTTTTACCAGGGAGCTTTTTTTTTCTTTCTCGGTACCAGGGAACAAAAAAAAAAAAAAAAACTTTTAATCTTGTCTGCAGGGGTGCTGATTCAGGAATGGTAAATAAGTTCGGGGAATAAAAGGAGATTGCTAATGTTGATTGTTTATACTGCAGATGTATAAAAAAAATTACACACATTTTATTAAATACAAAATCCGTCTTACCGCATGTATGGTTGTATGTATAAATACATGTATTTTGCTTGATAGATTAATTGTTATGACAGGCAAAATGATACAATTCTTCTTATCACATGTGTGATGGTATGTATAAATACATGTATTTTGCTAGATAGATTAATTGTTATGACAGGCAAGATGATACAATTCCTCTTATCACATATATGATGGTATGTATAAATATATGTATTTTGTCAGATATATTGATGGTTATGATAGGCAAGAAAATACAATTCGTCTTACCACATATATGATGGCATGTATAAATACAAGTATCTTGCCAGATATATCAATTATTATGACAGGTGAGAAGTGCAAGAATTTGTCTAAAATACAGAAAAGCATCTGTACAGGTGTAGTAATTAGCCACGGTCACCTGCATGTGTTTGCACAGGTGAGCGCTGTCACGTTTGCTTTGAAATTGTATTTTTAGGCAAAACGCCTCTTTGTTGAACAACAATCAGAGCACTCGTACAGTGTTTGTACAAGAATGAATGTGGTACTTGACTGTTTGTTACGTTTTATGTTAGGCGTTTTGGTTTCATTATATATATATATATATATATATATATATATATATATATATATATATATATATATATATATATATATATATGTATATGTATGTATATATATGTATATACATATATGTATGTATGTATGTATGTATATATATATATATATATATATATATATATATATATATATATATATATATATATATATATATATATATATATATATATATATTTATATATATATTTTTTTTTTATGTGTTCTGTCTCTGTTCCAAGACCCAATTCCCGGAAACTCGTTTGAAGAGCAAAGGAATGTGATCTCCGGATATGACAATGACAAGGACTCCTTCCACAAAGCGCTATGTAAGGTGAATCTCAGCTTTTTTGGTCATGTGATAACCCCTTTGTAAATAACAATCTCGCTAAATTAAGATGATGCCGCGGAAATTGCTTATAGCCTTGCTACCATATTCGCAGCATTGTCTGTTTAGGTTACCTTTCGAGATAAGAGACAAATAGAATTCACTTGAACTGGTGGGAATTCTTGACAAAGTTACAAACTTTTCAGCATTATCAATGATCTCTTCAAGCAATTATTTGGCTTATTTATTGTGCAATAACGAAAATAGTCATGTAAGATTTTTGCAGTAGACAGATAAAAAACATAACAGATCGGCAAGAAATATATGAACAAGTTTCTCCCAGCTAAATTAAAACCCCGCAAACAAAAGTGTATTGAGTGTTTCATGTGATCATTAAAATTCCTCTCTATTCAGTGGCGTCATAACTTATATTAGACGAAAATGAATTCGTAGTTACGTTCAGCTGACAAATCTTGGCGGAATCCAGCGGATCAAGGGAATGTGTATTACAAAATGATTGATGATGCTAAACTTTTGGGAGATCTGGCCCCAGGCGCGTTCAGTGTTCGCCTGTGTTGCATAAAACCCAACATCCTTGCAATTACATTTGATAAAGTGAATTAACCTCCATCTTAATAGAGAAATAATTTTTCTTTGATGACACTAATTTTGAGAAAAATGTGATATTCGATCAATTTTTATTAGGTGTTGGATAGATTTAAATTAAAAAATAGTCGCTACTACTTGAAGACTGATTATTGATCTTATAGCCCATGCAACTTGATAGACTATATTATTGATCTATATAGCCCATATATAATATATATATATATATATATATATATATATATGTATGTATGTATGTATGTATTTATATATATACATATATATATATATATATATATATATATATATATATATATATATATATATATATATATATATATATATATATATATATATATATGTGTGTGTGTGTGTGTGTGTGTGTGTATGTGTGTGTGTGAATCCGCCTCGGAACTAAAAATCTTAATAACAAAAAAAAAAAAAAGATTAATATGAAGTCAGTCTCATGTGTATAATTCCTCCCAGATCGGCATGAGGCTTCAGTGGAATCTTCTGTCTGGATACCGAAGGCCTTCCAGCAGAAGCCGAAATCCCTTTTCCTCGGAGCCAGCGAAGCTTCTCTGGAGGCTCCATGGATCCTATAGTAGCTCGGAGGAGACAAGTGGCGTTTTTGGAAACTAGGGCTCTCTCAGGCACGTCATACCAGCAGTCATGAAAATGTTTTGTGTACTATTGTTGAATTTGTTTGTGTTTTCCAGTGGCCTTTTTAAAGGATTTTGCTCTTATAACTTATTCGGGGACGCGCAGACTTCTGCATTCGTCCCAACTCGGCTTGAAAGAATCAAGGTTTTCGAATTCTTCAAGAAGACGACGGAAGAGAAGAGAGTGAAAAAGGAAATCAAGAAAGTCAAGGATCACGTCATTCGCACTCTCGTCTCAGAAATTACGGATCTTGATTTCAGTGTTTTGAATATCGCCAAAAAGGACCATCTTAACGCTCACAGGATACAGCTCCAACAGTCAAAAAAAGCGCAGGAAATTCTCGAGGTTATGGATGAGATTTACTATTGTTGTCCACATTTGCGAGACCTGGTGAATTCCTGCGAGGCAGCAAGCGGGAAACTAGAAGACGAAAAGATCGGAACGGAAAAGACTGAAACCAGAAAGTCACAGCCACGGAATAATGATGTCCACCCTGACGAAAACGTCCAGCCAAGTCGAGATGATGTTCTGGCGGAGGCTGAGCAGGAAACTGGAAGTCTTCTCGGAGAATTGATGGAAGTCTTCGAGGAGAAGATTAGCGCAGTCAGGAAAGGTCTACGATTTGGATTTGACGAAGAGAAGTCCAGCTGTGAGTTTGGCAAGGAAGAAGATTCTGCGAAGGAAGAGGTTAGTGTTGACCACGAAAGAGAGCCCCTCAAAAGAGAGATGCAAGAATGTCAGCGGCAAAAAGAGAGCCTCAGTGAAGCTCGAAAAATTCTTGACGATGAAAAAATGTCTATCGTCCTGAAGAGACAAGAGCTTGACGAAGAAAAAGATTCCCTTTGCCGCGAAAGAGAAGATTTCGAAAAGGAAAAGGAAGACTTTGTTCGCCAGAAGTTGGACTTGGTAAAAATGGAAGAATCTCTTCGCAATGAAAGAATGGATCTCTTCAGGGAAACAGAAGAATTTAAAAGGCAAAGAGAGTCGTTTGACAGACAGCAGCAAGCTTTCTGTGAAGAACGGGAAGACTTTAATCGGAAAAAAGAGGACCTGGTTAAGATTGTACAATCGCTGCATGAGGAAGAAATGGTTCTCGACAGGGAAAATCGAGAATTTGACGTTGAAAAACAAATTGCCATTGAGAAATGGAAGCCTCTATTAAGGAAAGAGAAGTCACCAGCAAGGAAAAAGAAGAGGCAGTAAACGATGAAAAGCAAGAATGCCCTGAGGAAACAGCCATGGAAGATATAGAGTTTGATAAGGAAATAATGCTACAGACCATTGCTGACATGAGAAAGAGGGACGAAAAAGGCAATGTGCACGTAAACACCGTTAATGGATGGAAGGTTTACGTAAAGAAGTACATTGCGACCCTGGATAGTGAGCCGTACATGGACCTTCAGGCTCTAACTAAAATGAGGACGAAACCTGTCTTCGAGAAACAGCCGGAGGCAGCAGTGAGCTCCACCAGCATGGTCAAGGTAGAGATCAATAACCATTTCAGGGAATTGGTCTGGCAACGTGAACTGAACTGCTACTCCATAATGACCCTGGATGCTGCCGTGGATTTAGGCCTTGACCAGGACATGATAAAATTGACGCCTTCCACAATCGATCGCCAATTTTTCGGGGATTTAGCAGTTGTAGGTGTTATCGAGAACGTGGAAGTGATTCTCGACAACAACATAAAAGTTGTCGTTGATTTCTACGTTCAGAACAGATACATGTATCCGAACGTTTCCCTGGGCAGGGAAGTGCTTTGGCGCTATGGTTTTGTCCGCCAGTTCGATGAAAATGGATCTACACTCTTCATCAAGAACAAGGAAAATAGGGCTGGGAACCTCGAGTATCCTGGTGTCCCTCTGACGTTTAATGTCCACCTTGAGCCCACAAGAAAGGGTCAAGAGGCCATTATCCATCTTAGAGAAGGAGACAGGAACCTAGTGAGGTCTGAGTTCCTGAAAAAGAAAAGAAATGTCACTTTTCTGGGACCAGAAACGGGGAGTAGGACCTTTTGTAGACTCTCTTATCTTAAGTACCAAACATGGAAAGACAGCCCCAGTGAAATGGTCGTTACAGACAACGTACCTCAAGGAAATGGGGATATATTCTAGGAACAAATTTCCTCAGTAAGGTAAAGGCTATAGTAGATTATAGTCAGAAAATGTTGTATGTCAAGATCAGTAGAAAGTATTGGTACCGTTTCAATTTGGGCGAGCATGAGTAAGGTTACCACATAAGGCCTTGGAGATTTAGATGAATAGCTGATGGGTGGCCTTACACATCCACAATGCACAGGAAGTGATCGACCATTGTGGGCATACAGAACTGATGGTAAAACGGCCAGGAAGGCGTTGTGACTGGCTGGTGGATCGTTTGCATCATGTTTGCTGGATCCTTGGGTTGCCTCCAGCTTGCCAGTCGCTGGTCCTCTGGTTGTGGGTGGATACGTGCATCTGCTGGGGTCAGGACATTGGGGCATGGGCCTGAGGCTTGTTGAGAAGTCAAAGGGCTGTACCGTCTGGGTGCCGTACCTTGAATGGTGTGGCACCGGTGGGCAGGCGGTATGGCTTCAGAGAGAGAGAGAGAGAGAGAGAGAGAGAGAGAGAGAGAGAGAGAGAGACAGAGAGAGAGAGAGAGAGAGACTTCTGGTTTCTCTGCAGGCCTCTTGGTGGGGTTGCTAGCCCTGCATCCTTTGTCTAGTCCCCAGTAGATGCTGGTACCCATTTGCAGCTAGGTGGACTGGTGAGTGGTAGGCTGGGAGCAGTCCAGGGACCTGGTGGATGTGGTGTGGATGGTACATCACTCACTCAGTTTAGATGAATGGCTGCTTTGTTGGCCTTAGCACCCACAATGCACTTGATGTGATTGACTATTGTGGGAATGGAAAACTGTTGGCAACACAGCTACTAAGGCTCTGTGACTTGCTGGTGGAGCATTTGCATCATGTTTGCTGGATCCTTGGGTTACCCCTAGCTTGCCACCCACTGGTCACCTGGCTGTGGGTGGATACCTGCATCAGCTGGAGTCAGGACATTGGAGCATGGGCCTGAGGATTGTTGGGGAGTCAGAGGGCCCATGCTGTCTGGGTGCCATACCTTGAATGGTGTGGCACCGGTGGGCAGGCAGTATGACTTCTGGTTTCCTGCAGGCCTCTTGGTGGGGTTGCTGGCCCTGCATCCTTTGTCTAGTCCCCAGTAGATGCTGGTATCCATTTGCAGCTAGGTGGACTGGTGAGTGGTAGGCTGGGAGCAGTCCAGGGACCTGGTGGATGTGGTGTGGATGGTACATCACTCACTCAGTTTAGATGAATGGCTGTTTGTTGGCCCTAGCACCCACAATGCACTTGATGTGATTGACTATTGTGGGAATGGAAAACTGTTGGCAACACAGCTACTAAGGCTCTGTGACTTGCTGGTGGAGCATTTGCATCATGTTTGCTGGATCCTTGGGTTACCCCTTAGCTTGCCACCCACTGGTCACCTGGCTGTGGGTGGATACCTGCATCAGCTGGAGTCAGGACATTGGAGCATGGGCCTGAGGATTGTTGGGGGAGTCAGAGGGCCATGCTGTCTGGGTGCCATACCTTGAATGGTGTGGCACCGGTGGGCAGGCAGTATGACTTCTGGTTTCCTGCAGGCCTCTTGGTGGGGTTGCTGGCCCTGCATCCTTTGTCTAGTCCCAGTAGATGCTGGTACCCATTTGCAGCTAGGTGGACTGGTGAGTGGTAGGCTGGGAGCAGTCCAGGGACCTGGTGGATGTGGTGTGAATGGTACATCACTCACTCAGTTTAGATGAATGGCTGTTTGTCTGGCCCTAGCACCCACAATGCACTTGATGATTGACTATTGTGGGAATGGAAAACTGTTGGCAACACAGCTACTAAGGCTCTGTGACTTGCTGGTGGAGCATTTGCATCATGTTTGCTGGATCCTTGGGTTACCCCTAGCTTGCCACCCACTGGTCACCTGGCTGTGGGTGGATACCTGCATCAGCTGGAGTCAGGACATTGGAGCATGGGCCTGAGGATTGTTGGGGAGTCAGAGGGCCATGCTGTCTGGGTGCCATACCTGAATGGTGTGGCACCGGTGGGCAGGCAGTATGACTTCTGGTTTCCTGCAGGCCTCTTGGTGGGGTTGCTGGCCCTGCATCCTTGTCTAGTCCCCAGAGATGCTGGTACCCATTTGCAGCTAGGTGGACTGGTGAGTGGTAGGCTGGGAGCAGTCCAGGGACCTGGTGGATGTGGTGGATGGTACATCACTCACTCAGTTTAGATGAATGGCTGTTTGTTGGTTCTAGCACCCACAATGCACTTGATGGATTGACTATTGTGGGAATGGAAACTGCTGGCAACACAGCTACTAAGGCTCTGGATTGCTGGGAGAATGTTGGTCATCATGGATGGTTACCCAGAGGGCTAGCTTGCCACCCACTGGTCACCTGGCTGTGGTGTGGATACCTGAAGCTGGCTGGACATTGCATGGGCCTGAGGATTGTTGGGGAGTCAGAGGGCCATGCAACCTGAATGGTGGCACCAGCTGGAGTGGGCAGGCAGTTGACTTCTGGGTTTCACCTGCAGGCAGTTGACTTCTGGTTTCCTGCATCTCTGCATCCTTTGTCTAGTCCCCCAGATGCTGGTAAATTGTTTGCAGCCTGGTGGACTGTGGTAGGCTGGGAGCAGTCCAGGGACCTGGTGGATGTGGTGGATGGCACATCACTCACTCAGTTTAGATGAATGGCTGTTTGCTGGCCCTAGCACCCACAATGCATGATGTGATTGACTATTGTGGGAATGGAAAACTGTTGGCAACACAGCTACTAAGGCTCTGTGACTTGCTGGTGGAGCATTTGCAGCTTGGTTACCTCTTTGCTTGCCACCCACTGGTCACCTGGCTGTGGGTGGATACCTGCATCAGCTGGAGTCAGGACATTGGAGCATGGGCCTGAGGATTGTTGGGGAGTCAGAGGGCCATGCTGTCTGGGTGCCATACCTGAATGGTGTGGCACCGGTGGGCAGGCAGTATGACTTCTGGTTTTCCCTGCAGGCCTCTTGGTGGGGTTGCTGGCCCTGCATCCTTTGTCTAGTCCCCAGTAGATGCTGGTACCCATTTGCAGCTAGGTGGACTGGGTGAGTGGTAGGCTGGGAGCAGTCCAGGGACCTGGTGGATGTGGTGTGGATGGTACATCACTCACTCAGTTTAGATGAATGGCTGTTTGCTGGCCTCTAGCACCCACAATGCACTGATGTGATTGACTATTGTGGGAATGGAAACTGTTGGCAACACAGCTACTAAGGCTCTGTGACTTGCTGGTGGAGCATTTGCATCATGTTTGCTGGATCCTTGGGTTACCCCTAGCTTGCCACCCACTGGTCACCTGGCTGTGGGTGGATACCTGCATCAGCTGGAGTCAGGACATTGGAGCATGGGCCTGAGGATTGTTGGGGAGTCAGAGGGCCATGCTGTCTGGGTGCCATACCTTGAATGGTGTGGCACCGGTGGTGCAGGCAGTATGACTTCTGGTTTCCCTGCAGGCCTCTTTTTGGTGGGGTTGCTGGCCCTGCATCCTTTGTCTAGTCCCCAGTAGATGCTGGTACCCATTTGCAGCTAGGTGGACTGGTGAGTGGTAGGCTGGGAGCAGTCCAGGGACCTGGTGGATGTGGTGTGGATGGTACATCACTCACTCAGTTTAGATGAATGGCTGTTTGCTGGTCTAGCACCCACAATGCACTTGATGTGATTGACTATTGTGGGAATGGAAAACTGTTGGCAACACAGCTACTAAGGCTCTGTGACTTGCTGGTGGAGCATTTGCATCATGTTTGCTGGATCCTGTTACCCCTAGCTTGCCACCCACTGGTCACCTGGCTGTGGGTGGATACCTGCATCAGCTGGAGTCAGGACATTGGAGCATGGGCCTGAGGATTGTTGGGGAGTCAGAGGGCCATGCTGTCTGGGTGCCATACCTTGAATGGTGTGGCACCGTGGGCAGGCAGTATGACTTCTGGTTTCCTGCAGGCCTCTTGGTGGGGTTGCTGGCCCTGCATCCTTTGTCTAGTCCCCAGTAGATGCTGGTACCCATTTGCAGCTAGGTGGACTGGTGAGTGGTAGGCTGGGAGCAGTCCAGGGACCTGGTGGATGTGGTGTGGATGGTACATCACTCACTCAGTTTAGATGAATGGCTGTTTGCTGGTCTTAGCACCCACAATGCACTTGATGTGATTGACTATTGTGGGAATGGAAAACTGTTGGCAACACAGCTACTAAGGCTCTGTGACTTGCTGGTGGAGCATTTGCATCATGTTTGCTGGATCCTTGGGTTACCCCTAGCTTGCCACCCACTGGTCACCTGGCTGGGTGGATACCTGCATCAGCTGGAGTCAGGACATTGGAGCATGGGGCCTGAGGATTGTTGGGGAGTCAGAGGGCCATGCTGGGTGCCATACCTTGAATGGTGTGGCACCGTGGGCAGGCAGTATGACTTCTGGTTTCCCTGCAGGCCTCTTGGTGGGGTTGCTGGCCCTGCATCCTTTGTCTAGTCCCCAGTAGATGCTGGTACCCATTTGCAGCTAGGTGGACTGGTGAGTGGTAGGCTGGGAGCAGTCCAGGGACCTGGTGGATGGGTGTGGATGGTACATCACTCACTCAGTTTAGATGAATGGCTGTTTGCTGGCCCTAGCACCACAATGCACTTGATGTGATTGACTATTGTGGGAATGGAAAACTGTTGGCAACACAGCTACTAAGGCTCTGTGACTTGCTGGTGGAGCATTTGCATCATGTTTGCTGGATCCTGGGTTACCCCTAGCTTGCCACCCACTGGTCACCTGGCTGTGGGTGGATACCTGCATCAGCTGGAGTCAGGACATTGGAGCATGGGCCTGAGGATTGTTGGGGAGTCAGAGGGCCATGCTGTCTGGGTGCCATACCTTGAATGGTGTGGCACCGGTGGCAGGCAGTATGACTTCTGGTTTCCCTGCAGGCCTCTTGGTGGGGTTGCTGGCCTGCATCCTTTGTCTAGTCCCCAGTAGATGCTGGTACCCATTTGCAGCTAGGTGGACTGGTGAGTGGTAGGCTGGGAGCAGTCCAGGGACCTGGTGGATGTGGTGGATGGTACATCACTCACTTAGTTTAGATGAATGGCTGTTTGCTGGCCCTAGCACCCACAATGCACTTGATGTGATTGACTATTGTGGGAATGGAAAACTGTTGGCAACACAGCTACTAAGGCTCTGTGACTTGCTGGTGGAGCATTTGCATCATGTTTGCTGGATCCTTGGGTTACCCCTAGCTTGCCACCCACTGGTCACCTGGCTGTGGGTGGATACCTGCATCAGCTGGAGTCAGGACATTGGAGCATGGGCCTGAGGATTGTTGGGGAGTCAGAGGGATGTGCCATCTGGGTGCTATACCTTGAATGGTGTGGCACCGGTGGGCAGGCAGTATGAATTTCAAGTCAGTGGCTCATTTGGTGGGCTTGTTCAATATGAATAGGTTTAATCTGCTGAATAATAATAATAATAATAATAATAATAATAATAATAATAATAATAATAATAATAATAATAATAATAATAATTAATGTTGCGTTATCTGCTAATATCAAATTTCTATTTTGTGACTAGGAGTTTTTTCCCTCTCTGTCAATAGCTTAATAATTCATTGTATAAAATAGCTTCATTATTTTATACACAATCCAAACTGATCATTATTTGGCCATTTTATTAAGCCCATTGAAAACTTCTAATTAAAAAAAAGATCATATGGGCATTCGGGGCGTTTAACAAGATTATTCAAGATTAAAATTGCTCGTTACACAATTTGTTAAAATGTCATTACTTTGACACCTATAAAACTAAATCGTGTAAAACTCTCTAATTGCAGATTAGGCGTGAACTGAAATTATGATTAAAATTACCCCTTCTGTCGTTCTGGGCCCTAAATTTGCTGTTAGATCAAGTATGGTACATTGCTTTACTTTGAATTTTTTATTATTATTACTACATATTACTATATCCGGTACCTTTGTGTTTTTCCTAAATAATTACTACATATTACCATGTCCGGTATCATTATATTTTTCCTGTATAATCACTACATATTACCATATCCCATATATTTGTAATTTACGTGTACATATAAGTTACTTGAGTACACATACACCTACAATTACTGTATATTACTAGTGTACCTTATACTCTCAGATTTGACGGTAGCAGAAGGGAGGTCGAGACGGCAAGTTCTAACGTTAAAAGTATGGTCGCATTTTCCCGAGATGTAACCGGGCACCGGGACCTTTCCCTGAAAGAAGCGGGACGCCATATCTTAAAAACCAACCACAGAATTTTCTTAAAAATAATCTCATTATGTGTCCCACACCCTAAATACTCAAGCAGAGAGTATGGAAAGAATACCGGGGCTGGTGCAATGCTAGCATACATCTCAGGAATTTGCAGTGCGGTATCTGGACAGGGGCTGAGGTGCTGTCATTCTCCGCACTGACATAGAGGCGCGTGTTTGAGTTACTCTGTTAGTTAGGCTTCATTTCTGTTCGTTTTCCTCTGAGCAGAATCTTATATTTCGGCTTTAACGAAAAGGCAGACCTCCTGGCGACAGCCAACGTAGGGGGGATAGCGCCGTTAGTGCACCTTGTGCGGTGCACTGTAGGCATTACTTAAGGTTCTTTGCAGCGTGCCTTCGGTCCCTAGCTGGAACCCCTTTCGTTCCTTTTACTGTACCTCCGTTCATAGCAATTGATTCATAGTGCAGCTGCCAGCTTTTTCTCCTGTTACTTGACCTTTCAAACCTTTTACTGTCAATTTCCGTTTCAGCGCTGAATGACCTCATAGGTCCCAGTGCTTGACCTTTAGCCTAAATTCTATATTCAATTCAATTCAGTTCAACTCCTGACGATTACATTTTGGGAGAGGTAGGAAATGTGACTGTTGAGAGGAGGAGAACGAGGACGTTTAGAAGAGTACGTTGCTCAAGCCTTGGCGGAGATTTGTGGTCTCGAGACGCAATCGTTACTATCATTATTTCTTTGCGTAACTGAACACAAAGCAATAACTATTTTCCAAAGCTAATAAACGTATAAGTAATAAATAAAAAAACAAGTGAGAAGCAAAAGACATCAGCGCCGTCTAGAAATCCGTTCTGTTTTGCAGTTCACCAAAGCCACCTCATCAATCACCTTGTTGATACCTCCTCGTCTTGTTGGGAAAAGCGAAGGGAGATGAATGAGAAATGAAAGGAAATGAATGAGAAATGAAGGGATATGAATGATATATGAAAGGAAATGAATGAGAAATGAATAAGAAATGACAGAAAATGAACGAGAAATGAGAGGAAATGAATGAGAAATGAAAGGAAATGAAGGGAAATGAATGAAAAATGAAAGGAAATGAATGAGAAATACAGGGAAATGAAAAATAAATAAAGGGAAATGAAGTGAAATGAATAACAAATGACAGGAAATGTACGAGAAATGAAAGGAAATGAATGAGAAATGAAGGGAAATGAAAGGAAATTAAGGGACATTAATGAGAAATGAAGGGAAATTAATGAGAAAAGAAAGGAAATGAAGGGGATTGAATGAGAAATAAAGAAAATGAAACTAAATGAATGAAAAATGAAAGGAAATGAATGAGAAATTAAACGCGTATTGAATAGGACGTATCGTCAAATGTTTGGAGATGAATAACTTATAGAAAGGAGCATAGAAAGTAATAGATAGACGAGTGAATGAGCATTGAATTAACGAAAATGAATGCAAAGTAAAGTGTATGTTGAACGGGACGTTTTGTAAAATGTTTGGAGATGAATAACTTTCAGAAAGGAGAATAGAAATTATGAGATAAAACTGGAAGGTTATCCGGTATGATATAAAACAAATGACGAAGCAAATGTTTTAAGATTATTAGAATTAAAACAAAGAAAATGCTTAAATGTAACTGATTAACAATTCATTACAAAAGAGCGTGAAGAACCTTTGAGTAAGAGAGAATATTCAAAGATATTTCTGATATATTAGATAAATGAAGTGTGTTCTTAGGCAACGATGTGATAAGTCAGTGTTAGGAGAAAAAGTATGAATATTAATTGGAGATTTCGAGATAAAGACGCGAAGAAGGGGAAGAAAATTGAGATAGGTATTACGTAAGAATAGTTTGATGGAAAAGACAATTAATGACTGGTCCATTTGCAGTCAAATCTTGAAGTTAAGATTGGGAAGACCAGGATAGTGATTTTATTGCACTTTGAAATACCTTTTGCATATTCTCTCTCTCTCTCTCTTCTCTCTCTCTCTCTCTCTCTCTCTCTCTTCTTTGCCGACTGCCTTTCTTGATTTAGCTCGATTGTTTCGTCAGAGAGAGAGAGAGAGAGAGAGAGAGAGAGAGAGAGAGAGAGAGAGAGAGAGAGAGAGAGAGAGAGAGAGAGAGAGAGAGAGTGTGTGTCAGTCTTGAACACCTTGAGAGATCTAGATTGCTCGCATCTAGAGCAGTGTATTTTTGTTGACACAATAATAAAGAGGTGGAAAGTTGAAAGCTTTGATAGATCATTTTCCTTGATTTATTGTCCGGGTCGTACTTTTGAGCCCGAGACAGGCAGAATTTCTGATTTCTCGGTTGATCAGAATTAAAAAATAAAAGAGACACAAACAGCAAAAAGAGCGACCGTTTCTAATTGTTGTCATCTAAGAGTTATAGAGCCATAGAAAACGAGAATATCTATGCTACAGAGAAAACGGGAGGAGGAGTCTGCCTATTAAAGAAAACGGGACATGTTTGCCTAATCAAGAAAGCTGGGGGAGAGGAGCTGTTATAATGACGCTGGAAAGAGCTGTGTAATGATAAGGAAATGAAGACCCGATTATGTCGGATGATTATTGACGTTTGTAATTTCCCCTCGCAGCCTTTGAGTAAATGGAGCCGCGAACTTTGCTGCCAGCTTCTGGGAAATTATGGTGATGGGGGAAACATGCTCCTTGTCAGATCGGTAAGGCAGTGATTCTCTCTCTCTCTCTCTCTCTCTCTCTCTCTCTCTCTCTCTCTCTCTCTCTCTCTCGATAATAATAATAATAATATTA
The DNA here is from genome assembly GCF_040412425.1 of Macrobrachium rosenbergii. Classification (NCBI taxonomy): domain Eukaryota; kingdom Metazoa; phylum Arthropoda; class Malacostraca; order Decapoda; family Palaemonidae; genus Macrobrachium; species Macrobrachium rosenbergii. The sequence continues at coordinate 35,086,337 of NC_089756.1, read as the reverse complement.
CCATAGTGTATCTATCCAATTTGGATGGTTTCCTAGGCTGATTTCCCTTTAAAATAAAATGTTCTAAAATAAAAAAAAAAGTTCCCCGTCGGCTATGTCCTTCGTTCCGTCGGGTTTTCAACAAAAAGAAAAAGACTTCTGGTTTTAATTATTCACAAGAAAGAAAGTTATGAATTACTCTGGGGAAATTAGTAGCAATAAAATGAAATAATAGTTACGGCAACTACCCGCAACGGTCATGGCTCAATGGTACTGTTTTGAATTTAGGTGATATTGTGATAAATCGGTCTAACGATGTCGGTTTGAATTTAAGTGATATTGTGATAAATCAGTGAAACGATATCAAGATTTTGCAAAGGATACAATATACAACGATGAATATTCAAGTCATTTCTTAACAAATCATAATAATGATACGAGGTTTTTACAGGGGTTAGATACATTCAACAAAAAGAGAAAATGTTCTCCGTAGGGGGTGCACTGTAGGTATTACTTAAGGTTCTTTGTAGGGTGCCTAAGGCCCCTAGCTGCAACCCCTTTCGCTCCTTTTACTGTACCTCCTTTCATATTCTCTTTCTTCCATCCTACTTTCCACCCTCTCCTAACAATTGATTCTCAATGCAACTGCTTTGAGGTTTTCCTCCTGTTACACCTTTCAAACCTTTTAATGCCAATTTCCATTTCAGCGCTGAATGACCTCATAGGTCTCAGTGCTTGGCCTTTGGCCTAAACTCTATATTCAGTTCAGTAGAAAATGTCATACACTTCCGGTAAAAATCCGTGTTTCGAAGAAAACCGAAAAATCCAGAATTTCATTACAGTGAAAATTAATTCGCTTTAATACCTTGAATCAATTTCCATTTCAGCGCTGAAAGACCTCACAGGTCCCAGTGCTTGGCCTTTGGCCTAAATTCTATATTCAGTTCAACAGAAAATATTACACGCTTCTTGTAAAAATCCGTGTCCCGAAGAAAACCGAAAAATCCAGAATTTCTTTAATGTAAACTAATTCGTTTTAATGCATATATATATGTATGTATGTATGTATGTATGTATGTATGTATGTATGTATGTATGTATGTATGTATGTATGCATGTATGTATGGATGTATACTTCTTATATAGTTTTATATCAACAAATATGAGTGTCTTATTTGTAAATATATATATATAATATATATATATATATATATATATATATATATATATATATATATATATATATATATATATATATATATATATATATATATATATATGTAGTTCATGTATAAGGCACTCAGACTTATAAACACGGGAATTATATGAATTAATTCAGAGAAACCGTAATCACAGAGGTATAGGAAAAATTGATAAAAGCAGGAAGAACATCAATATTATAATTAGAGAAACTAAAAAAAAAAAAGCGAAGGGAATGAAGAGAACATGAATATCACCAGAGGAAAGAACAGCGTTGTGTGAAGGGGAAAGAATAAAGGATAAAGGAAAAAGAATAAGGAAAACTAGACGACAAAATGTTAGTTCAGTGGAAAAATATTGACTTCATACCAGAATCATGCAATTATGGAAAGGCCCACTAAGTACGAAGAACTGGAATGAGGTAAATTATTATTATTATTATTATTATTATTATTATTATTATTATTATTATTATTATTATTATTATTATTATTATAATAATAATAATAATAATAATAATAATAATAATAACAATAATAATAATAATAATAATAATAATAATAATAATAATATTATTATAATAATTATTATTATTATTCAGAAGATGAACCCCATTCTTATGAAACAAGTCCACAATGGCCATTCACTTCAAATTCAAGCTCCCCAAGAATATCACGGCGTTCATTTGAAAGAAGTAACAAGTCGCTCAGGAACTGAAGGTGCAAGAATGCTTGCAGTAAAGCAACTAAATAACTGTTGGATGGAATTTAAGGTGTCAGCCTCTCAGGCAATTTTGATTCCAATTTATCTCGGCTCTTGCAAGTCATTTAACAGCTGGACGCGAGCCAAAGACTTTATTTACATATCTGTAGGACTCCGGAAGATAATCAAGCGTAAACCCAGTCCTGAGAGCGTTCTGGCAACCTTGGTGGTCTAGTCAAAAGCTCTTGGGATAAAAATTAGAATTTTCTTTTCTCTCGGAGATGTTTCACATTCAGAATTGATCCCTGATTATATATATATATATATATATATATATATATATATATATATATATATATACACATACATACATATATACATACATACATACATACATACATACGTACATACACACTCGCTCCAAAAGAACAAGAATGAAAAAGAGAAAAAGTAGATAACCATCTTGGAGAAGTGGTCTGAATTTTACCCTTATTTCTCTCTCGCGAGTTCTTTTCGATTTCCACCGAAGATAACCCCTTTCTTCTTCTTCTTCTTTTTCCACGACCCTCTCCAATGTCTCTTTCGTTGAAGTTGTGCCAAAACTTCAGCGAGGAAGCAAGAGTATGACAATGGACTGGTGCTTAGTGATAAGGGAAGTTGCAGGAATGTTTTCGGTAGGCAGAGAGAAGAGCAGCTCTCTCTCTCTCTCTCTCTCTCTCTCTCTCTCTCTCTCTCTCTCTCTCACTTTCACTTTCAGCGATTTCTGATCTCAGCAGTAAACTGAACGAATTTCTTCGATCCGTTAAGGTTTTTTTTCCTTGAGTTGGAAGCTGCCAACGGTGACAGTACAATTATTAATTATTTTTACCTCTCTCTCTCTTAATTATTGGAAGGTGCGAACGGTGACAGTACAATGACTAATTATTTTAACCAAGGCTGCCATCGTATTCAACAAAACATGTTTGAAAGAGGGCCTATACCCTAAGAATAATAATAATAGTAATAATGAATTAAATGATAATTTTTATATATGAATAAGAAATAGATTTAAGACTACACCATTTATCACCATGAGAAACCGGTGTTATGACTAATAATAATAATAATAATAATAATAATAATAATAATAATAATAATAATAATAAGAATAATAATAATAATGATGATGATGATGAATTAAATGATAATTTTTACTTATAAATAAGAGAAAGATTTAAGATACATCATCTTTATCACCAAGAGAAGCTGATGTTATGACTAATAATAATAATAATAATAATAATAATAATAATAATAATAATAATAATAATAATAATAATTTTTACACATGAATAAGAAGTAGGTTTAAGAATACACCATTTTTATCACCATGAGAAACCGATATTATGACTTAAAAGCTCCACGTGTAAATAAAAACAAGCGCTTCGCTTCAGAGAAAGATCGTCCTTATTGGCGATACATCACACGGGCCGAATCGACACCGCAATAATATTATGCCTCAGCGGCATGGCGGATAATACTCGTATAAATAACAGCAGCCGCGTTAAATTACATTTCATGAAGATTTGTCGGGGAAATTGGAAGCATTTCACATGCAAAAATGAGAAGTTATAGCAGCGGCCATCTTTCCCCAAAGGAATTTTTCGCGTGACGAGTGGCCGCCGTAATTTTGCCTGCTGGGAAGAAACTGCCAAAATTCGGCGAGGTGTGGGCGTGAAATTTGAAAAATATTCGGTGGGCTGTAATGAAGTTATATTTGTAATTGGATGAACAATTACTTAACTGTATTTGTTGGTATTATTAGATATTCTGTAGTTTGTAGTTTCTGCAAATCTTTTGTGGAGTGTTACAGAAATTTTCATTATTTCTAGGCATTCAGGAAGACGCGACATTACCAAAATATGAATTAGTGGTAAATGTTAATGAGCGGTATATTACTAGGACAATGAGAGGAATATAACTTAAATTACCAAGATATAAAAAAATAAGAAATATTAATGGTCTATACATTACTAGGATAAGAAGAGGAATATATCTATTTAAAATGAAAATATACAATAAAATAAAATACAGATCGAAAATTTTTAAAAAATGAATGAATGAAAAATTAATACTGGTGATCCACTGCAAGGGGGAGGGGTGGTAATACTGTCAGTGCACCTCATGTGGTGCACTGTAGGCATTACTTAAGGGTCTTTGCAGCATCCCTTCTGTCACTAGCTGCAACCTCTTCCATTCCTTTTACTGTACCTCCGTTCATGTTCTCTTTCTTCCATCTGACTTTCCACCCTTTCCTAACCATTGATACATAGTGCAACTGCTAGGTTTACCTACTCTCAATTTTCCTTTCAGCGCTGAATGACCTCATAGGTCCCAGTGCTTGGCCAATGGCCCAAATTCTATATTCTATTCTGTTCTGATACTGATGACCGCAGCAATAGCTCAAGCATCCAAAAACACATTCAACAGTGAAAGGACCTTATTCATTCGAGCAGTCAGTGAATAACACTGAAACTGAAACTTGTTCAAACACATCGAGAAAATCCCCCCGGTGTCGTGTCTGGAAAAAGGTTACTGATAATAAAGTTTTCAAAATCACTCAAAACCTGATGCGCGCCGATTCTCGTTATTTGAATGTGTAAAATCCAGCTCGCGGTACGGGGGAAACTAACCCGCTCTCAAAATACCTTCTTCTTTTTTTATTTAATTCTTGCGTGTGCGCTATTTCGGGCATTTTTGTCGGTGTTTTATGGGTAAATAAATCGGCCTCTGTAGGTAAAAAGATTTTGTACTGCGGAATTAAAACGTGTACCAATAAATACGTGTGCGCATACACACACATATAGATATATATATGTATGTATATATATACATATATGTATGTATGATTATATATATATATTTATATATATACACGCGTTTACACATAAGCGTGCATACGTTCTGTGTGTGTTAGTGTATGGAGTTTGCGCTTGTAAATGTTCAAGTTAAAATGTGTCATCAAGGGAGATTTTCCTCTTGTTAAATTTTATCCCAAGATTATGAGCCATTATCATAATGAAAAAAATCATGGATTCAAACCAGGAGTGTCAACGTTACAATGATCAATATCAGAGTCCTTTTTGTCTCTTTAATTCTTAAAAAAATCTTTTGAGTCAGATCCAGCGTTGGTTACGATATGCCAATAATCATTATTATGAATAATGACTGTATAGTCAGTCATTCCAAACCGATTTTCCTTCCACTCGCCTTTCAATTAATCTCGTCTTCCTCATTCTATCTTCTGCTCTTTCTTTCGCACCCTTGTCCTTGACCTTGGTAGCTGTGACGCCGGATAACCAACGATCAGTCAGTCTCGCGCATTCACTACCCTTCAAATTCCACTCGTAACGTTGTTGAAAAGTAAAGGAAAATCGAATAAATTAAACGCAATAACTGTGAAGAATAAAAACCAGAACACTTATATTAAGAGATAATATATGTAGGTAATGAAAGAATAAGGGGAGAGGTACAGGCACAGAGTTCATCAAGGTAAAAAGGAAAATAAAAAAGAAGTACCGAGACCTTTATTTAAAAGGCTCGACCAGAAAGAGAGGGAGCCACTTGCAAAGGCATTACTGCGCTGAAAGGGATCCATTTCCGCGAAAGAGGGAGGAAGAAAGGAGCAATAACAGGAAGGCGAAAGAGAAACAGAGGGGTTTAAAGGCTAATGATGAGAGAGGAGGAATAATCCGCACGGAGAGTGGGCTCGAAAAGAAGGGGATGATAACGAGAGAGAGACAGGGATAGAGAGGAACCATAAAATGGCGGTTACAACCTGCTACAAGGAAGGTAATTGAGAGCGGGTCTGAGATCGAGGGAGTTTACAGAGAATTTTCTCATTTTCTCTCTGATGGAAAGTTGAGCAGGAAATCCGAAGGTAGGAGTTGGTCTGTGTTGTTCTATTAATTATATCTGAATATTTTCCGATGAAAACTTCATTTTAATTTAATGACTGCTGTCGCTTTTGTTTACAAAAATGTGAAGAATCTGTATCTTACTCTGCCTTATAAAACCTGTATTTTTTCCCCCGTAAGGGGTTAGCGCCATCAGTGCACCTCACGCTGCACACAGTAGGCATTACTTAAGGCTCTTCGCAGCGTCCATTACTTAGGCCCCTATCTGCAACACCTTTCATTCCTTTTACTGTACCTCCGTCCATATTCTCTTTCTTCCATCTTACTTTCCACCCTCTCCTAACAATTCTTTCATGGTGTAACTGAGAGGTTTTCTTCCTGTTACACCTTTCAAATCTTCTTTACTCTCAATTTTCCTTTCAGCGTTGAATGACCTCATAGGTCCCATCGCTTGGCCTTTATACTAAATCTTATGTTTCTTCCTTCTTATAAGTTGCTTTTCTAAAACCATTGTTTTGGAGGATATGAAAGAATACGCCTATTGGTTACAAGGCTTGAAAGCTGCTAAATTTAAATGTTGAGCTTTGTCAATAAAATTTTATTTTCAATTTTAACATTTTCTTCTCGTGATGTAAACTTAATAATCTCTATGAACATCTACTGGTTAGTACATTTAAGCTGTTCAGAGGGCGATGTTTCACTTTACGTAAATACATGTGCGATATTCATATCCGTTGATTGATCGAGCAGATAAGGACTTTCTGTTCGTACTCAGCCTTGGCAGGCAGAGCAATAACCTTTCCTGTCCTTTTTTGATGTTTGCTGGGCAGACTCTTGTTCCGCCTGCCTTCTAGTAAAGCCCATGGGGGGTATTGCCCTCAGTGCCCCTGACCCCTAGCTGCAACCCCTTTCATTCCCTTTACCGTACCTCCGTTCATAGTCTTTCTTTCTATCTTTTTACTTTCCCCAACCCTCTCCTAACAATTGATTCACTGTGCAACTGCTTTGAGGTTTTCCTCCTGTTACGCCTTTCAAACCTATTTACTGTCAGTTTCAGTTTCAGCGCTGAATGACCTCATAGGTCCCAGCGCTTGGTCTTGGGCCTAAATTCTATATTCTATTCTATTCTATCCTTCTTTCTGTATTTCCCTTTACCTCCTGTTACTTCTTACTAATGAACACCTTAATATTCTTTGGAAGCTTGAATTTTAAGTCAATGGGCCCGTGGTGGGCTTGTTCCATATGAACAGGGTTCATCTGTATAATAATAATAATAATAATAATAATAATAATAATAATAATAATAATAATAATAATAATAATAATAATAATAATAATAATAATAATAATAATAATTTATTTTGTTTTCGTCTAGAGTTTGCTAGGTAAGACATTTTCAATTTGGTTTCCAGGTAAAGCTGTTGTAATTTTCAAACTTGGTTAGCCCATTTTATTATGCTTCCCAGGTATAATCACTTTATCAACATGCTCTGTACGAAAGACCGTTTTCCTGTTGTTTGGCAGACAAAGCCCATTTCGTCTTGTTTGCCATGCAAGCCCATTTAAATTATTCTTTGCCTTCTTTTTCGTGTTGAAAGTAAGTAAATATTCAAGATTTTTTTTATTAGTTTCTTCACTTCTTCCCTCCGAATTTCACTCTTATATTCAATAGAGATAAATAACTATTTTTATTCGTTTTCTCTCACTTCTTTGGCTGCAGCCGTTAATGAGCTGTACCCTGTAAGAATTGCATCGAGACCCATTTGCTCGCAGAGCGGTCGTTTGACCCTGGGCCATCA
>NC_089756.1:35051261-35068761 GCF_040412425.1 Macrobrachium rosenbergii | reverse complement strand
AATACACGCATGCTCACGTGAGCTCACATTCAGACCTAGACCTAATCACTCTCTCTGAATTCTCGCTATGCTTGAACTGATAGCCGCATGCATTCATTTTCCTCATTTAACCCAAAAGTTAATAAAGTTTCGCTTTATTTATTCCAGTTTCTTTTATTTCTCATTTCTAAGAATGCTGATTAACTGACGGTCTCAACAATCAGCGAATCATTTTTGACAACCGTTCGCTCTGGAAGAATTTAAATCTTTGTTGAAATGAATATAAACTGATTCCAGAAAATGGAGAGTTATTTGTTGAAGTCTTGCTAGATTGAATAAATATATATGGACATAATTTTTCGTGCAAAATCAGACTAAAATACAAGCTCAATCTCCCACACGTTTGTGCGCGCACACACACACACATACATATATAAATTGTGTGGGTGTTTGTGTGTGCACATGTATGTAATACGTAGCGAAAAAAAAATTATTGTACATTCGCCGACCCAATATTTTTATAGTGTTGAAAAGGGGATTTAGTATTTTTCGCAATACAGAAGGCAACATATTTTCCATTGAAGGGCGAAAACTTTCCATTTATATATGCCACTGAATGAGTCATTCCCCGCCACCTCTCTCTCTCTCTCTCTCTCTCTCTCTCTCTCTCTCTCTCTCTCTCTCTCTCACCCACCAAAGTTAATCTCAGTGGTCGAAATAGAGATTCATTTCAGGGGATTTGAACTGGATTTTCCAGTGAAGAAATAAAATGACATATATATATATATATATATATATATATATATATATATATATATATATATATATATATATATATACAGTATATATTTACATATGCACAGTATATAGGAATGTATGTATATGTGTATGTGAGAGCATTTTGTTTTCAGGTCATTCACTCATTAAAGAATCATTATTTAGGATACAATTCTTTATCTAGAAATTGATGCAGATGAAACTAAATTAAGAAATGAGATAGAAAAACAAGAAAGTGCGAGTGAGAGGTTCCATACACGGAGAGAGAACTAGACGCCACCCCCACCCAACCCCAACCACCCCCCACAAAAAAAAAAAAGGCTATCAGTCAGGAAATCAGACGCAAAGCAAGAATATGATAGACAGCAAATTAACCAACCATTTGGGAGATAAGTAACATCGATTAGGCTTTTGAGGAAGGGAAGAGGCTGCTGGCTTATATTTGGTACGAGGCGCCCCTGGAGAATGAAGGCTCAACTCTAGCCCTCAGAACAATAATTGGTCCAATCTGCAACCTCTTTCATTCCTTTTGCTGTACCTCCGTTCGTATTCTCTTTCTTCCAAGTGACTTTCCACCCGCTCCTGGCAATCGATTCATTGTGCAACTGCCTTGAGGTTTTCCTCCTGTTACACCTTTCAACCCTTCTCACTTTCAATTTCCCTTTCAAAGCTGAATGACCTTATAGGTCCCATTGCTTGCCACTTATTAAGAGCTTCAAACTGGGCCAGATTTTGGTTTCACTCTCTGGAATGTTCTCAGAATCATTTCCGAAGGAAATAAAACTTCTGGAAGTATTGTTCAGAGAAGTTTTGGTGATAGCAAGAATAAATGAAATTTCCTATTAAATCCAGCAGGGAGTAGGATTATGTGCTACTTAGAAAATGCGCCGAAGTTTCTTCGGCGCAATGAATTTTCTGTACAGTGTATAATCAAGGCCACCGAAAACAGATCTATTTTTCGGTGGTCTCGTTATAATGATGTATGAGCCGCGGCCCATGAAACTTTAACCACGGCCGGGTGGTGGTTTTCCTACATCGTTGCCAGAAGCACGATTATGGCTAACTTTAACCTTAAATAAAATAAAAACTACTGAGGCTAGAGAGCTGCAATTATGTATGTTTGATGATTGGAGAGTGGATAAGCAGCATACCAGTTTGCAGCCCTCTAGCCTTAGTAGTTTTTAAGATCTGAGGGCGGACAGAAAAAGTGCGGAGAGAAACAAGTGCTGACGGACAAACAAAGCCGGCACAATAAGTTTTCTTTTCAGAAATCTAAAAAGCTGTTGATGCTACGCCTTTCTTTACTGTAGCATGCGGAGTAATAAAAATGATAAGGCTGTTGGTTGACAAATAAAAAAATATAATTTTTCCCCCTGTGAATAACGCTTCCTCGATGAACGTAGCTTAGGAAGGATAACTTTGCAGAAACGTTTCCAGTGTCCACGATGATACAAGACTACAAAAAAGTGAATTTCAAGCCAGGGGACATACTCAGTGCGTCACAAAACCACGAAAGAGAGAGAGAATAAATAATAAAAAACAATTGATTGACGATAAAAAACAGACACACTATTTAAATTGAGTTGTTACGCTTAACTGCGTTACACCTTCATTTGACCAACGGATGGAAGGACATTGAAAGTTGTGAAGAATTTTCTTGAGTAGCTTGTCGAGTATAAGTTGAACGAGTTTGATTATTATTATTATTATTATTATTATTATTATTATTATTCAATAGATGAACCCTATTCATATGGAACAAGCCCACCAAAGGGGCCATTGACTGGAAATTCAAGCTTCCAAAGAATATTATAGGAGGTAACAAATTATTATTATTATTATTATTATTATTATTATTATTATTATTATTATTATTATTATTATTATTATTATTATTCAGCAAATGAAACCTATTCATATGGAGCAAGCCCACCAAAGGGGCCCATTGACTTGAAATTCAAGCTTCCAAAGAATATTATGATGTTCACTAGGAAGAAATACGATTTCTGGGGACCACCGACAAGCTTACTCCACCTTCGTGTTACGAAGCTTCAGTCAAGCCTGAAATGTCAGTCTGAATAGTTTTAAATAGATTAGTTTAATATTTCTTCGTTCTTGTCGGCACAATACCAGAGAGAGAGAAATACGCGAGTTAATGCAATTAACTCATTCATTGCATCTACGGTTAAATGCCTGCCCAGGAAGACCAATTCGCACCTGGATTGCTGACGCATTTGAATAATATATTCATGGGACGCTGCTCCATAAATGCCAGGCTGACAATGGCGGTACGAACTGTCCTTCATAGTGTTTACACGCTAGAGGCCAAGTTGACAATAAACCGCGCTTTTACTGCATATGGAATGGCTTCTCTTTGTCTCTCTATTTTTTTTTTTTTTTTAATACGGGAGGTTTAATACGGGAGGTCGGGGAGAGAGAGAGAGAGAGAGAGAGAGAGAGAGAGAGAGAGAGATAGATGGCTAGAAAGCCATCAAGAAACAACTGGCTCTTGATGAGTTTTAGATAAATGGCTCAAGTGTTCCTTTGTCAGTCTATGAAAGTCATCTTGAAGCAACTCAAAGAACAACTTGATGAGTTTTCATGATTTATCAGTCTATGTTGAGGTCAAGAGATTCATTTGTCCGTCTATGTTGAGGTCAAGAGATTCATTTGTCAGTCTATGTTGAGGTCAAGAGATTCATTTGTCAGTCTATGTTGAGGTCAAGAGATTCATTTGTCAGTCTATGTTGAGGTCAAGAGATTTATTTGTCAGTCTATGTTGAGGTCAAGAGATTCATTTGTCAGTTTGTGTCGAGGTCAAGAGATTCATCCTGTAAAGGACTTTACCAGTCTAAAAAAACATTCATTTGTCAGTCTAAAAAATTCATGCGCCTGTGTCGAGTTTTTTGTCGGCGCAGTCGAGTTCATCCTTCTGTACAAAAAAACAAGTAAAAATGCGCTACGGCGTATAATCAAGGTCACCGAAATAGATCTATCTTTCGGTGGTCTCGGTATAATGCTGTATGAACCGGGGCCCGAGAAACTTTAACCACGGCCCGGTGGTTGCCTATCGTATACCGTTGCCAGAAGCACGGTTATGGCTAACTTTAACCATAAATAAAATTAAAACTACCGAGGCTAGAGGGCTGCAATTTGGAATGTTTAAAGATTGGAAGGTGGATGATCAACATAACAATATTCAGCCATCTAGCCTCAGTAGTTTTTAAGATCTGAAGGTGGACAGAAAAAAGTGCGGACGGATAGAAAGGTGTCACAATAGTTTTCTCTTATAGAAAACTAATGAAAGACCTAATTTCCTCTGTAAGTGAAGGAAAGCACTTCGGTGTAAAACTTCTAAAGTGGTTTAAGCAGTACGCGGTGGTTTTCGAAAACTGATGCGGGGTTATGGAGCAAATAATAAGCTAATGATTATGTTCGAAAGAAATTTTGACATTATAGATATAAGGTGATGGCTTGTTTTAATGGAAAGAAACTCGAAATTTATAGTAATGTGATAATGTAGCGTACAATAACCTGAATTAATAAGGTATGTATTCATGTTGCATGTATGTTTTGCATGTTGTTCGCCCTACGCCTGCAGTTTTCAAACTTATCTCTTTGAAGATTGTTTTCATTTATATGACAGTTACAGGTTTTTTTATTTATATTTGATATGTAAGGCAGTGGCACATTGAAAGAAATCGGTAACAGCAGTAATACAAAAATGGGATCTCAGCCGTCAAAAACTGGAAATGGGTTGAAGGTGGCTGTTACACAATATAATTTCGAGACAAAGTAAGGGTTCCTTATGGTAATTTTCGCAGACTTGAATGGTTTTCCCGTTACAGTTAAACCAGAAAGAAATCTTACAGCAACTACGATAAATATAACAATGATAACATTCTTGTAAGTCTCTCCAAATGGTTGGCGATCGGAGTTCTATTCCAATGAAGTGACGCGACTTAGGGCCATTTCCTGAAAATTCAATCGCTCCTCTGTTGATCTTGGCTGTGAATTAGACACTTGGAGGTCGTTCGACTGCAGTTGGTTGCAGCCAGGGTGGATAAGGGCATGAGACTAATAACCTCATCCCATAAAGCTTGATGAAACCCGTTAGGAAATTCCTGAGATGTATGCTAGTGTTGCACCAGCCCCTGTTTTTTTATTTTTTTTTGCCATGCCCCTAGGTTAGGTTAGGTTAGGCGTAGGTTTAGATTAGGTTAGGTTAGGTTAGGTTTTTTAGATTAGGTTAGGTTAGGTTAGGTTAGGTTTAGATTTAGGTTTAGGTTTAGATTTGGTTAGGTTAGGCTTAGGTTTAGGTTTAGGTTTAGGTTTAGGTTAGATTAGGTTAGGTTAGGTTAGCTTAGGTTAGGTTTAGGTTTAGATTAGGTTAGGTTAGAGATGAGATTGGTAACTCTACCGTAATTCGGGTGTGGGAAACATACCGAGAATATTTTCAAGAAAATTCTATGGTTCGTTTATAAGATATGGCATCCCTCTTTTTTCAGGGAAAGCTCCTGGTACTCGGTTACATCTCGGGAAAATGCGACCAGGGAGGTTAAAGCCTATAGCGCAACCCCTGTCTGAGAGGAAAAATTTAAGGCTGAAAAAAATTCATTTTCATGTCTTTCCTTCCCAGCACACGACGACCTGTGCGTTCTTTCATTCTATTTGTTGGCAGACTTTCCACGAGATTTGCAAATTCCACTGAGCTTTCTCGGGTGGCGCTTTGTCCCGCCGCTGAAAAAAAAAAAAAGCTGAATCTATGCAAAGCACAGGTTCTCTTCGACAATGAACTGGAGTGACTGGGCTTCCTAGATTAAATTTCCACTCCAGGATGCTGGCAGGGGGAGAGAGAGAGAGAGAGAGAGAGAGAGAGAGAGAGAGAGAGAGAGAGAGAGAGAGAGAGAGAGAGAGAGAGAGATTCAATCTTGAACACCTTGAGCGATATAGATTACTCGCATCTAGAGCAGAGTATTTTTGTTGACACAGAAATAAGGAGGTGGAGAGCTGAAAGCTTTGATAGATCATTTTCCTTGGTTTATTGTCCGGGTCGTGCTTTTGAGACCGAGACAGGCAGAATTTCTGATTTCTCCGTTGATCAGAATTAAAAAAAATAAAAGAGACACAAACAGCAAAAAGAGTGACAGTTTCTAATCGTCTTCATCTAAGAGTTATAGAGCCATAGAAAACGAGAATATCTATGATACAGAGAAAACGGGAGGAGAGGTCTGCCTATTAAAGAAAACGGGTCATGTTTGCCTAATCAAGAAAGCTGGGGGAGAGGAGCTGTTATAATGACGCTGGAAAGAGCTGTGTAATGATAAGGAAATGAAGACCCGATTATATCGGATGATTATTGACGTTTGTAATTTCCCCTCGCAGCCTTTGAGTAAATGGAGCCGGGAACTTTGCTGCCAGCTTCTAGGAAATTATAGTGATGGGGGAAATATGCTTCTTGTCAGATCGGCAAGGCAGTGATTCTCTCTCTCTCTCTCTCTCTCTCTCTCTCTCTCTCTCTCTCTCTCTCTCAATAACAATAACAATAGTATCACCGTAATGTATCTATTCAGTTTGGAGTTTCCAAGGCTGATTTCCCTTTAAAATAAAATACTCTTAAAAAAGTTCACCCATGGGCCATGTCCTTCCTTCCGTCGGGCTTAAAAAAAAAAAAAAAAAAAAAAAAAAATTCTGGTTTTAATTATTCATAAGCAAGAAAGGTTATGAGTTACTCTGGGGAAATCAGTAGTAATATAAGGGAACGATAGTTATAGCAGCTACCGGCAACGGTCATAGCATAATGGCACTGTTTTGAATTTAGGTGATATTGTGATTAAATCAGTATAACGATGTCGGTTTGAATTTAAGTGATATTATGATAAATCAAGGTAACAATATCAAGATTTTGCAAACGATACAATAATACAATCAACGATGAATAATCAATTAATTTATTCACAAACTATGATAATTTATACGAGGATTTTACAAAGGTTAGATACATTTAACAAAAAGAGAAAATGTTCTCCGTAGGGGGTCAGTGTGGTCAGTGCACCTCATGTGGTGCACTGTAGGTATTACTTATGGTTCTTTATAGTGTGCCTAAGGCCACTAGCTACAACCCTTTCGTTCCTTTTACTCTACCTCCTTTCATATTCTCTTTCTTCCATACTACTCTCCACCCTCTCCTAACAATTGATTCATAGTGCAACTGCTTTGAAGTTTTCCTCCTGTTACACCTTTCAAAACCTTTTACTGCCAATTTCCATTTCAGCGCTGAATGACCTCATAGGTCCCAGTGCTTGGCCTTGGCCTAAATTCTAAATTTAACTGAATTCAGTTTAACAGAAAAAGTTACATACTTCCGGTAAAAATCTTTATCCCGAAGAAAACCGAAAAATCCAGAATTTCATTACAGTGAAATCTAATTCGCTTTAATGCCTTGAATCAATTTCCATTTCAGCGCTGAACGACCTCATAGGTCCCAGTGCTTGGCCTTTGGCCTAAATTCTATATTCAGTTCAACAGAAAATATTACAAACATCTTGTAAAAATCCGTATCTGGAAGAAAACTGAAAAATCCAGAATTTCTTTAATGTAAACTAATTCGCTTTAATGCCTTGAACAAATATGGCGTTGCCCTTATATGGAAGAGAGCAAACGAGGTCAAGAGAAAGGTTACATAACAAACGGTGCCATCTGTTTGCTTGACCTCTCCGGGACAAATTAGGTGACCTTGTTTGCTGAATGGAATTCTTCACGTTTTAATTTTCTGGGTGTGATAGTTTTGTATCTTTCGGTGATAAAGAAGTACTGTTTGTAAGATACACTTGCGTGTATGTATCTATCTATATATTATATATATATACGCATGTATGTATATATATTTATATATATACATGCTTATTTTTATATATGTATAAGTATTTATATATTTTATATTACATATATATAAATAATTTGTATACATATTTGTGATCCACCATTTCACGTCTATACATTTATTACAACACTATGTAACTGAGCATATATATATATATATATATATATATATATATATATATATATATATATATATATATATATTTGTATATATATATATAATATATATATTTTTTTTTTGGTTCCACCAATTCACCTTCACACATTTGATACAACACTACCCCATTGCAACCTACTCATTCCACGTACGCTATGAAGACTGTTCACCTCATCAGTTATTCCTGTTCATTACTCATATTTCAACAGCTGAAAGGAGAGTTAATTCAATATGCCACACACTCTAACTTTCGGTTGCCTAAAACCTCCATTTTTCAGAGCTTACTGTTTGTTTCCTTCCACAGTTCAACTATTGTATGATTTAGATTTCTCTCAAGCTGCCATCACTCATTACATTCACTCCTAAGTACCTGTACATTGTATAACACCTTCCAGTCTTCCACCCATCCATCCCTTAGTTCAATTGCTTCATCGCCGTGACTTATTTTAATTTTGCTTGTGCTACCGACCACCCGGCACTTTCCAGTCTTCATTCTTTCACCGGTCTCTGCAAATTCCCTTCACTTTCACCAGGTAAAACTGCGTCTTGTGCAAATGTCTGCCATTAAAGTTTTTCTTCCGTACCTTTTTCTATACGACGGGTGAAGTATTGTGTGATCTCTCTCTCTCTCTCTCTCTCTCTCTCTCTCTCTCTCTCTTGAATTCCCAGCTATTCAATGAAATAATACCTCCCTAAAAACTGTATGTGTAAATTAAATCATACTTGAAACGGTGCTCTCTCTCTCTCTCTCTCTCTCTCTTCTCTTCTCTCTTGAGCTATTGAATAAAATGATACCTCCATATAAACAGTATGTGTAATTTGAATCATACTTGAAACTTGAAACGGTGCTCTCTCTCTCTCTCTCTCTCTCAAAATCTATACTGACTATACAATAAAAAAAACTGATTATAAACAATACAAACACAAGTAAAATAAGCGCCAAAGTTTCTTCGGCGCAATCGAGTTTTCTGTACAGCGTATAATGCTGTATGAAACTCTTAGCCACGGCCCATAGACCTCTCAGCCGCGGCCCATGAAACTTTCAGCCGCGGCCCGGTGGGGGCATGTGTTGTTGGCACCTATAGCGGTGCCAGACGCACGCTCATGGTTAATTTTAACCTTAAATAAAAAAAAAAACTACTGAGGTTGGTGAGCTATAATTTGGTATGTCCGATGACTGGAGGGTGGATGACCAACATACCAATTTGCAGCCCACTAGCCTCAGTAGTTTTTAAGATCTAAGGTCGGACGGAGAGGCAAAAAAACCTCAATAATTTTCTCTCACAGAAAACTAATAAGAGACAGAGCAAGAGACAAAGACATAAAGTCGAGATTGAAATCTATAGCCTCGTCGGAGCAAATACCTCAGCGAAACTGGCCCCCCCCCAAAAAAAAAGTCGGTCGATGCGGCAGAGAAAACATCTCGGGTATTCCAACATCATGAAAGAATTTCATTTAACCAACTTTCCTCACAATGTAGGAGGCGAAGCTTCCTACATGCTGCCGAACATACGTTATCAAACGTCACTGAGGGCCCCGACAAATAACTGAGAGAGAGAGAGAGAGAGAGAGAGAGAGAGAGAGAGAGAGAGAGAGAGAGCACCGTTTCGAATATGATTTAATTTACATATACAGCTTATAGGGAGGTATCATTTCATTCAATAGCTGGGAATTCAAGAGAGAGAGAGAGAGAGAGAGAGCACCGTTTCAATATGATTTAATTTACAAATACAGCTTATAGGGAGGTATCATTTCATTCAATAGCTGGGAACTAGAGAGAGAGAGAGAGAGAGAGAGAGAGAGAGAGAGAGAGAGAGAGAGAGAGAGAGAGAGAGAGAGAGAGAGAGCACCGTTTCGAATATGATTTAATTTACATATACATCTTATAGGGAGGTATCATTTCATTCAATAGCTGGGAACTAGAGAGAGAGAGAGAGAGAGAGAGAGAGAGAGAGAGAGAGAGAGAGCAACGTTTCAAGTATGATTACACAATACAGTTCATAGGGAGGTATCATTTCATTCAATAGCTGGGAATTCAAAACAGAGAGAGAGAGAGAGAGAGAGAGAGAGAGAGAGAGAGAGAGAGAGAGAGAGAGAGAGAGAGAGCACAATACTTTACCCCTCATATAGAAAAAGGTACGGAGAAAAAACATGAACTGTAGATATCTACAAAAGACACAGTTTTAACTGGTGAAAGCGAAGGGAAGATGCAAAGACTGGAGAACCATTTAAGACTGGAAAGTGCCGAGTGGTCGGTAGCACAAGCAAGTTTAGAAGGCAAATATTAGTCATAAAGATGACGCAATGAACTCAGGCATGGATGGTGGAAGACTGTAAGGTGTGATATAATGTACAGGTACTTAGGAGTAAATGCAATGAGTGATAGAAGAGTTGAACCAAGGAAGGCAACAGCAAGTTCTGAAAAATAAAGGTTTTAGGCAACCGAAAGTTAGAAAGTATGGCATGCTGAATTAACTCTTCTTTCAACTATTGAAATATGAATTATGAGTAGGAATAACTGATGAGGTGAACAGTCTTCATAGCATACGTGGAATAAGTAGGTTGCAATGGGGTGGTGTTGCACTAAGTGCGAGGAGGTGAATTGATTGAACCCCACCCCCCCAAAAAACAAATATATAAATATATATATATATATATATATATATATATATATATATATATATATATATATATATATATATACATTCGTTTATATAGTGTTGTAATAAATGTATAGAGGTGAAATGGTGGATCAGAAATATGTATACAAATTATTTATACATATAATATAAAAATGTATATATATACATATATATATATATATAAATAAACATGTATACATATTAATATATACACACATGCGTATATATATATTATATATATATATATATATATATATATACACATACATACGTACACACACGCAATGTATCTCATAAACAGTACTTCATCCTTGTAAAACGCCTCAAAGCTTTATCCCCGAAAGATACAAAACTATCACACTCAGAAAATTAAAACGTGAAGAATTCCATTCAGCAAACAAAGTCACCTAATTTGTCCCGGAGAGGTCAAGCAAACAGATGGCACCGTTTGTTATGTAACCTTTCTCTTGACCTCGTTTGCTCTCTTCCATATAAGGACACTGCCATATTTGTTCAAGGCATTAAAACGAATTAGTTTACATTAAAGAAATTCTGGATTTTTCAGTTTTCTTCGAGACACGGATTTTTACAAGATGTGTGTAATATTTTCTGTTGAACTGAATTGAACTGAATATAGAATTTAGGCCACAGGCCAAGCACTGAGACCTATGAGGTCGTTCAGCGCTGAAATGGAAATTGATTCAAGGTATTAAAGTGAATTAGTTTTCACTGTAATGAAATTCTGGATTTTTCGGTTTTCTTCGAAACACGGATTTTTACCGGAAGTGTGTGACATATTCTGCTGAACTCAATATAGAATTTAGGCCAAAGGCCAAGCACTGGGACCTATGAGGTCATTCAGCGCTGAAATGGAAATTGGCATTAAAAGGTTTGAAAGGTGTAACAGGAGGAAAACCTCAAAGCAGTTGCACTAGAACCAATTGTTAGGAGAGGGTGGAGAGTAGGATGGAAGAAAGAGAATATGAAAGGAGGTACAGTAAAAGGAACGAAAGGGGTTGCAGCTAGGGGCCTTAGGCACACTACAAAGAACCTTAAGTAATACCTACAGTGCACCACATGAGGTGCACTGACGGCACTAACCCCCTACGGAGAACATTTTCTCTTTTTGTTGAATGTATCTAACCCCAGTAAAAACTTCGTATCATTATTATGATTTGTTAAGAAATGACTTGAATAATCATCGTTGAATGTACTAATTCATACTTTGCAAAATACTGATATCATTATATCGATTTATCACAATATCGCTTAAATTCAAACCGACATCGTTATACTGATTTAATCACAATATCACCTAAATTCAAAACAGTACCATTGCGCCATGACCGTTGTCGGTAGTTGCCGTAACTATTATTTCCTTTTATTGCTACTAATTTCCCCAGAGTAACTAATATAAAATTTCTTTCTTGTGAATAATTAAAACCAGAAGTCTTTTTCTTTTTGTTGAAAACCCGACGGAACGAAGGACATAGCCGACGGGGAACTTTTTTTTTTTTAGAGCATTTTATTTTAAAGGGAAATCAGCCTAGGAAACCATCCAAATTGGATAGATACACTATGGTAATATTATTATTATTATTATCGAGAGAGAGAGAGAGAGAGAGAGAGAGAGAGAGATCACTGCCTTACCGATCTGACAAGGAGCATGTTTCCCCGTCACTATAATTTCCTAGAAGCTGGCAGCAAAGTTCCCGGCTTCATTTACTCAAAGGCTGCGAGGGGAAATTGCAAACGTCAATAATCATCCGATATAATCGGGTCTTCATTTCCTTATCATTTACACAGCTCTTTCCAGCGTCATTATAACAGCTCCTCTCCCCCAGCTTTCTTGATTAGGCAAACATGACCCGTTTTCTTTAATAGGCAGACTTCTCCCGTTTTCCCTGTAGCATAGATATTCTCGTTTTCTATGGTTCTATATCTCCTAGATGAAAACGATTAGAAACCGTCACTCTTTTTGCTGTTTGTGTCTCTTTATTTTTTAAATTCTGATCAACGGAGAAATCAGAAATTCTGCCCGTCTCGGGCTCAAAAGTACGGCCCGGACAATAAACCAAGGAAAATGATATATCAAAGCTTTCAGCTCTCCACCTTTATTTTTGTGTCAACAAAAATACACTGCTCTAGATGCGAGTAATCTAGATCTCTCAAGGTGTTCAAGACTGACTCTCTCTCTCTCTCTCTCTCTCTCTCTCTCTCTCTCTCTCTCTCTCTCTCTCTCTCTCTCTCTCTCTCTCCTTCTGCCAGCATCCTGGAGTGGAAATTTAATCTAGGAAGCCCAGTCACTCCAGTTCATTGTCGAAGAGAACCTGTACTTTACATAGATTCAGCTTTTTTTTTCAGCGGCGGGACAAAGCGCCACCCGAGAAAGCTCAGTGGAATTTGCAAATCTCGTGGAAAGGCTGACAGGAAATAGAATGAAAGAACGCACAGGTCGTCGTGTGCTGGGAAGGGAAGACATGAAAATAAATTTTTTTCAACCTTAAATTCTTCCTCTCTCCCGAGATGTAACCGAGTACCGGGAACTTTCCCTGAAAAAAGCGGGACGCCATATCTTAAAAACTAACAGTAGAATTTTCTTGAAAATATTCTCAGTATGTTTCCCACATCCAAATTACGGTTGGTTTATCAATCTAACCTAACCTAACCCAACCTAAACTAACCTAATCTAGACCTACCCTAACGTAACCTAGGTGCATGGCAAAAAAAAAAAAAAAAAAAACGGGCCTGGTGCAACACTAGCATACATCTCAGGAATATTTATGGGATGAGGTTATTAGTCTCATGCCCTCATCCGACCCAGCTGCAACCAACCGCAGTCGAACGACCTCCAAGTGTCTAATTCACAGCCAAGATCAACAGAGGAGCGATTGATTTTTCAGGAAATGGCCCTAAGTCGCGTCACTTCAGTGGAATAGAACTCTGATCTTCAACAATTTGGAGAGACAGAAGAATGTTATCATTACTATATTTATCGTAGTTGCTGTAAGATTTCTTTCTGGTTTAACTGCAACGGAAAAACCATTCAAGTCTGGAGAATATTACCAGAAGGAACCTTTGCTTTTGTCTCAGAATTATATTTTGTAACAGCCATCTTCAACCCATTTCCGAGGTGCTTTTCCTTCGCTTACAGAGGAAATTAGATTTTTCATTAGTTTTCTGTAGAAGGAAACTATTGTGCCGGTTTTGTCTGCCCGTCCGCACTTTTTCTGTCCACCCTCAGATCTTAAAAACTACTGAGGATAGAGGGCTGAAAATTGGTATGTTGATCATCCACACTCCAATCATCAAACATACCAAATTGCAACCCTCTAGCCCCAGTACTTTCTATTTTATTTACGGTTAAAGTTAGCCATAGTCGTGCTTCTGGCAACGATATAGAGTAGGCCACCACCGGGCCGTGGTTAAAGTTTCATGGGCCGCGGTTCATACAGCATTATACCGAGGCTACCGAAAGATAGATCTATTTTCGGTGGCCTTGATTATAGGCTGTAGCGGTTGTGCAGGAAACTCGACTCTTCCGAAGAAACTTCAGCGCATTTTTTACTTGTTTTCTCTACAGTCAAGTCCTTTAATATGATGAATCTCTTGACCTCGACACAGACTGACAAATGACTCTCTTGACCTCAACATAGACTGACAAATGAATCTCTTGACCTCAACATAGACTGACAAATGAATCTCTTGACCTCAACCTAGACTGACAAATGAATCTCTTGACCTCAACATAGACTGACAAATGAATCTCTTGACCTCAACATAGACTGACAAATGAATCTCTTGACCTCAACATAGACTGACAAATGAATCTCTTGACCTCAGCATAGACTGACAAATGAATCTCTTGACCTCAACATAGACTGACAAATCATGAAAACTCATCAAATTGTTCCGAGTTGTTTCTTGATGACTTTCGCCGAACACTTAGCCATTTATCTAACACTTGGAGAGCCATCCTCTCTCTCTCTCTCTCTCTCTCTCTCTCTCTCTCTCTCTCTCTCTCCGACCTCCCGTATTAAAGCGAAAAAAAAATTAGAGAGACAAAGAGAAGCCATTCCATATGCAGTAAAAGCGCGGTTTATTGTCAACTTGGCCTCTAGCGTGTAAGCACCATGAAGGACAGTTCGTACCGCCATTGTCAGCCTGGCATTTATGGAGCAGCGTCCCATGAATATATTATTCAAATGCGTCAGCAATCCAGGTGCGAATTGGTGTTCCTGGTCAGGCATTTAACCGTAGATGCAATGGATGAATTAACTGCATTAACTCGCGTATTTCTCCCTCTCTGGTATTGTGCCGACAAGAACGAAGAAATATTAAACTAATCTGTTTAAAACTTTTCGGACTGACATTTCAGGCTTGGCTGAAGTTTCGTAACACGAAGGTGGGGTAGTCTCCACCCCGGTGGTCCCAAGAAATCGCACTTAATAATAATAATAATAATAATAATAATAATAATAATAATAATAATAATAATAATAATTCTGTATTTTCCATTACCTCCTCTTACTTCTTCAGTTCTCTCTCCGTGTATGGAACCTCTCACTCTCACCGTCTTGTTTTTCTATCGCATTTCTTTATTTAGGTGCGTCTAAAACAATTTCTAGATAAAGAATTGCCAACTAAACAATGGTTTTTTTATAATGATTACATGGCCTGAAAGTAAAATGTTCATTTATAAACATACATACATATATATACATTCATATATATATATATATATATATATATATATATATATATATATATATATATATATATATATATAAAATTTATATCTTCACTGGAAAATCCAGTTCAAATCCCCTGAAATGAGTCTCTATTTCGACCACTGAGATTAACTTTCGAGAGAGAGAGAGAGAGAGAGAGAGAGAGAGAGAGAGAGAGAGAGAGAGAGAGAGAGAGAGAGAGAGAGAGAGGAAATAATACTAGATGCCCAATTGAACACTACAGAAACGCTGTGTCGGCGAATGCACAATAATTTCTTTTTTCGTTACTTATCACATACATGTGCACACACAAACACACACAAATTACATATATGTGTGTATATATAGGTGTGTGTGTGTGTGTGTGTGTGTGTGTGTGTGTGTGTGTGTGCATGCCCGCACAAACGTGTGAGAGGTTGAGTAAGACCTCAGTAAACAACTTTCCATTTTTCTGGAATCAGTTTATACAAATTTCAACAAAGATTTAAATTCTGCCAGTGAGAACGGCTGTCAAAAATAATTCACTGATTGTTAAGACCTTCGGTTAATCAGCATTCTAAGAAATGAGAAGTAAAAGAAATTGGGATAAATAAAGCGAAACTTTGTTAACTTGGGTTAAATGTAGAAAATGAATCCTTGAGGCTCTCAGTTCAAGCATAACGAGAATTCAGGGCGAGTGACTAGGTCTAGGCCTGAATGTAAGAGTGACTAGGTCTGGTTCTGAATGTGAGAGTGACTAGGTCTGGGTCTGAATGTGAGAGTGACTAGGTCTAGGACTGAATGTGAGAGTGACTAGGTCTAGGTCTGAATATGAGAGTGACTAGGTCTGAATGTGAGACCAGTGAGGCCTGAATGTGAGAGTGACCAGGTCTAGGTCTGAATGTGAGAGTGACTAGGTCTAGGCCTGAATGTGAGAGTGACCAGGTCTAGGCCTGAATGTAAGAGTGACTAGGTCTGGTTCTGAATGTGAGAGTGACTAGGTCTAGGCCTGAATGTGAGAGTGACTAGGTCTAGGACTGAATGTGAGAGTGACTAGGTCTGGGTCTGAATGTGAGAGTGACTAGGTTTAGGCCTGAATGTGAGAGTGACTAGGTCCAGATCTGAATGTAAGGGTGACTAGGTCTAGGTCTGAATGTGAGAGTGACTAGGTCTAGGCCTGAATGTGAGAGTGACTAGGTCTGGGTCTGAATGTGAGAGTGACTAGGTAGGTCTAGGTCTGAATGTGAGAGTGACTAGGTCTAGGTCTGAATGTGAGAGTGACTAGGTTTAGGCCTGAATGTAAGAGTGACTAGGTCTAGGTCTGAATGTGAGAGTGACTAGGTTTAGGCCTGAATGTAAGAGTGACTAGGTCCAGATCTGAATGTAAGGGTGACTAGGTCTAGAACTGAATGTGAGAGTGACTAGGTCTAGGTCTGAATGTGAGAATGACTAGGTCTAGAACTGAATGTGAGAGTGACTAGGTCTAGGTCTGAATGTGAGAATGACTAGGTCTAGAACTGAATGTGAGAGTGACTAGGTAGGTCTAGGTCTGAATGTGAGAGTGACTAGGTCTAGGTCTGATTGTGAGAGTGACTAGGTCTGGTTCTGAATGTGAGAGTGACTAGGTCTAGGTCTGAATGTAAGAGTGACTAGGTCTAGGCCTGAATGTAAGAGTGACTAGGTCTGGGTCTGAATGTGAGAGTGACTAGGTCTAGGTCTGAATGTGAGAGCGACTAGGTCTAGGACTGAATGTGAGAGTGACTAGGTCTAGGTCTGAATGTGAGAGTGACTAGGTCTAGGTCTGAATGTGAGAGTGACTAAGTCTAGGCCTGAATGTGAGAGTGACTAGGTCTAGGTCTGGATGTGAGAGTGACTAGGTCTAGGTCTGGATGTGAGAGTGACTAGGTCTAGGTCTGAATGTGAGCTCGCGTGTGCATGCGTTTGTTTAGGTTGATTGAAAGGATGAAAAGCTTACACATTTTTTTAGTATTCGTCCATAATTTCTACTGACCTTGAAGACGAAACATAAAATAAACAAAAAGTACTCAGTTTTAAAGATTTTCTTTCGTCTGTTGCAAATTTCTTTCAGCAATTTCCGTCGTCATGGACCCGTTTTTCCAATTGGTTATATATCCTTTAAAGGAAGGCTATAAAAGAAGTTTATCACATCGTGAAAAGACCGTAAAGGCCGATCCCCTTATTTTTCCACCTCCTCACAATGTGATAAAGTTGTATAACTTGGCAATGATTGAGTGATAAAATAAAAGATCATCTTGTGACGATCCAGAAAAGTACCTAGAATGCAATAGCTATTTTCTGCCTGTGCTTGAACTTGAGCAAGTCTTGTGAAGACG
>NC_089756.1:35026261-35041261 GCF_040412425.1 Macrobrachium rosenbergii | reverse complement strand
TCGAAAGTTCAAGCGAAGATGCAGTGCATTACTGCCTTAATACTATTCCCCTTGCATTTTAATACATTTTTATCTATTTATGAATCTATTAATTAATTTTTTCTTTTTTTAATAAGTTAGATCTCTTCTTTCTGTATTTCCCTTTACCTTCACTTACTTCTTCGTAATGAATACCTTAATATTCTTTGGAAGCTTCAATTTCAAGTCAGTGGCCTCTTTGGTGGGCTTGTTCCATATAAATAGGGCTCATCCTCTGAATAATAATAATAATAATAATAATAATAATAATAATAATAATAATAATAAAATAAACATGTTGAGTTCATTCTTTCTAACTTTGATTCTCGTTCATCCCTGATTAAATTGTAACATGATATACCCGAACTCCGTTTTAAAAAAATAGAAACTATTCAATCAGTCAGATCTTAAAAACTACTGAGGCTAGAGGGCTGCAAGTTGGTATGTTGATCATCCACCCTCCAATCATCAAACATACCAAATTGCAACCCTCTAGCCTCAGTAGTTTTGATTTTATTTAAGGTTAAAGTTAGCCATAATCGTGCTTCTAGCAATGATATAGGACTGGCCACCACCGAGCCATGGTTAAAGTTTCATGGGCCGCGGTTTATACAGCATTATACCGAGACCACCGAAAGATAGATCTATTTTTAGTGCCCTTGACTATACGCTGTAGCGGCTGTACAGAAAACTCGATTGCGCCGAAGATACTTCGGCGCATTTTTTTTTTTTTTTTTTTTTCGCTCAGTAGGTCATATCTTCCTGAAAGTTAAAATTACCTCGACAGCGTCGCGAATCTTTTTTTCCTCTCTTGACGTGGGAAGGCTTCAAGCACGAGTAGAGCATAAAATGCAAATGCAAAGTTTTTTTCAGTAAATTTATTTTTAGTGCATAAATTTATTTTAGTGCATAAAAGTGTTATCCTTTAAATTTACCAATAATAAATATATCAATAATGTGCTGTTTTTTGGATTTAATTGTTTTTTTTTGTTAAGCAATTTAAGTAATTCTGGGACATGCAATTGTTTAAGTATTTCTAGGACATGCAATTGTTCAAGTAAATCTAGGACATGCAACTGTTTAAGTAATTCTAGGACGTGCGACTGTTTAAGTAATTCTAGGACATGCAATTGTTCAAGTAATTCTAGGACATGCAATTGTTCAAGTAATTCTAGGACATGCAAATTGTTTAAGTAATTCTAGGCCATGCAAGTGTTTAAGCAATTCTACAATATGCAATTATTTAAGCAATTCTAGGACATGCAAGTGTTTAAGTAATTATAGGATATGCAATTCATGCAATTGTTTGAGTAATTCTAGGACATGCAACTGTTTAAGTAATTCTAGGACATGCAATTGTTTAAGTAATTCTAGGGCATGCAATTGTCTAAGTAATTCTAGTGCACGCAATTGTTTAAGCAATTCTAGGACATGCAATGGTTTAAGCAATTCTGGGACATGCGATGGTTAAAGCAATTCGGGGACATGCAATGGTTAAAGCAATTTGGGGGCATGCAATTGCTTAAGCAATTCTAGGACATGTAATGGTTTAAGCAATTCTAGGACATGCAATTGTTTACGTAATTCTAAAACGTGCAGTTGTTTTACATTCTGAGAGAATGAATCTTCATGCAGAGTAATCTGTGCACACATGCACACGCATCCTTATACCCACACCCACACCCACAGATGACCCTGGCATTTACTTGAAGATAAAACTCTCTCAATAATGTAGTTGGTTTCATTGGCGTTCTCATTGACACAAAAATTAAAACTCCCAAAGACTGGCTTTTCCAAAGTCAGTTAGGCAATAATACACTCTCCCATATTATTCTGCGGTGAAGAGAGTTTTTCCACAAAGCACAAGCTTCAAACATCATTACACGCAGCAGACCCACCTTTGAAAATCATTATATGAAATATAGCCAAAAAGGATCGTTTCTCTCCTTTTGTCGGGAGAAAGGAAAGCTCTTTGTGTGAGATTTAGTAGTTGGCCTTAATGCAAACATAAAATAAATGATTCAGTATGTTTGGCACATTTCTTCCGGAAAGCAAGAAAACGAGTGGAAAGTTATTAAATGAGAAAATATGGGAACTCTGGTTAGTAATCCATCTTCAGCCTCAAGTTAATATAATTCTATATATATATATATATATATATATATATATATATATATATATATATATATATATATTATATATATATATATATGCATATAATGTAATTGTGATAATCATAATGCCATCAAAACTTCTCGATTTCTTCACACTTTTTAAATTCACTTGTCACTACAAAGCCTTACAACCAAATGAAAGGATATGAAGATATTCTGATGTCTGTAGCAGGGTTCGAACCAGCAACCAGAGCAACAAAACGATCTGATACTCCTATTCTTGCGTTTGGATCTAAGGCCTTGTAGTGACAAGCGTATCCAAAAAAAGTGTGAAGAGTTGAGAAGTTAAGAGGGAATAGTGGTTATTACAATTACATACGTATCTGGTAAATAGTGACCAGTAGTTTGTATGTATATAAATATATATATGTATATATCCATATAAATATATCTAGCTATCAATCTATATATATATATATATATATTTATATATATTATATATAGCTATTAAGATTTCACATCTGTAAATCCCCAATACTGACGATATTTGGGCCACAGTTCAACTCCTTTCGTCTTTCCCCTCATCCTTCCTCCGCCCTCATACCACCCAATGTGAAACAAAAAAATAGAGAGAGAGAAAAAAAAATGCATGTTGCATAACATTCTATCTCGGCTGACGACGAGATATAAACCAAATTGGAGAACTTTGAGCTCGTCGGAATTAAACTTTTTTCATTTCGGGTTCCGCCAAAAGTCCCCGTCACGTCAGTCGGCAGCGAAATTTTTCTCGCTTACCAATATTCCCGCCGGATGTGTATACACCGGCATTACAGGCAAATAGATTGGGGGCTTTTTATGACTTTTCCACTTATTCCCCACCCCAGACCCCCCACGCGCCCCCCCACCCCTCCGCCCCCGTATAATTTGGATGACAACCGACCTTACGTAGCTGTATCTGCCAGCTGAGTATCAGACTCAGTAGCTGGGATGAAATACAGAACTTAGGCCAAATGCCAAGCGCTGGGACCTATGAGGTCATTCAGCGCTGAAACGGAAATTGACAGTAAAAGTTTGAAAGGCGTAACAGGAGATAAACCTCAAAGCAGTTGCAGTATGAAACAATTGTTATGAGAGGGTGGAAAGTAAGATGGGAGAAAGAGAATATGAAAGGAGGTACAGTAAAAGGAACGGAAGGGGTTGCAGCTAGGGCCCGAAGGCACGCTGCAAAGAACCTTGAGCAATGCCTACAGTGCACCGCGTGAGGTGTGCTGACGGCACTATCCCCCTACGGGAGACTCAGTAAGATGCTTAGGTTACTGTCATGATTTTCTTTCGCAAAAATTCTGGGAATTGGGGAGTATTTGACTGGAGCATTTACTGTCAAAAAGGTTTATGCATCTGTGAACTTTATCTGCAATACTATTTTATTCGAAAACTTAAGACAAAACCCCTTTTGTATTTTTGCATTTATCTAACAAAATTTTACTTACATTCTATTATCAAAACAAACTATTCTCCAATTATCTACGACTTTCTTAACTTTGTAAACAGTCATAAGGATTAACACTTAACAGCTTTTCTCAAGATTCACTTCATTTACAAATATCAACAATAATTACATAAATAAAAAATAAACAGCGATGCTTAGCGTAACTCACAATCTCCAATTCGGCGCTGAAAATTCAGGTTTTGGAAACCTGTCTGCAATCCGCCACGCCGGAAAAACTCTCCATATAACGGACCAGCCAGCTTTTCATTTGTAATTTCATCTGCGATTGGAACCTGAATTTGCGCAACAGTTTTCGGCCGATAAAATTAAACATGAATAACCGCCTCCATATTCCTCTGGTCATGATTGATACGGGTTGAGAAATAATACTGCATTTTGCCGCCATGACGTCAGAAACATTATGAGCTCGGCGTTCGTTTGGTGATTGACGTGAATCATCGCGCAAATATTTATAAAGCTGCGGCTCTTACTCGGGTAAATTAATGCGTGGGCCCCATTTTGTGCAGGGAGAGAGAGAGAGAGAGAGAGAGAGAGAGAGAGAGAGAGAGAGAGAGAGAGAACGTTTTGTGAGAATAGCCTACGTTCCGTCAAGCTCAGTATCATCAAAAACCTGCATTTCTCTCTCTCTCTCTCTCTCTCTCTCTCTCTCTCTCTCTCTCTCTCTCTCTCTCTCTCCTTCAGCAATGGTACAATATTTACTGTTTACAGCACTGGCGACAAAGCTATAGCTAGCCGGACCTCTCGTATCTTAACGCCGAGACGTGTGTCTGTCCGCCCGGGCCGCGACAACAGAACTGCTTTTGGTGGTTGCTGGGAATAATATTTTTGCTTCCCGGGCCAAGGAGGAATATTTTGGGAAATAAGAAAGGGGACGTCCAGAAGGCTGCTGAGAAAACATTCCTCGAGCTTTGTTGTCTTAGCAAATGTCGGCGATGCGATATTCTCTGACGGCCACATATTTCTGTCTATCGGAGCTCTCTTCTCTCTGTAAGTCTGACTTTCAGCGATAGAACAGAAAGAATATAGAATTTAGGCCAGAGGCCAAACGCTAGAACCCATGAGGGTGGAAAGTCAGATGGAAGGAAGAAATATGAACGGAGGTACAGTCAAAGGAATGAAAGAGGTTTCAGCTAGGTGCCGAAGGCACGCTGCAAAGACCCCTAAGTAATGCCTACAGTGTACCACGTGAGGTGCACGGACGGCACTACCGCCCTACGGGGTCCAATGATAGGAAGAATTGAGATTACTGGTTAACTGAAGCAGAGTGTATTCGATTTGTGTATGACTGCTGAAATGCCGGTTTACATTAACTGTACTTCATTTAAGGTGAATTGCAGTTAGTTATTTAACAGACACACGACAGTGACCGCCAACAGTTATGAAACAGAAGATTGCACAGCCAACTGTCAAACGATTAGCGAGAAGTTATACTGTAGATAATGGGTCGCATTTTCTTGTTCGTATTTCCTTGCTTTAATATCGTGTATCATAATGATTCATTAGCGACTCTACCCTCTACAAATCGTTCTTTCATCCTAATCCTTCCTACGAACTTCATTCTTGCGAGTTTCGTGCAATGTCGCCAAAGAATGGCATTGCAAATTTGTTTGTAACTGAGACTTGAGGCAAATATGGGCTTGGTACCTTTCTGGAGGTGCAATGGCTACACACTAAACAGTCTTCCAGCCAACGTCAAAAAAAAAAAAAAAGAAAAAGTGAAAAATTCCCGGGCTTTCGGCGCAATCAAGTTTTTCTGTACGGCCGCAATAATCAAGGCCAAAAACACTAAAAAGCTAGTCCCATTCTAACCAACCCAGTGGTGGCCAAAAAAAGCATATTATATAACTTTAACCTAAATGAAATATATATATATATTGCAGGGTGGATGATCAACATACCAATTTGCAGCCCTATATATAAGAACTGAGGGCGGACGGAAAAGTGCGGACGGAATATATAGTTTTTTTGGAAAACTTAAAAATTAAAATAAACAAAATTTACAAATGTTATTGCAAGAGTTTTCCTAATTAACACCTTATTTAACACACCTGACATTTATTTTGTGTTTAAGAAAATGTTAACCTGTACAGGTGTTCATTTCTCTCATGTCAACATCAGTGTAAAGTGAAATCTTTCCTCTTCCTAAGCATTATCTTTGATTTTGATATCGTGAACTACAAAATTTTTTTTTTATCTTCTTCCTAAGATATATAATACATTTAAGCTTCACATTTTCACATAAATTATGAAGAGATTGTGAAAAGGACTGTTAATAATACTCATGGGTCTTTATCCTAATATTTGCACTAATACTGACCGGTCCTTATCCTAATATTTGCACTAATAATGATCTGTCCTTATCCTAATATTTTGCACTAATAATGATCTGTCTTTATCTAATATTTGCACTAATACTGATCTGTCCTTATCCTAATATTTGCACTAATAATGATCTGTCCTTATCCTAATATTTGCACTAATAATGATCTGTCCTTATCCTAATATTTGCACTAATAATGATAGGTCCTTATCCTAATATTTGCACTAATAATGATCTGTCCTTATCCTAATATTTTTACTAATACTGATCTGTCCTTATCCTAATATTTGCACTAATACTGATCTGTCCTTATCCTAATATTTGCACCAATAATGATCTGTTCTTGTCCTAATATTTGCACTAATAATGATCTGTCCTTATCCTAATATTTGTACTAATAATGATCTGTCCTTATCCTAATATTTGCACTAATAATGATCTGTCCATATCCTAATATTTGCACTAATACTGATCTGTCCTTATCCTAATATTTGCACTAATAAAGATCTGTCCTTACCCTAATATTTGTACTAATAATGATCTGTCCTTATCCTAATATTTGCACTAATATTGATCTGTCCTTATCCTAATATTTGCACTTATAATGATTCCTGCAATATTTTTAAATACTGATCTGTCCTTATCCTAATATTTGCACTAATAATGATCTGTCCTTATCCTAATATTTTTACTAATACTGATCTGTCCTTATCCTAATATTTGCACTAATACTGATCTGTCCTTATCCTAATATTTGCACTAATACTGATCTGTCCTTATCCTAATATTTGCACTAATAATGATCTGTCCTTATCCTAATATTTGCACTAATACTGATCTGTCCTTATCCTAATATTTGCACTAATACTGATCGGTCCTTATCCTGATATTTGCACAATCTGAAATCCAACCTATTCTCCGCTTTCCATTTGCCTTGTGTAAAACGACAGTCAATTAAATAATGTTAAATTACTTCTACGGAAAGAAAGACCTCCATTAAAGCTGTTAACAAATAACTATCTACACTAACATAAGAAATAAGAAATAACTTAGCCACAACTTAAACTTTCCGTTCGTCTGATATTTATCTCCCTTTTCTAAAAGCTCTTGCAACCCTATATCACAACCGTAAATCTAGATGAAAACCATTACTAGCTGGTATCACACCCCGACTACTAAGCCGTCATGGCCCACCCCCCCGGCCCCCGCCTCTCTCTCTCTCTCTCTCTCTCTCTCTCTCTCTCTCTCTCTCTCTCTCTTCCTTTTTTCATTCGAGGACAAACACGAATCATAAGTCATCTTGAGCACGCTGCATTTACGAGATCTCTCGTCTTAGCGAAAGCTCACAGGTTTTCTGCCGGATATTTCCTTGTCTTTTACTTCATTCTCTCTCTCTCTCTCTCTCTCTCTCTCTCTCTCTCTCTCTAAAGATGTGACAAACAGCACTGTGCTATAACTATTCATTCGCCGAATATATTAGGTATTATTTATTATGAATATATTTTTAGGAATCTCTCTCTTGGACTTAAGTTTCTCGTGTTATTTATTTTCACTTTATTTTAGATCAGTTTATTTCATCATGACCGTCCTTGAAATGAGAGAACATTACCGGCTAAAAATGATATTTCAATCATTACTAGACAATACATTATTTTTACGCGATTTTTGAAATTGATTTTTGACTTAAATCTTGATGGTTTTTTTCATTTTTCAAATAAATGAGAATAAACCTTTGATTAACAACCAATGAAAATACGGACTTTTCCGCAAATATTCGGAACAATTAAGAACAAAACAATGGTTCTAGTTAACAACAGGCAACAAATTATTCAGGTACACTGGTCCTGACATATGGGAAACGGGAGATACATATCCGCATTGCCGATTTTAAAGCAAGGTTTCTATAAAATGAAAATTCCAAATTGTCTCTTTTTAGTTGCCTGTAAAAGAAAACTATTGAGATGACTATTTGTCTGTCCGTCCGCAATTTCCTTGTCCGCCCTCAGATCTTAAAAACTACCGAGGCTAGGGGGCTGCAAATTGGTATGTTGATCATCCACCCTTCAATCGTCAAAATAACAAATTGCAGCTCTCTAGCCTCAAGAGTTTGTTTTAATTTTATGGTTAAATTTAGCCATGATCGTGCGTCTGGCACCCCTATAGGTGAAAACATTTACCACCGGGCTGTGGCTGAGGGTTTCATGGGCCGCGGCTTAGGGTTTCATGGACCGTGGCTGAAAGTTTCATACAACATTGTACGCTGTACAGAAAACTCGATTGCGCCGAAAAAAAAAATCCTTTGAAAGCATGGTTTTTGGATAATATATATTTTTTCACTTGCAGTTTCTGATAACTCTCTACAAATATAAGTTTTGTATCAAAAGTATTTTGGATGATATTACGAGACGGACATGAAAATATGGAAAGCTACAAGTAAGTGAATTTTATGGTCAACAAACA
The DNA here is from genome assembly GCF_040412425.1 of Macrobrachium rosenbergii. Lineage (NCBI taxonomy): Eukaryota > Metazoa > Arthropoda > Malacostraca > Decapoda > Palaemonidae > Macrobrachium > Macrobrachium rosenbergii. The sequence continues at coordinate 35,032,839 of NC_089756.1, read as the reverse complement.
TTACAATTTGAGGAAAATCTTAAGCCGTTAATGGAATGGAATATACAGTAGTTTGGGCCACAGGCCAAGCACTGGGACCTATAAGGTCATTCAGCGCTGGTGAGGAAATTGAGAGTAGGTAGGTTTGAAAGGCGTAACAGGAGGAAAACCTCGCAGTTGCACTATGAAATAATTGTTAGGAGAGGGTGGAAAGCAAGTTGTAAAAAAGATAATATGAATGGAGGTACAGTAAAAGGAACGAAAAGGGTTGCAGCTAGGGACCGAAGGGACGCTGCAAAGAACCTTTGGTAATGCCTACAGTGCGCCCTGTAGAGTGCACTGACGGCACTACCCCCTTATGGGATTAAGCCGTTAGTATTTTGATTTCAAAAATTTAGTTTGAAATATAAAAAGTTAAAAAAAATTCATAATCTTGGAAATATATTATATAATATATATATATATATATATATATATATATATATATATATATATGTATATATATATATATATATATATATATATATATATATATATATATATATATATATATATATATATATATATACACATTCGACAGTATACACTGGTGTTGAAATCTTAAAATATGATAAAAATCTTTTATGAATTATTAAAACAATTTTAATTTTCGTTACATATAATAAATAAATAAAAATGGGAGCTTTTGGAATGAGAAAATGCGTGTTTATTGTAGCCCCTTACTCACTCTCTCTCTAACCTCTCTCTCTCTCTCTCTCTCTCTCTCTCTCAAAGTTGCTAGCGAAAAGAATTTCCCCTTTTTCCTCTTCTCCTCGAGTAGAATAGTTGCACGTTCCCCTTTCAAGAGGAAAGTGTAAGAATTCTTGAAAGAATTTTGCTTGAGTTTGCTAAAGTGCCACTTCGCATCTTTTCTGTCGGGCTTCGGAGGAGAAGCAATTACGTACTCCCGGCCTCTAACACTCCCATGTAATTCCTTTCTGTCTATCTATTTATCTGTATATATAGCTATATAGCTATCTATCTATCTATCCATCTGCTTATGTATGTACGTATGTATGTATCTATTTATCTATGTATCTATGTAAGTATTCATGTATGTATCTATCTATTTATCTACGTATCTATGTAAGTATTCATGTATGTATCTATCTACTTATATAGCAGTCTATCTATTTATCTATACAGCTATCTATGCATCTCTCTATCTATTCACTTATCTATCTATTTACTTATCATACTTATCCACCTACCTATCTCTCCGTCTATCAATCTGTTTACCTACCTCTCTCTATCTATCTATCTATCTATCTATCTATCTATCTATCTGTGGGCCATTACACTGACAAATCTTACCCCAGCCAGCAAGTCGTGCAACAAAGGTAATAATAGGCTACAGGTCGCAAGGAAGTCAGACCCGAAGAAGTGGGGTCTTCCATCTCATCTTTTCGTCTTCTCGAGAAAATTTCCGGGATGCTGAGCCTCCCGGACTGCGCGTCTAAAAGGAGACGAAGAAGGACCTCGTTCAACGGCCTCGTCAGATGCATTAGAATCTCCAGGGTAAGAATCCTCCGCGTCAGGTTTTATTATATACCCTGGGGCAATCAACGGAAGACTAACGGCGATTCCCCCGGGAGCCGAGGAGAGGGCACACACTCGCTCCTCCAGGGTAAATCTGCGGGTGGCGTTCTCCCAAGGGCGTGTATGATAATGATGATTATTATTATTGTTAAGGCTTTCGTTCGTCTCGGTTCTTCAATGGGAAATGGGATGGTTTTGAATAAATGGCCCAGTTTTAAATTCGTTGTAAGAATTGGGATTTTTATGTTTATCTAGCTGGAGAACTAAGCTAAGAGACAGAATTCAATTACATGTATATATATATATATATATATATATATATATATATATATATATATATATATATATATATATATATATATATATATATATATATATTACTATTCGATATATATTTTACCAGTTTCAAGCTACATTCCTTCTTTTACATCTTAATGTACTTTCAAACGCAGACTTCTTTATAAAAGAGAAAAAAAAATTACTTGAAATTAATATAAAATACAAACGGTATTAGGACACCGAGCGCCACCCACCATCATTTTTATTCCAATTTTATCTGACAAAAATAAAATCGAAATAAAGCACAATAGTGTACATTAATCGACATGCCACTCGTGTTTTTACTCTGCATTATTATTATTATTATTATTACTATTATTATTATTATTATTATTATTTCAGTAGATGGAACAAGCCCACCAAATTCAAGCTTCCAAAGAGTGCTGGTTTCAACCTCCCACCGCAGCAGACCCCCACACTGCAGCAGTAACTGATCATGATACAGAGCCAGTAGTGATTTTTCATCACCCTGGGGGAGACGCGAACCCGCGACATCTGAGTGGCATGCCACGACACTAACCACTTTACCAGCGGACTATGCTGAATGGACTCCTTCGATGCCATTGTGTGATGGGGAATTCACCCTCTATGACAAGCATTCATCCATACAACGCTTGAAGAGGCGTTGAATCCTCGAATTGTTGAACGAGAGATTTCGGAATTAGAGGACATCATGGAAGTTATTGTAGGTGGAGACTGAAGACGTTAAATGTTCATAACAGAAGAAATGCTGTCAGTCTAGTGAAGAGAGAGAGAGAGAGAGAGAGAGAGAGAGAGAGAGAGAGAGAGAGAGAGAGAGAGAGAGAGGTAAGTCTTATAGAGTTAACAAATGACAGTTCAGCTACAAGTTAAAACAACTTTTCACAATAATAATAATAATATTGAAACCAACTTAGCAAATTAATAATAATAATGATAATAATAATAATAATAAACCAATAATAATAATAATAATAATAATAATAATAAAAATAACATTGAAACCAAAATAAAAAATTAATATAATAATAATATTGAAACCAACTTAACAAATTAATAATAATAATAATAATAATAATAATAATAATAATAATAATAATAATAATAATAATAATAATAATAATAATAATAGTCAAACCAACTTTTCAAATTAATAATAACAATAATAATAATAAAAACAACAGCAACAAAATAATAATAATAATAATAATAATAATAATAATAATAATAATAACAGAGTCCCTAACAAAAACAAAACCTCCCATCTCTCGCACAGGAAACGCCCATAAATGAGAGGCAGTGAGAGGCTTTTGTTTTCCTGCCCAGTTATTTTTTCCTAAACCTCTGACGGTCCAGATGTGGAACTTTCTTGCCGACCTTTTTATTCGGATCCAAAACCACGATTCTATTCCTTCCCTTTATTTATCACCCAGGTTAATTTTAATTTTTATATATATATAAATTTTCTTTGCTACTTTCTGAAAAAGTCGACTAAAGGTTAGTCTGATTAGAGACAGACACTTGAAGATAATCAGTCGTTTTTATAACAGAATAATGATGAGATGGATAAGAATAAACAGAATAATGACAAGAGAGAGACATTGTAGCAAATATAAGAATAAAATAAAACGTAATAAAAAAATGAGGATTAAGCTTGAACTGATTTTATGAAATTTAGGCTGTCAAGATAATGACAAGAGAGACACATTTTAGCAAATGTAAGAATAAAATAAAAGTAATAGAAAAATGAGGATTAAACTTGATTTGATTTAATGAAATTTAGGTAAAAGATAGTGATAAGAGAGAGACATTGTAGCAAATATATAAGAATAAAATAAAGTATGATAGAAAAATGAGGATTAGCTCGATATGATCTTATGGAATTTAGGCTGTCAAAATAATGTAGCAAATATAAGAATAAAACTTAACAGAAAAATTAGGATTAAGTTTGATTTGATTTAATCAAATTTACGTTTTCATGACAAACACTGGGTCACGTCGAGTTGGAGTGGTTGAACAGCAAGACAAAGAAATAATAAAAAAAAAAAAATGGAAAATTAACTACATGGATCTAAAGGTGAAGAGATGAGAAAAACCCACATTTGCACAAAGTAGTAACAGTTAGAGATGTTGGACAGCGAGACTGAAGAAAGGAAACGTGAATGGAAGTAAAGCAAGCGGCTAAGATGTGGGTTGGCGCAACGGGACGAAGGGACGCCGCAAACAACCTTTACTAATGCCTACAGTGAGCCACGTGAGGTGTAATGCATGCTCTACCACCCTTCTCCAAAAACCAACTACCGAAAGAAAGGTTCACATGCAAAATAGAATGATGGTGAGATAGCAAAGAATAAAATAATAAAATTGAGAATAACAACAAAATAGAATGATGGTGAGATAGCAAAGAATAAAATAATAAAATTGAGAATAACAACAAAATAGAATGATGGTGAGATAGCAAAGAATAAAATAATAAAATTGAGAATAACAACAAAATAGAATGATGGTGAGATAGCAAAGAATAAAATAATAAAATTGAGAATAACAACAAAATAAAATGATGGCGAGATAGCAAACAATAAAATATTAATAAAAATGAGAATAACAACAAAATAGAATGATGGTGAGATAGCAAAGAATAAAATAATAAAATTGAGAATAGCAACAAAATAGAATGATGGTGAGATAACAAAGAATAAAATATTAATAAAAAACTGAGAATAACAACAAAATAGAATGATGGTGAGACAGCAAAGAATAAAATATGAATAAAAATGAGAATAACAACAAAATAGAGTGATAGTGAGATAGCAAAGAATATAATATTAATAAAACTGAGAATAACAACAAAATAGAATGATGGTGAGATAGCAAAGAATAAAATATTAATAAAAATGAGAATAACAACAAAACAGAATGATGGTGAGATAGCAAAGAATAAAATAATAAAATTGAGAATAACAACAAAATAGAATGATGGTGAGAAAGCAAAGAATAAAATACTAATAAAACTGAGAATAACAACAAAATAGAATGATGGTGAGAAAGCAAAGAATAAAATACTAATAAAACTGAGAATAACAACAAAATAGAATGATGATGAGATAGCAAAGACTAAAATGTGAATAAAAGGGAGAATAACAAAGATGAAATAGGAAGGTTAGCAAAAATCACCACAGAAAGGCGCAGTTTACACCTCCGCTTGTGGAAAAAAAAAAAAAAAAAAAAAAAAACACACACACGAAAAGTCACAACATACAAATCACAATTGTCAGACAAAGTCATAAAGACGACTGAAGCTTTGTGGCAGGAAGTGGGTTTCCTATTTCGTTATCTCACTCCACTTTGTGAACTGCCTCCTGCATATATATATATATATATATATATATATATATATATATATATATATATATATATATATATATATATATATATGTATATATATATATGTATATATATACATATATATATATATATATATATATATATATATATATATATATATATATATAGTGTTTTGATAGCTATAACAACATACACACACACACACACACACACACACACACACACACACACACATAACTCATGACAGCATATAACTCATGACACATCAAGATAAAAAAAATTAAATTTCAAAACTAGACTGATCTCAATTTAGAATTAAGTATTGAATATTTTGAAAGTACAAGGATTTCAATTTTGAATTAAATATTGAATATTTTGAAAGAACAAAGATTAAGTATAAAATAAATGGCCTTGTTCGACTGCCTTCGGGTCAGAGGAAATAAATCTGTTTATTTCTGTGATGCTTCAGAATATAAAACGTGTATAAGATTACATGAGTATATACAGTATATGTCTACATGAGAAGTCTCTTCTTACAACATTCCAGTATCTCTCTCTCTCTCTCTCTCTCTCTCTCTCTCCCTATTCTGCAGTATTTTGGAAATGAAGTACCGCTGTCTCTCAATCTAAGCCTTTAAAAACGACATAGTGTCTGCACAGTGTCATCTTCCATAGATAATCACGAAATCCGTCAAAGGAACAAGATTCACCTTACGGGAATTCTTTCCTCTTCTTCTTCATTCGAGATAAAATGCAAACTGATACCCGACCTGAGGGTGCTACTCACGTCTTCCCTTTCCCAAACCCCTTCACGGATTTTCTTCAGTTTGCCCTTTGAATTCTGAGACCTCTCCTCGTCCATTTTCTTTGCCTTAGATCTTGTTCTGTCTCGGGGCATCAAAGGCTCTCTCTCTCTCTCTCTCTCTCTCTCTCTCTCTCTCGTCGAGGATTCGGTTGATTAAAAGTGAACCCTTGCAATATTTGAAAAACAGTTCGTTTGATAGTGAACGTCGGAAATACTTGTCGTTAATATAGCAATTTGTAGAAGTTTCCTCAAGCTTAAATGATGATGTGTTCATTACACCATAGTTTTAGGAGTTTTCTTATTAGAAGAGCGCAACGAATTCGATGAATTACGATGTTGTAAGGTTTCCGTAATCTTAAATAATACAAAGTTCATGGCGTCATAGTTTCAAAAGTTTTATTATTGTTAAAGATTTGGAAAAGCGAAAGAATCTGACGTCGACGACGTACGGTGCTGCAACGACAGACGGGTGAACCAATAACTCATCAGTTAAGGAAGGATTTTTCTGATACAATAACACAACAGATCACGTAAAAAGGAAAAAAAAAAGAAG
>NC_089756.1:35003761-35023761 GCF_040412425.1 Macrobrachium rosenbergii | reverse complement strand
CAAACAACTTTTTTCCACACTTTTTTCCCCACAAACAACTTTTTTTCTAAACGTTTTTCCATAAACAACTTTTCCACACTTTTTTTCTCACAAAAACTTTTTTTCACACTTTCCCCACAAATAACTTTTTTCCACAAAAAACTTTTTTCCCCTACACAACTTTTTTTCCCATACACACACCTTTTCCTCACTAAAAACATTCCCTTCCATGTCAGTTTTATATAGAGAAAATAATAATGTATTCTGTTTGAGACTACATCATTATTGTCCACTAGCAAGAATAAAATAAACTATTCTCATGAAAGAACGGTTTGTATTTATTGCTGATAATATCAAAACAAGGGATCTTACACAAACCCTTTACCCTGCTAATAAATCATTTATTTGCCTGAATTTGCTGTAACTTGTGATGATTTTAAATTAACGTAAAAAAATTAATATTCATAATTCTAAGTAATCGTCTCCAGTTAGGAATACCCTGAGATGAATGGAAATGAAAATTCATTAAGTAAACAATTCAATCTACTTTCTAGACTCTGTTAAAGAACATATTTCATCTGTCATCACCAATATTCTATTACTTAGCTCATAATTGTCTCACACGCGACCTTCGTCTGTACCTAAAACTGAACCATTTCTGTCAACCTCCTCCAAGTTCTGTTCCAAACGGAGACAACATTCTTCTCTCAACCCTTTCACAGTGAGCTGCTGTAAACACAGGATGACGTCACCACAAGCCTTGTATGACGCAAGAATGAGAAAATACTCAGAAAAGCGTCGTAAGTGGCTGTCGGTATTAAAAGCAAATCTCTTCAGCCGTTGGTGTCAAAGACCGCGCAATTCAGACTTCGCTTTTGAGTAACCTACTAATAGCCAGAAGCCGTCCTCTGGTGCCCTAAGACGAAAGCATGTTTAAAGTGAGGCGGACACGCGTGATGCCTTTCCAGTATTCACAGGTCAACTGAATATTATCAGATGAAGAATTAGGAAGCAGAAAGCTTTTTCATATCGTACAAAAGCAGAGAAGAGATTTTTTTTCCTTGAATAAGATATCAATTAATATTTTTCTCCTTGAATCGGAGTCACTAAATATTTTTTTTCCTGGGATTGGGGATCAATAAATATTTTTTCCTCGAGAGACCAATGAATATTTTTTTTCCTTGAATCAGATGTCAATAAATATTTTTTCCCTTGAATCAGTCATTCAATATTTTGCCCTGGAATTGGGGATCAATCAATATTTTTTCCTTTAATCAGAGATCAATGAATATTTTTTCCTTGCATCAAAAATCAATAAATATTTTTTCCTTCAATCAAAGGTCAATAAATATTTTTTCCTTGAATCGGGGATCAATGAACACTTGTACATGTACATGTACATTTGTACATTTATATACAGCCAACAGGCACTCATATATTTTTAAATACAAGTGTATATATATATGTATAGTATGTATATATATATATATATATATATATATATATATATATATATATATATATATATATATATATATATATATATATATATATATATATATATATGTGTGTGTGTGTGTGTGTATACATAATAATATCCCACAAACAGAAGAGATATATGGATCACCAATATTTAAGCTCTCTTCAGCTAAAAAGGCATTTGTCATCAGATGACCATATATCATGAGTCACATCCAAGTTTCTTGCCAATTTTTATCGGCAAAAAATCTTGGCGTCGGGGTCAAATTAACATGAGGGCTATTTTTCATCTCTCTCTCTCTCCCTCTCTTGGGGTCATTAATCACAGCACAGGAAGGTCTACGCCAAACACGTAACGTTATGTGAAAACATCTTTTCTTCATTCAGTTTTTTAAATCATATGGAAAAACTATTTATGCGAAAGAAACTGTTTCTTGCTGATTCCGCTGACCACGATATATATTAATTTCAGAAAAGACATACGTATGTCAAATTTGTAAAAAGTCAATAATGGATATTCTAAAGTTTTTTTTTTTTGTAGAAGCAATATCGATAAAATAACTAGTTTTAACTTAAAAATATATTTGCCTATATTATATCACTGGCTCTGTATCATGATCAGTTACTGCTGCAGTGTGGGGTCTGCGGTGGGAGGGTGAAACCAACATTCCTTGGAAGCTTGGATTTCAAGTCAGTGGCCCCTTGGGTGGGCTTGTTCCACGTAAATAGGTTTCATCTACTGAAATAATAATAATAATAATAATAATAATAATAATAATAATAATAATAATAATAATAATAATAATAATAATATAACAAACATAACAATAACATCTACTGAAATATAATAATAATAATAATAATAATAATAATAATAATAATAATAATAACATACGTAAAGTTCAGTCTTCCTCTTTTCTGATCTCACCAGTAAGTATTCTGGTCACTTAGAATGTAATTATCAAGTATTTAAAAAAAAAAAAACATGCTTTTTTCTTGACGTCAGACCACATTCCCGTTTAGCTTTGAGATCTGCGTCGCTTCTGTCCCTGTCCTGATAGATTAATCTTCCCTGGTACGGACAGTTCTAAATCTAAACTTGCGTGGGCATGATCTGGGTAAGTTTAGACCCTGTTTCTATTCTTCCTTGCCACTTATACTACTGTTGCCTCTACTTATTCCTCCTTGCTACTTATACTACAGTTGCCTTTACTTACACGCCCAACTAGGAGTCTCAGATGTGCAGAGTTCAGTGCTGAATACAAGACAGGTTCGTGGATAGGAAAAGAATGCCAAAATAGTATGCAAACTTTAAGCAGCTTACTGAAAGTAGATCACAAAAGGACAAGAACGGTGATGACGATTCGGGAACTAGAAGCACTGCAAGAGCTAAATGAGGAATTCGTCCTGTTTACAATATGTAAAACAAAGTGGATCTAAAGCTTCATTTTAGACAGAGGAGACTTACATAAAGTAAAACGAAAGCACATTTAAAGTCGAAGGGAAATCAGGAAGAGAGGAGACAGCAACAATGAAAATACCAGTTAAAAGTTGAACAGAAAAACGAAAGGAAACACGCTCCCACTTCTGGAGTTTATTATTATTATTATTATTATTATTATTATTATTATTATTATTATTATTATTATTATTATCAGTAGATGAAACCTATTCACACGGAACAAGCACACCAAAAGGGCCACTGACTTGAAATTCAAGCTTCCAAAGAATGCTGGTTTCAACCTCCCACCGCAGCAGACCCCACACTGCACAAGTAACTGATCATGATACAGAGCCACTGATTTTTCATCGCCCGGGGGGAAGACGCGAAGCCGCGACATCTGAGTGGCATTCAACCACACTAACCACTATACCAGCAGAATAGGTAATAAAGAACGGCAGAAATAAAAGAGAAAAATAAAACAAAAGAATCGCGAGTGCAAAAATGAGTGGGATGAACTAATTAAGAGAAGAGCGGAGTTTGCAGGAAAATTGGGTTTCCTATTTAGTTAACTCTCCCCCTTTTCCTCCCACAAGCTGCTGGGGGTGATGAGTAACACGGAAGTATTTGTAAGAGTGTAAGGGTGAATCATTTCTGCAAAAATTGCCAAACAAATGATTGTGCATTGTCGTACAATGAACATCTTGCACCAAAAGATCAAGAGAAAGCCAAAATAGCGGATTGGTAGGGAGGAAAGTTCAACAAGATATAGAATGATTAAGTAAGTAACTGATTAAGTAACTAAGTAAGTAAGTAAGTAAGTAATAATAATAATAATAATAATAATAATAATAATAATAATAATAATAATAATTGGTAAAAAATGCGCCGAAGTTTCATCGGCGCAATCGAGTTTTCTGTACAGCAGCTAAAGCGTATAATCAAGGCCACCGAAAATAGAACGATCTTTCGGTGGTCTCGGTATAATGCTGAATGAACCGCGGCCCATGAAACTTTAACCACTGCCCGGTGGTGGCCTATCCTTTATCGTTGCCAGAAGAACGATTATGGCTAACTTTAACCTTACATAAAATAAAAACTACTGAGGCCAGAGGGCTGCAATTTGGTATGTTTGATGATTGGAGGGTGGATGATCAACATACCAATTTGCAGTCATCTAGCCTCAATAGTTTTTAAGATCTGAGGGCAGACAGAATAAAGTGTGGGCGGACAGACAAAACCGGTACAATAGTTTTCTTTTGCAGAAAACTAATAATAATAATAATAATAATAATAATAATAATAATTATTATTATTATTATTATTATTATTATTATTGTCTAAAGAGAACGGGGCGACCAACTAACACAGCCTTCTTATAAAGAACAAGAACAAAGAACAAGAACAAACACAAAAGGAACGGAAAAACCACCAACAAAGGTAACTCATCCAACAAGTCACTCAGCATCCGTGTCATCCTTCGCAACCAATTAGGAACACATCACACACAGGTGGAACTTGTCGGACACCGTGTCTGCCAAAAACGACGCTGTAAGTAGTCTTTCCTTTTATTATTTATTATTATTATTTCAGCAGATGAAGCCTATTCACTTGGAATAATCCCCAAAAGGGGCCACCGACTTGAAATTCAAACTTCCAAAGAATGTTGGTTTCAACCTCCCACCCCAGACCCCAAACTGCGGCAGTAACTGATCATGATACAGAGATGAAACCTATTCACATGGAACAAGCACATCAAAGGGGCCACTGACTTGAAATTCAAACTTCCAAAGAATGTTGGTTTCAACCTCCCACCGCAGACCCCAAACTGCGGCAGTAACTGATCACTATACAGAGCCAGTGGTGATTTTTCATCGCCCTGGGGGAGACGCGAACCCCGCGACATCTGAGTGGCATGCCACGACACTAACCGCTATGCCAGCGGACGAATACTTAGACGAATTGAGCTAAGGAACCAATTCCACATTTACTAAACTATTTTCCTATCAGAAATTAAATTAAATTAAACTGAACTTAAGTAATGATAATGATTCGTGTGTGGAAAGACTCTGATTTGGAGGTTCTACACAATGACTAAACCTAAGGAGCTAAATTTGTGTTCATTAAAATATATTCCTATAAAAAATTCGACAGTGCTTCCTTTGGTATCAAGCGAGAGAGAGATTGAAAGTGACATGTGGTCATGTTTCTTTTGGTGACAGATTCTGATTTAATGGCTCTACTTAGTGATCAATGAGAGAGAGAGAGAGAGAGAGAGAGAGAGAGAGAGAGAGAGAGAGAGAGAGAGAGAGAGAGAGAGAGAGATATGATTTATGGCCACTCTGGTTATTCGACGAGGATGCCAAGATATTTGGCCTCTTAAAGTATAAATAAAAAATCTACACGATTCGTCAGCCCTTTGACCTAAATCACCTTTTTCAAAGAAAATATGGAAGAGTAATTATATATTTATATAAATTCTCAGGCAGAGGCGTCTCAGCCTTTGAAGCAGACTTATAATATACGCGTGTTTTTACTGTGCCAATAAATACACAAACACACACTGACAATAATATAAATATAAATATAAATATAAATATAGTTGGTTCTTAGCCACGTAAAATAAATCTAATCCTTCGGGCCAGCCCTAGGAGAGCTGTTAATCAGCTCAGTGGTCCGGTTAAACTAAGATATACTTAACTTTAATATAAATATAAATATAAACATTATTTATGACGGAAAAGACAATGATACAAAGTATATCACAAATCTCCCCTGATCCCATTTCTGAGAAACTTGTACTCTGGAGATAATAGGATTAAGAGCTGATATAGCGTAACAGCATAAAGTTCAGGCAAAACAAGACTAGTCTATTTATACTGCTCTGTCTCTCACTCTCTGACTAGTTGGCACCTGAATCACATTTTTCTGTGGAGGTTGTAGTCTGTCGTGAACAGAAGTTCAGAAGTTCAAGCGAAAATGGTATGCATTACTACCATAATACTATTCCTCTTGCATTTTGATACATTTTTATATATTTACTTATTTATCAATTGATCTTTTTTTCTTCTTTTAATAAGTGGTATCTTTTGGAGGGCTTGTTCTGTAGGAATAGGTTTTATCTACTGAATAATAATAATAATAATAATAATAATAATAATAATAATAATAATAAATTATTACTCCCACCAAGGGGTTACAATTCTCCATCCCGTCTGCGTTCGTCTGTCAACAAGACCAATTGGAAAATGAGCAAAGAACTGTGTTAAAACCAGATGAAATACATAGAGCTAAGGTCAGTCTTTAAAAACCTTCAACAGAAGTGCAACAACGATCTTTTATTTAACAATATTCTATACAGCTTATTCCATTAGGGATACCTGCGACATGACATGATTTTACGAAAATTTAATTTTCGTATCTTTGAGAACTCTCTCCCGTGCGGATTCGTCTTCTATTTTCTCCTCTGGGGAAGAAATTCATTTCCTCGAGATTCCTCCTACGTACAGTTTTTAACCTATTTTTACCGCTCTTCCGCGAATCACCCGGCTTTTCCTTTCACCTGATCTGTTATGAGCTTTTGAAAAGCGCCTTACGATATTGCCCGTCCTTTCCAATAAGAATAATGCGTCATTGAAAACTCAAGAGGCTCTTCCAGGTTGAAAGGAAATCTTAACAATTTTTAGTTTTCTGTAAAAGAAAACCATTGAGATGGCTTTGCCTGTCCGTCCGCACTTCATTCTGTCCGGACTTTTTCTTTTTTCTGTCCGCCCTCAGATCTTAAAAACTACTGAGGCTAGAGGGCTGCAAATTGGTATGTTGATCATCCACCCTCCAGTCATCATACATACCAAATTGCAGCCCTCTAGCCTCAGCAGTTTTTATTTTATTTAAGGTTAAAGTAAGACATAATCGCGCTTCTGGTAACTATATAGGATAGGCCACCACCGGGCCGTGGTTAAAGTTTCATGGGCCTCGGCTCATACAGCATTATATCGAGACCACCGAAAGATAGGTCTATTTTCGGTGGCCTTGATTATACACTGTAAAGGCTGTACAGAAAACTCAATTGCGCCGAAGAAACTTCGGCGCATTTTTTACTTGATTTATTTTAATCTTATTGCAGTATTCAAGGACTTTGTCCCAGTAGGGGTTTAGTGCCCTCAGTTCAACTTACGTGAGGAACTGTAGGCATTACTAAAGGTTGTTTGCAGCGTCCCTTCGGCCCCTAGCTGCACCCACTTACTAGCTACTTTACCTCGTTCCGTTCTCTTTCTTCATTCTTGCTGTCCAACCGCTCTAACTCCCCATTTTCAAATTCTTAATACACGATCAGATGATTAACATATCAATGCTCCGTCTCATATGTATGTATGTATATACAGGTATATATATATCACACATATATTTATGTATATACACATATGTGTATATATATAAATATTATTTATATATATATATATATATATATATATATATATATATATATATATATATATATATATATATATATATTAATATGACTTGAATCTTGCAACTGATACAATAATAAATCAGAAGATTATCCGAATTATTTTCATTCATTCCCATAAAAAACAATGAACCACAGACTCTAATCTCGCAACTGATAAAATAAAATATCTTGCAACATATGCAATAATAAAAATCAGAAAATTATCCAATTCATTTTCATTCGCTTCCCATTAATAAGAATAAACCACAGGCTCTAATCTCGCAACTGATACAATAAAAACAAATCAGAAGATTATCCAATTTATCTTTATTCATTCCCATAAATAAAAATAAATCACTGACCATAATCTTGCAACTGATTTAATAATAAACAAAACCAGAAGATTATCCAATTTACTTTTATTCATTCCCATAAATTAAAATAAATCCGACTCTAATCTTGCGACTGATACAATAATAAAAAAAAAAATCAAAATATAATCCAATTTATTTTTATTCATTCCAATAAATTAAAATGAACCTGACTCGAATTTTCCTGATACGATAAAAAAATCAGAATATTATCCAATTTATTTTCATTCGCTTCCCATAAATAAGACTAAACCAGAGACTCTAATCTCGCAACTGATACCATAAAAAAAAAAAAAAAAAAGAAAGAATCCGAATCTGGTCACCTTCATTTCCACGTTCCTAACTTCGTTAAACGACACCTTCTGCCCGTGTTTCCTCCAGTTCGTTATTTCCCAAATTGGAATTGGTTACGAGGTAATAAGGCTACAGTTTCTCTCTCTCTCTCTCTCTCTCTCTCTCTCTCTCTCTCTCTCTCTCTCTCTCTCTCTCTTCCAATTTCCCGAGGGGCGTCCTACGCCACGGGATGATTCCTATGGACGAGATGTCCTCCCTCTGGGGGATATGTAATGAGGATATGATGAGTAATAGTAAAAATTAGATTCTCTGATTGTCAGTGAGTAGTGATGCCTTAGGTAGTGACATTCGCAGAATTGTTTGTATTAGGATTGCCAACTATAGTGTTAGGAACGAAAAGGATTGAAGCAATGCAAGATAAGATGAAAAATCAGGTGGATATTTATAAACATAAAAAAAAAAAAAAATATATATATATATATATATATATATATATATATATATATATATATAATATATGTATATATAAAGTAATATATATATACATATATATATGTATATATATAAAGTAATATACAGATAGATATATAAGTGGAGAAAATGCCTACTTAAAAGCATTGCAAACTTAATGAACGGAAATAAACAATTTGAAAAAAAAGAATAATTTGGAAACCATGCACTCGAGCTTAAAAAACAGCGACATGTTAAAGCAGAACTAAAGCAAAACACACACACACACACACACACACACACACACACACACACATACATATATATATATATATATATATATATATATATATATATATATATATATATAAAAGACAAGAGTATAAAACAGAAAAAAATAAAGAGACTGACGAGGTTTAACGGGAAATGAAAATCAATTGAACACTGTCACAACCATTGGCTACAAAAGATGGAAAATGACAATGACTAGTGGAAGCGAGATTGAAAGTTGGTTCCTTGATAACTTTAATTCTTTTGGACAGTGAGAAAATTACTGTGAAATAGATTTTGGGTCTGGTATTTACCAGCTGCCTTCGTTAATAACAGTCTATACAAATACA
Source organism: Macrobrachium rosenbergii (assembly GCF_040412425.1). NCBI lineage: Eukaryota > Metazoa > Arthropoda > Malacostraca > Decapoda > Palaemonidae > Macrobrachium > Macrobrachium rosenbergii. The sequence goes on along the minus strand of NC_089756.1, from coordinate 35,014,674 downwards.
CTTACATGCATACGAATATATACAGTAAATACGAGTGTGTATATACTATACATATAAATATGTATGTATGTATGTATGTATATATATATATATATATATTTATATATATATACATATGTGTATATATACACATATACATATATATAAATATATATATATATATATATATATATATATATATATATATATATATATATATATATATATATAATATGATGTATAATAAAATGAGCAAAGCCCGACGGGAGGGGCAACCTTATACTCTTTTCTAGCCCAAGCCAGAAGAAATCATGCAAAGAAAAAAAAAAGCGAAAAAGGAAAGATACAATTACTGAACCGTAAAACCTTACGTGAATTATCTTAATCGGCGCAATAGAGTTTTCTGTATAGTCGCTATAGCGTAAATTCAACGTTTCGGCATAATGCTGTATGAGCCGCGGCCCATGAAATCTTAACCAAAGCCAGGTGGTGGCCTATCCTATATCGTTGCCAGACGCACGATTATGGATAACTTTAACCTTAAACAGAATAAAAACTACCGAGGCTACAGGGCTGCAATTTGGTAAGTTTGACAACTGGAGGGTGGATGATCAACATACCAATTTGCAGCCCTCTAGCCTCAGTAGTTTTTAAGATCTGAGGGCGGACAGAAAAAGTGCGGACGGACAGACAAATAGCCATCTCAATAGTTTTCTTTTACAGAAAAATAAAAAAATATCATGTAAACTAAGTCTCAATGAATAGACTATTTCTTGTGACTGTTCCTGATTACGAATCAGTGTCCTCTCAAACGCTTATTCCAAATTTAAACAAGTTTAGTCCATGATTCCCTATAACAAAAATCTCTGGAATAATCCAGACAAATTCTAATGCCAACGGCTAGTTTAAATTACTAAGAGAAACAAAGGAAGAGAGAGAGAGAGAGAGAGAGAGAGAGAGAGAGAGAGAGAGAGAGAGAGAGAGAGAGAGAGAGAGAAAACAGAACTAATTGTCGATACGAAATCATCTTTCCCGATTAAGACAAAAAATCGCAAGCGTCTCACAATTGGATATCATTGACATTGCTGCTTCTGAAAGGATTACCAGAATCAGATTCTATAAACTAAGAACATAATGATATATTCCCTTTAATTCTAGGCAATACGACGCTCGAATACAACATCCATGTCTGAGGACGCCAAACGGGCCTCACCTGTCAATCAAAGGAGTCTGATGATGAACATTATTGATATAATAATATATACAATTCATCATCAGCGAAGGAATGTGTTGTATGAATTATTCATCTTGCTGATGAGGGAGGTATCGAACGGCAAATATGGAATAAATGTATAATGATGAATTAGTATTACCAAAGTTATTGTAATTAGCCAATTCTTTTTTCCTTGGTTAGTTATTCTACAAAATGGTAAATGTACAATGAGGAATTAATGGCATCAATGTTTGTTTAATTAGTGATAAATTTCCCTCTCTCTGTAAATTATTTTATAATATGGGTCGTTCAAAACCACTTCTGGACCCAGGAAAAATAACGATAATAATATGAAGTATGCAATACCCATATACAAGTTTAATTCTAAGTTTCTCAATGTTATTAACCGTAACGAATTTTATTATTCAGGTACAAACAGTGGTTTCTTTACTAGATGTCATTAGCATGAATGAATTTTCTGCATTCTACAGGTACAAATTGCTTATTCCATATTGCTTACCATATATACAGGGAGAAAATTGAGCTTATCTTATAGAAAAATCAAAATAGAATTATTGAGGTCTGAGGATTTTTTGGGCAATTTTCCATGAAACCTAATTCATTCTATCTACATTAACACAACTGTATTTCATTAATTACACGGGGCACAAACTGTGATGTATTTCATATTATCTACTATACATACAAGGAAAAAATTAAGCTGCTCATGTAGAAAAATTCAAATAAAATGAATGAGGTCTGAGGATTTTCTAGAGCAATCTTCCATATAACCTAATTTATTCTACTTACATTAACACAAATGTATTTTATTCAGTCTATCTACATTACCGCAAATGTATTTTATTTATTTTACTTATTACAAGGAAAAAATTAAGCTGCTCATGTAGAAAAATCTAAATAAAATGATTAAGGCTGAGGATTTTTTAGGGGAATTTTCCATACAATCTAATCTATTCTATCTACATCAACAAAAATTTATTTTATCTATTACATGGGCACAAACTGTGATGTACACTTACACTGAAAAAATTAAGTTGCTCATGCAGAAAATCCAAATAAAATCAAGAAGGTTTGGGGATTTTTAGGGCAATTTTCCATGCAACCTAATTCATTCTACCTGCAATCAAACAACTTCGTTCTCTGCTGTCACCTGTAGCCTTGACTACGTGCCACCTCACCTTCCAACCATTAACCTGAGGAAGTTTCCAAGGGATATAACTTCTGATGGCGAAGAACAATGGACCTCTGAAGTTTGGTGAAGTTAGACGCTGGGAGCTGCCTGGGACGCCTGCCTTACTGATTCAAAAGATATGTTCCGGAGAAACATAGTCATGCAATTTTTTTTCCTGAAAAGTCTAGCCTTTCACCTTGTATTTTAATCCTTTACTTAGATTTTTATCTGTTTATTCATTCATTTAATCATTCATCTTTTTTTTCTAATAACTGATTTCTTCTTTCTGTCCTTCCTATTATCTTATTCTTTGGAAGCTTGAATTTTTCAAGCCACTGGCCCCTTTGGTGGGCTTGTTAATTATGGATGGGGTTTATCTTCTGAATAATAATAATAATAATAATAATAATAATAATAATAATAATAATAATCATAATAATAAATAAGACAGGGGTTTATCTTCTGAATAATAATAATAATAATAATAATAATAATAATAATAATAATAATAATAATAATAATAATAATAAAGGAGAAACCAAAATTTTGGCATTTTTAGGGAACTTAGGGTTTGACGAGGAAAATCAAATCTAATTCTGCTGAATGACAAAGTAAGAAAGGAAACAGGCTCGTTTATAAATACCTTGAAATCTTGTCTCATAATGAAGCTGATAACGTGACAAAACTCGTCCCTTTTCCGTGTATTGTTCATGTCTTGACGTTAAAAGATCTTTCGTAAATTCAATGATAATTTTCATCATTTTTATAGGGATTCGTATCGGAATGTGATAAAGGAGATTCAGCATTATTCTTAACAATGATAACTAATATATAAAATTAATGAGTAAAAAGACATAATAATGTAAGAGAGAATGTATTTTTCCAAAATATGAAAAAGGTGCATTTGGAAAAATACAGTCTCTTACTTACATTATTGTGGCTTTTCACTCATTATTTCCGGTCACAATATAGTGATGCACCATAGATAAAACATTGAGATCAAACCTGATGACGAACTGAAAGATTTGAATTGATTTTCAGGTGATCAAAATCGCTACTTGAGTTTTTAAATACAGCTTAATGAGGATTGAAATTTGGTATACAAGCACAGTACATGACACGCGCTACAAAATGTAATTAATTCAGCTTTCAGTAAAGCTTACCGAGTACAAAAATTTTAAAACCATGACACATGCGACATAATTAATAATGATTTCAAGAACACCGGTAATTTACATACGTACTTCCTTCTAGCAACCACAGGAATGGAGCTAATGCCACCAGTAAATTTATTCCAGAGTACGATTACCGCAGGCAAACCCAATTTAATCCTAATTACCCTTCGGTTGTGGAACGCCAAACCTGGCATTCTTGAGGTACAAGGTTCGTATACCCTTGGGCCATCTAAATGTAAATGGGTAGGCAACGCCGCTTGGCTGGGGGGTCACGGACAGGAGAGAGGAAGGGGAGAATGGGTGTCCCAATTCCTCATTTACTTATACCTATTCCTCACACACTTATTCCTACTGAGGAAGTCGTGCAATTGGAATTTCAAAAGTTCAAGCGAAGATGCAATGCATTACTACCTAATGCTGTTCTCCTTGCATTTTAATTAATTTTTATCTATTTATTAATTTATTTCTTCTCTTTTTAATAATCGAGATCTCTTCTTTCTGTATTTTCCTTTATTTTCTCTTACTTATTCCTAATGAATACCATAATTGGAAGCTTGAATTTCAAGTCAGTGGCCCCTTTGGTGGGCTTGTTCCATGTGAATGGGGTTCATCTCCTTAATAATAATAATAATAATAATAATAATAATAATAATAATAATAATAATAATAATAATAATAATAATAATAATAATAATAATAGGTTTCATCTTCTTCTTAATAATAATAATAATAATAATAATAATTATAATAATAATACACCAAATAGGACGTTCCCCCTTACCGTGCGTGGTGTGTGGCTGACTATAAATCTTTCTAATCTAAATTTTCTTTATGTCAGCAACTTTTCTTAGACCCACAACTGCATTTATTGCTGCCTTTTAAACCTATCACCCATTCCCTCTGATCTCTGATATTTTGGCTGTCCAACTTCTTTAACATATCTATCTCAAACTTTCTCTTCTTCCTTGTTGACGAAAATTTCAAGAAAGAATGATAGGAGTCTAGAAGCGTGATTTGGTGATCTCATTAAACTACTATAACAATAAGGTAAGCGTGACAGACACACTGACAGACGAACAGACAACCAGTAAAAAATTAGTCACCCATCACTCTGTCCGAAGGAGGATAATAATAATAATAATAATAATAATAATAATAATAATAATAATAATAATAATAATAATAATAATAATAAAATCTGAGTGGATCTTATATGTCCTCCTCCGGGTGACAGTAGGGGAGACATGACACAGCCACCCACCCCCTGCAAACCGGTTTGTCCGCCCGGGTGGAGCGGGGTAGGTAGGAGAGACAAAAGCACCGGGATCCAGCGTGCTACCAACAAGTTCGTAATAATAAAACAGTATGTCACGACGGGAATTAAAGGTACATGAAAGATATTTGCAAAAAAATGTAAACAAGTGCTCAAAACTTATTAAAAATAAAAAGCACATAAAACAAAGGAAAGGTACGTAGAAGATATTTACCTACGAAACAACTAAAAAAAGAGAAAGCATAAAAAATAAACAAAATAAAACCGGCCGGAATCCGGTGAGACTTTTGTGCTAAGAGTGACTTGTGACACGAGTTTGTCTTTAACAAAGATTGAAATGTTTGCAAATTTTATATATAATATATATATATATATATATATATATATATATATATATATATATATATATATATATATATATATATATATATATATATATATATATATATATAATATATATTTATATAATTTTATATATATATATATATATATATATATATATATATAAAATATATATTTATATATATTTATATATATATATATATATATATATATATATATATATATATATATATATATATATATATATATACATATATACACACACACACACACACACACATCCGTATATATATAATACCCATAAACGTTTGTCCGTAAAGATATCTACGCAGCCTGTGATGGTTGAACCCTTTAACGCATATACCGCGCAGTAAAACAGTCTTTTTTTTTTTATTTGTCAGACATTTGCATTGAAACATATGTTAATTGAGACAGGGTGCGCAAAATATTTCTAACAACAGGGCCACCCAAAAAAAAAAAAATTAAAAAAACCCTTACCTTTTCATGAATTAATCATCGCCAGAGGAAATACATAACACTGAGAGAGAGAGAGAGAGAGAGAGAGAGAGAGAGAGAGAGAGAGAGAGAGAGAGAGAGAGAGAGAGAGAGAGCCGAGTCGGGTAATTCAGATTTAATTTCGCCTGGTGGAAAATTGCTTCTCGAAACCGGACTCAAATAACGTATGAAATTACAAATTAAGAACGCGCCGATCTATTTACTGCCGAGCCCGGAATGTCACATGGCGCATAATTACAACCAGAAATAAATGGAACTCTTTTTCAGCACATTTTTTTTCACATATTTGTAAGCAGAATTAAAGGAAATTCTTTTTCACATAACTGTAACCAGAAATAAAGGGAATTCTTTTTTTTTTCTTTTTACATAATTGTAACCAGAAATAAATGGAATTCTTTTTCTGCACATTTTTTCACATAATTATAACCAGAAATAAAGGGAATTCTTTTTTTTTTTTTTTTTTACATAATTGTAACCTCAAATAAAGGGTATTATTTTTCTACACTTTTCTGACATAATTGTAACCAGAAATAAAGGGAATTCTTTTTCACATAACTGTAACCAAAAATAAAGGGAATTTTTTTTTTTTAATAACTGTAACCAGAAATAAAGGGAATTCGTTTTTTTTTTTTTTCACATAATTGTAACCAGATATAAAGGTAATTCTTTTTTTTACAGAATTGTAACCAGAAATAAAGGAATTCCTTTTCTACACATTTTTTTCACATAACTGTAACTAATTGTAACCAGAAATAAAGGGAATTCTTTTTTAACACATTTTTCACAAAATTGTAACCAGAAATAGGGGGAATTATTTTCTACACATTTTTTCCCATAATTGTAACCATAAATAACGCGAATTCTTTTTCTACACATTTTTTCACATAATTGTAATTAATTGTAACCAGAAATAAAGGGAATTTTTGTACACATTTTTCGAATAATTGTAACCAGAAAAAAAGGGAACTCTTCTTCTACACATTTCTTTTTCACATAATTGTAACCAGAAAAAAAGGGAACTCTTCTTCTACACATTTTTTTTTCACATAATTGTAACCAGAAATAAAAATTCTTTCCTACACATTCTGTTTTTCATTCTTTTTTTCTGAAATTCGTCCATTATTTATCATTGTTCGTTTGTGTTGGTTTGTTTATCATTTCAAACAAGCTTGTTGGCGCGTGCTACGCGCCCTGGAACTCAGGGCTGCTGTCTCCCGTACCCTCCCGATCTCCTACCTACCCCGCACCCACCCGGGACGGACGAACAGGTTTGCAGGAGGAGGGTGGATGCTTGGAGGAAACGCCCCCACTCGGATTATTATTTTTAAATGCATAATAAAACGTTACTTTATTATTTAAAATATTTATGAGAAAATTTGAAGAATAACGTTGGATTGGAATGATTAAATTTCTACATACACGAAATAAATGGCAGCAGAATTTTCCGTTATGTAATTAACTGTGGAAACGATATATATACAGGTCTGATGCATATCACATGTATTGCTGCTATTCATATGAATAGCTAATAACTTTACTAAATTGATTTAATATATACATATATATATATATATATATATATATATACTACTATATATATATATATATATATATCTAAAAATATATATATATATATTATATGTAAATATATATATATACATAACTATATATATACATACAGTGACATATACATAAACTTACAACATCAAACTTACAATCATTCGCGACTATATTCTACCTTTAGAAATAAAATCAAAGAAGGGAGAGGTTGTATTTCACATAGGTCACTTCCCTATCAGTCCAGTACATAACAATTAACAACAGAACCTGCAGTATGGATGCATCGAAATAAAGATGAAAACTAAATGAGCAAAAGAAATCCATCGTTTCCTGATGTTAGTGAATTTACACAGGAAATGTTGGCAAAAGATGAAAATTTCCATTAGGTTGAGTTTCATCAAAATCCAAAGTTAAAAAAAAACTTAATTTCAAAGTTTAAAAAACTTTAATTTCAAAGTTTAAAAACTTTAATTTCAAAGTTAAAAAGCTAATTTTAAAGTTATAAAATTAATTTCAGTTAAAAAAAACTTTAATTAAAAAACTTTAATTTCAAAGTTAAAAAACTTTAATTAAAAACTTTATAATTTCAAAGTTAAAAAACTTTTATTTTCAAAGTTAAAAAAATTTAATTTAAAAACCTTTAATTTCAAAGTTAAAAAACTTTAATTTCAAAGTTAAAAAAACTTTAATTTCAAAGTTAAAAAACTTCAATTTAAAAAAAAATTTTATTTCAAATTAAAAAAACCCTAATTTCAAAGTTAAAAAACCTTTAATCTCAAAATCTTTAATTTCATATTAAAAAAACTTTCATTTCAAAATTAAAAAGCGTTAATTTCAAAGTAAAAAAACTTTAATTTCAAAGTTAAAAATTTTAATTTCAAAACACTTTAATTTCAAAGTTAAAAAACTTTAATTTTAATGTTAAAAAACTTTATTTTCAAAGTTGAAAAACTTGAATTTCCAAAACCTTTAATTTCAAAGTTAAAAAACTTTAATTTCAAAGTTAAAAAAAACTCTAATTAGAGACAAGATAAAAATTTTTTTAAAAATTGGTTTTATGCTTCGTCAGTCGAGAGAGAAATGCTATGCAGCTACCCTTTGTTCGGTTTGTGCGTGTATGAGCGCAGAGAAATCAAGCAGTGTCAAGAATATTAAGGAAAATCCACACTTTTGTACTGTATATGAGCAAAGCTGTATGTATCAAAATACAAAAATTATTATAAAGCATTTACGTGCGGAGAGAAATTAAGTAGCGTCACGAATAACAAATAAAACTCCAAAATTATATACAGTATAAAAGCAAGGCTGTATTTGTCAAAATACAAAAATGCCTATAAATGGAAGATTGGCTCAACAGCACCGTAGTGCAAACGATCGAAAGCTCCCATTTATAATCATATTTGCGTTTTGAGAAATATGCAGCCTTGCTCATTTACATAATTTTGGATTTTTACTTATTATTTCCGGTCACAGTACAGTGATACACTGTAGATAATATCAATGAATACTGATCACCTGTCAGTACTGAGTAAGAAGAAGGTATCAGATCTTTAACATGATTAAGTCAGAGTCGAAATTACTTCTAAAGAATTATCATGGCGAAGATAATACATGGATTTCAAGGACTACGGAAATGGTTAACCTTTTTTGCTGGGAAATGCCTAATAAGCTTTCATTTCCTGTAAAAGAAAACTGTTGTGCCGGCTTTGTCTGTCCGTCAGCTCTTTATTCTGTCCGCACTTTTCTGTCTGCACTTTTCTGTCTGCACTTGTTCTTTCCGCACTTTTTCTGCCCTCTGATCTTAAAAACTACTGAGGCTAGAGGGCTGCAAATTGGTATGTTGATCATCCACCCTCCAATCATTAAACATACCAAATTGCAACCATCTAGCCTCCTTAGTTTTTATTTTATTTAAGGTTACAGTTAGCCATGATCGTGCTTCTGGCAACGATACAGGATAGGCCACCACCGGCCCGTGGTTAAAGTTTCAAAGGCCGCGGCTCATACAGCATTATACCGAAACCACCGAAAGATAGATCTATTTTCGGTGGGCCTTGATTATACCATGTAGCGGCTGTACAGAAAACTCGACTGCACCGAAGAAACTTCGGCGCATTTTTTACTTGATTTTCCTAACAACTGATAATTTTAATTCACAGGATCTTACGAACTGTATTGCAGATCTGGAAAAACCTATCAATATATACTTCGAATATCAATGAAATGTTTACTATTCTCCTGGAGAACTTATTACGTCAAAAATTCGTGTCGAAAAACCGATTCATTTACATATCGCAATTGTAGTGTCTTAAACATTCTAATATCTAATATTATTTGATATGAGTGAAGAACCTCACAGTTCAAACAAGAATAACAGAAAGCAAACATGAGATGAATGGCTGAAATTCACCCCATTGACGTAAAACTCCCATAAAAGAAAAAAAAATAAAGACTCTTCTTCAGCCTAAAATACTTTAAATAAATAACAGTATTTACATTCTGACACTCTACAATCATCTAGTATCACATTTAAGATCCGAAGTTACACTGGACGACGTCGGTTCCTTCGTACGTGTCAAGAATAATAAATTACTGTGAAATATACCAGTTTTTTTTTTCATAATATATGCAGGGCAGAACCAGCTTTCATTTTTCATTTCACTGATCTCAAAACCTGCTTACTAATTAACTATGCGGTTCCAAATTAATTTTGGAAATTGCATATTTTGTTCGAACGACACGAGTGGTCAGAAGCTAATTACCCCAAATTTTGCTCTTATTATTTACACGCTAATTTGGTTAGGATGGTGTTATCTTTAAAGGACAATAATGCCAAAAACAAAATAGTAATAAAAATAATCAAATGATAAAAATACAAAAACAATGATAATCAATTGTTTTACTTGGAAAAATCAGTGATTGATTTCAACACTGCAATGTCACCCTGAATTGAATGCCAATGAAACAACGAATGACTGCAGCGCTTATTAAATGAGTACCAACAAAAAATAGAACGACATTAACGGTGGTTCGAGTCCACCTAGTGACGGATCGCTTAAACCAGGGTTCTTAACCTTTCGATGATTCCAGGCCCGCAATGGATTGTCCAATATGGTCCCATACCCCCTTCACTTGACTGTCGAAATAACATTCTACCCAAGTATAAATTAATACATTAAATAAAATAAATACCAGTACCCAGAGATCGAGTCCCATACCCCCGCATTTAGTTCCCATACCCCCAAGGGGTATGGATACCCCCGGTTAAGAACCCCTGGCTTAAACTCTTCGGTGTTCATTCCGCGGACGAGTGAATTTGATACACAAAAAAATACAGTAGGTATCCTCAAATCTCTCTACGACTGGAGTGCATAAATTAGGCTTCAAGTAGATACGTTAACTAAACTGAGGAGATCCTTAACAGCCTCTTAACTTGACAAAAAGGACCCTTATCATAACTTGTTGAAGTTAATCAAGTGTGTGAGGCAGTTTATCCAATGAGTCTGCTTGGTACACGACTCTGGAACCCCAATCCTCCTTCCCCCCCTCCACCTTTCTCCCTCAACCCTCCCACTTTCTCCCTCAACCCTCCAACATTCTTCCTCAACTCTCCACCTTTCTCCCTCAACCCTCCAATTTTCTCCCTCAACCCTCCATCTTCCT
>NC_089756.1:34983761-34998761 GCF_040412425.1 Macrobrachium rosenbergii | reverse complement strand
GACCATAATCTCGGCGTCTATACCTCCGCCTCTCATACCTGAATTTATTGCAGCAAGCTTTGTCTATTTTATTTCCAAACCTGTTACCTGGCCTTCACCAAACCTAGACAAAGGGGTCTTTCGTACAATCTATAAAACTGAAGCCTATCACAATACGCCAACTCTGTTTTCCATCTCTGGAAGCTAACTGGGCATTTAAAGAGAGGCAAAAAAAAAAAAAAAAAAAAAATAATTAAATAAACTGAACTTGAAAAAGTATTAGAAGAAAATCGTTAAAGACAAAAACAAGTACAAACTGCGTCGAAGTTTCTCCGGCGCAATCAAGTTTTCTGTACAGCCGCTACATCGTATAATCAGTGCCACTGTAAATAGATCTATCTTTCGGTGGTCTCGGTATGATGTTGTATGAGCCGCGGCCCATGAAATTTTAACTACGGCCCGGTGGTGGCCTATCCTATATCGTTGTCAGAAGCACGATTACGGCTAACTTTAACCTTAAATGAAATAAAAACTACTGAGGCTAGGGGGCTGCAATTCGGTATATTTGATGATTGGAGGGTGGATGATCAATATATCAATTTGCAGCCCTCTAGCCTCAGTAATTTTGAAGATCTGAGGGCGGACAGAATAAAGTGCGGACGGACGATAGTTTTTTTTTACAGAAAACTAAAATGTTAAGAAAAAATAAATTGAAATCGAGAAAGTATTAGAAAAAAATCGTTAAAAACAAAAAAACATATTAAGAAAAAATAAACTGAAATTGAAATAGTATTAGGAGAAAATCGTTAAAAACCCCAGACTTAAAATAGCAATGACACTGACTTAAATCTGTAGTTCCATCAATCCTCTAGTCATGAAACACACCTGAAACCTTGACAGACAAAACATAAAAACTTCGTAAAAGTTCGCGAAAACAAACATTGCACGGTTTTATGCAACAGGGGCTTTATTCACTTACAATGCGAATGGTTGCGATGCATTAAGAGACATTTCCCTAAAAACTACGTAACCGAGGGGAGAATTTTATAGACAATTTTATAGACAATGTCCGCGTTTATGGGTAAATGCAAGAGACTGAACGCAGCCCACTTGATAATAGTCTTTATGAAGGGTACAAGCAAAGTAAGGTGTAAATTGTATTATTATTATTATTATTATTTATTATTATTATTATTATTAATAAATTTCGGCAGATGAAACCTATTCACATGGAACAAGCACACCAAAGGTGCCATTGACTTGAAATTCTTAAAGTTTCCAAAAAATGTTTGTTTCAACCTCACACCGCAGACCCCACACTGCAGCAGTAAGTGACCATGATACAGAGCCAGTAGTGATTTTTCATCGCCCGGGGGGAGACGCGAACCCGCGAACATCTGGCCACTATACCAACTAAATGCAATTTTATGAAGGAGGTGGGATAACAAGATGATGCGTATTTTCATTCATTCCTGGATCTGATACACAAGTCAAGGTCAAGGTCATCTTAATTAATGTTCATTTTGACATATTGAAAACATTCTTTTTAAAACTGTGGCTGTTTTGATAAAAAAAAAAATTATTATTATATTAATCAAACTGTTTGTTTCTCTCTCTCTCTCTCTCTGCATTAATGTAGGTCCGCGCTTCAATTTGCATTACGTCAGATTAATAGAATTGCGAAAAATCATAACGAATTTGTGTGTGCGTGTGCTTTGCTATTCAATACTGACGAATGAGATTATTGGATTAGGTAATAACCGCCGATAATCATCAACAGTTATTAGGTGGGTCCTGAAATTTCCATTTTTGCAAGTGAATTATTTTTTCTTTAAATCCTATTGCTGTACAACTCGTTGCCGGATATTATATACATCTATGTATGAATAAAGAAATAAATAAAAATATATCTACTAGATATATATATATATATATATATATGCATATATATGTATGTATATATATATATATCTATATATAAATATATATATATATATATATATATATATAAACACATAATATATATATATATATATATATATATATATATATATATATATATATATATATATAAATAATATACTTCTTGAATAAGTATATCACTACAATCTATTTATGGCCACGTAAAGCTAATGGGTTCCATAAATATGAAACGATAGCCATGACTCTGGCTCAGTTCTTTAATAGACTTCCATTATGCTGGCTGATATTAGATCGCGTCACGGGTCTCATTAGGAGATGAAACGTTCCCCATTACTTTCAATGATTTCATGTATGTAAGTGTGTATGTATGTGTAGTTTTTTATGTATGTATGTATGTGTATGTATTTTCGTATGTATGCATGCATGAATATATGTGTATGTGTGTATAAACTTTTGTATGTCTGTATGTATGTATGTATGTATGTATTATGTATGTATGTATGTATGTATGTATTATATGTATGTACCAAAATGTATTATATGCATACTTTTATAATTCTTTTTTATGGATTCGCTGTCGTAATTAAACAGGTATCAGTACCATTTTGCTTCAAATTTCAATTTTTTTGTTGTTGTTTATTTGAGAATTATTTTTAGTAAACAATATTTTCAAGATAATCAAGTTTTATTTAAATAATTAACGAATGTTGTCACATATACTGTGTTTGTAAACTTTTGCAGCTAGTATTGAACTAAAATCCTATATTGAAAAAATGATCTAAAATGAGGCTTATGGAGAGAGAGAGAGAGAGAGAGAGAGAGAGAGAGAGAGAGAGAGAGAGAGAGAGAGAGAGAGAGAGAGAGAATAACTTAATGCGATAAACGATCGGTTACGTCAACGAGGACCTATTTAAAGGACAAACTTTAATAACAGTAGAGTTTAAACAAATTCATAAAAAAAGTTGACCTGAGACTGACAACTATATTTATTTTATTGTTATAAAACATTAAATATGGAGCGAGTGGGTCTCTCTACAATATCACTTAAAAACCAACTAATTTGCTAAAAACAAAAAGGAGAACTCGACCTGCTTTCTACGCAACATTTTTTTTTTTTTTTTTATAAACTTTCATCTCTAGCCACCTCAGAGGTATTTAGTATACAAAGCGCAGCTCCGCCCAAATGACTTGTACTTTAGCGTGTGCGTATGCTTTCCTCTCTAAGGGGGCATTTTGGGCTTCCTTTGTAGTTATTTCAGTAGTGGAGAATGGGAGGCCAGGCTTATGAGAACAAGAATGACCAGAATGTTGTTTTCTTTGGTCAAGAAAAACTCAGAAAAGTGGAACACAAGAATGATCAGAATGTTTTTCAAAGAATGATCAGACTGTTTTTTTTCTTTGGTCAACAAAAACTCAGAAATGTGGAAACAAGAATGAAGAATGTTTTTTTCAAGAAAACTCAGATGAAGAATGGCCAGAATGTTTTTTCTTTGGTCAAGAAAACTCAGAAATGTGGAAAACAAGAAATGTTGTTTTTCTTTGAGAAAAACAGAAATGTGAGAACAAGAATGACCAGAATGTTGTTTTCTTTGGTCAAGAAAAACTCAGAAATGTGGAGAAGAAGAATGACCAAGAATGTTTTTTCTTTGGTCAAGAAAACTCAAGAAATGTGAAACAAGAATGAACAGAATGGATGAAATGTGGAAAACCAGAATGTTTTTTTCTTTGGTCAAGAAAAGCTCAGAAATGTGGAGAACAAGAATGACCAGAATGTTTTTTCTTTGGTCAAGAAAAACTCAGAAATGTGGAGAACAAGAATGACCAGAATGTTTTTTTTTTTGGTCAAGAAAAACTCAGAAAAAGAATGACCAGAATGTTTTTTTCTTTGGTCAAGAAAAACAAAATGTGGGAATGAATGACCAGAATGTTTTTTTTTTTTTCTTTGGTCAAGAAAAACTCAGAAATGTGAAGAACAAGGATGACCAGAATGTTTTTTTCTTTGGTCAAGAAAAACTCAGAAATGTGGAAAACAAGAATGACCAGAATGTTTTTTCTTTGGTCAAGAAAAACTCAGAAATGTGGAAAACAAGAATGACCAGAATGTTGTTTTCTTTGGTCAAGAAAAACTCAAATGTGGAAACCAAGAATTTTTTTTTTTTGGTCAAAAACTCAAAAACTCAGAAATGCTTTGGAAAACAAAATGTGGAAACCAAGAATGACCAGAATGTTGTTTTCTTTGGTCAAGAAAAACTCAGAAATGTGGAAACCAAGAGTGACCAGAATGTTGTTTTCTTTGGTCAAGAAAAACTCAGAAATGTGGAAACCAAGAATGTCCTGAAAAAACTCAGAAATGTTTTTTTCTTTGGTCAAGAAAAACTCAGAAATGTGGAGAACAAGAATGACCAGAATGTTTTTTTCTTTGGTCAAGAAAAACTCAGAAATGTGGAGAACAAGAATGACCAGAATGTTTTTTTCTTTGGTCAAGAAAAACTCAGAAATGTGGAAAAAACGCGGCAGAAGACATTTTGGCTTATTAAAAAATATAGATTGTTTTTGTTTTCTTTAATTAATTTCTAGTTAAATGAGGCAGGAGGTAACTTCCGTCATCCCTTAGATTTTATACATGATAATGAATAGCGGAGCATACATGCCATTCAAACAACGTTCACGCATACTGAATTTAAAATGATTAAGTACAACGATACGCATGTGAAACATAACCACCTTTTCGAAGCAGGAAGCATTAGAGAATCTATTAAGGATTTTTCCTAGCATTCTGAGTTATAATAGTGGCCTGTCCGTTCCATTAAGCCTTTCTTGTTCGGTGGGAAAACCGCTCCAAAAGATGCTTTTGGAGTTATAATCTTATTTAACTTTTCTGCTATGTTTAGATCTGACATCGAAAACGTGGGGACATCGAGCTTGTGTGTGTGTATGTGTATGTGTGTGTATGTGTATGTGTGTGTGTGTGTATCACCTGTGCATGTGTGTGCGTGTGTATGTGTGGGTTTATCAGGTTGAATTTACTTTATATAACAGTTAAGTATTAAACACATCTATTAAACGCCGAACATCACTGAAAGCTTTATTAGTAACCGATGCGATCAATTGGGCTACTTTATATTTCATATTTAGATTAATCTGATGTCGCCGGGAAAGAAACGTTTACGAAAGTCAGATCCCTCGGAACGCGCGTTATAACGAGGGAACTTCAAAAATTCATAATGAAATAGCACACATACAAGTAAATTATATGTCAAATTCAACAAATAATTAACTAGTTAACGATTTTCTGGTTCTACTGTCGCCAGTGTAAATGGCCGATAATATATAGGATTTTAACACTTCGATCTGCTTTTTTGGTTTTACTTTGATCTATCTATCTAACATAATAAAATCCCAGTGGCTCTTTCTTGTTTGCCCGCCCCGGATGGGGGCGGGGTAGGTAGGGGAAGGGGAGACATGACACATCCACCCTCCTCCTGCAAACCTGTTTGTCCGCCCCGGGTGGGGGCGGGGTAGCTAGGAACCAGGAGGGTAGGGGAGACAAGACGGGCAGTGCCGGGTTCCAGCGCAGAGTAGCGTGCGCCATCAAGCTCGTAACAAACAATTAAAACGCGCAATCAAATTTTCTACACAGCCGCTGCAGAGTATAATCAAGGCCACCAAAAATAGATCTATCTTTCGGTGGTCTCGGTATAATGCTGTATGAGCCGCGGTCATGAAACTTTAACTACGGCCTGGTGGTGGCCTATCCTATATCGTTGCCAGAAGCATGATAGCGGCTCACTTTAACCTTAAATAAAATAAAAACTACCGAGGCTAGAGGGCTACAATTTGGTATGTTTGATGACTGGAGGGTGGATGATCAACTCACAAGTCTGCAGCACTCTAGCCTCAGTAGTTTTTAAGATCTGAGGGCGGACAGAAAAAGTACGGAAAGAAAAAAGTGAGGACTGAAAAAAAGTAAGGACGGACAGACAAAGCCGGCACGATAGTTTTCTTTTACAGAAAACTAATAAAAGTCTGACGTAGATTTTATCTTCTAGAGCTGATTTCTCATTTTCGCTTTACCCAGTCACACAACAATGGGCAATGAATACCTCTATTTCAGTGAATATCATGTGAATTTCTTGTCCCACGACGGGCTGCCCCTTATAAAACACTGGACAACTTTCAGTCAGAAATCGTTGCGGTTCTCACATTAAAATATTCTCCCCTTTGCAGAGAAAACGGCTTTCTGCTTAATTCTGAGAAGTTGAGCTTCATAGGCATTTTACCGGCGATTTCAATTTCCTTAAATTACCTGAAGTAAATTATATATTAACGAACCTACCATTAAATTTGCTACGACGACGGTGAAACGGTATTTCTGAAAGTGAATATCCCCTTAGATAAATACCAAATTAACTCATTCGTTTTGAGTATTTTTGTCTTTGTTTACTTGTATTCCAAACAAGTGCCAAAGCAAACATCACCTGAGGTAACTTGTCAAAATCACTAAGCTCTTTACTACGAAAATCAGTCTCAGCGTAAAATTTACGAAGGGGGAATTCCAAACAAATGGACCTAACCTGGTGATTCCATGGAATTTGTCAAATCCAGCAGGGACGATCTCCATGAAATTCTCCCCCCCCCCCCCTCCACCCCGGAATCCTCAGAGGTGGAAAAACCCTCGATATAAGAAGTTCCCTCTGGAATATTTAACGCCAGATATCGGAAATTCCTCGTTTGCACCTTGGGCAAGGGTCGCCCCACCTGTCAGCACCACATGGCGCGCCATGAGGAAAGTTGTAAAAATAGAGGCATGAACGAACACGTCTCTGCTTATTCGAATATAATTCTATGCATGGCTAACGAGGGCATACGCATGTATTTGTATGCATACACATATATACGTATATACATACGTGCCTAGTACAAAATGCGTGAGCATAAATCTTGCATTAAATAAATGAGCTTCAGGCACCCATAATATGAAATTTAAGATCAAATATTCTAACAGTACGTGTGTGTGTGTGTGTGTGTGTGTGTGTGTGTGTGTGTTTCTGACTCATCAGGATCACATCCCAGGTCTTTCAAATGAAAGACCAGAGCGCTACCAACCAGGCCACACAAGTCATGAAAGGGGTTGGAACCTGAGTACAACTGTAAGGAATTACCTGGGCAGGCTAACTGCTTGCATACCAGAGTGTTTTCCCCAGGTACTTCCTTGGGTACAGTTGTACTCAGTTTCCAACTTCTTTTATGATTTGTGTGGACTGGTTGGCAGCGCTCTGGTCTTTCATTTGAAAGACCTGGGTTCGATCCTGGTGTGAGTCAGAAATTTATTTCTGTTCCACACGTAATTGCGCATTGATATTTGTTTATATATATAAAATATATACTGTGTGTACATATATATATATATATATATATATATATATATATATATATATATATATATATATATATATATATAAAAACATAAAAATATAAACATAAATATATATATATATATATATATATATATATATATATATATATATATATATATATATATATATATATATATATATATATATATATATATATATATACACTGTATATGTAAAGAGATCTTAAAAAAAGGGACAATTTTCACTAGTATACATACGCCCTCAAGTATCAATCACTCACTTCGTTTCTATTTTCGGGTCTCACTGTGACCCACCGTCAAACCCACCAATTCCCTGAGGTCTGGTGAAAGGTTTCCCCTGAGGAAATGTATAATTCATATTCTATCAAGAAACTTAATAACGAAGATTAAGGCAAAAAATCGCATTTAGGAGAGACTCACAAGAAACTAGTTTCCTTCTGACCGTTTTTCCATCAGCGATAATACCCCTTCCACTTCCACAAAGCGATGAAATCAACATGAGTTCAGTGGATTCGAGAAATCAATCAGTCTTCCTTCCATTCCTCCTTCTCTTTCCACCTTCACGTTCGTGAACGCGTAAAAAAAAAAAAAAAAAGTAAAAAATACGCGGAAGAAACTTCTGCGCAATCAAGTTTTCTGTACAGCCGCTACAGCGTATAATCAAGGCCACCGAAAATAAATCTATCTTTCGGTGGTCTCGGTATATAATGCCGTATGAGCCGCGACCCATCAAACTTTAACCATGGCCCGATGGTGGCTTCTCCTTTACCACTGCCAGATGCACGATTATGGCTAACTTTAACCTGAAATAAAATAAAAACTGCTGAGGCTAGAGGGCTGCAATTTGGTATGTCTGATGATTGGAGGGTGGATGATCAACATCCCAATTTGCAGCCCTCTAGCCTCAGTAGTTTTTAAGGTCTGAGGGCGGACAGACAAAGTCGGCACAATAGTTTTCCTTTACAGACAACTAAAACGGAAGGGAAACAAGTTGGGAAAAAAGGGAAGGAATGCAATTCTTTCCCAGTGCTCTTGAGGGAAGCAAATGGGTCGCGATTTACGGAGGGAAGAAAACGCATTACACGGCTCTTGGCAAACACCGCCCGCGATAAAAGATGGAGGGAGAACGACTTATAATATATAGTTGCCTGAGTCAGCGGACACCGAGTCTCGCTACGGAGGAACTCGAGGTTGGAGGGAAAGAGTCGCTAACGAGTTGAAATGACTGGGAATAAAAAGGAAAGAAGAAAATAATTTTAGGATTTATTAGGTACAGAAAATTTCAAGTTTTTAACTTTGATATATGATGATTTTATTTCGTTGATTGACAGCTACCCGGCTGCAGAAAAATTATTGGTATTTACAAAAAAGTACGGAATAAAATAATTTTAGGGTTTATCAGGTATAAAATTTTAGTTTTTTAACGCCGATGAAAGATGATTTTATTTTAACTGACTGTTACCCGGCTACAGAAAAGATGTTTTGCATTTAATAAAATTGGAAAGAGTCGCTAACCTGTTGAAATGACGGGGAATAAAAAGAAAGGAACAAAATAATTTTAGTATTTATTAGGTACAGAAAATTTCAAGTTTTTAACTTTGATAAATGATGATTTTAATTCCTTGATTGACAGTTACCCGACTACAAAAAAAGATGATTTGTATTTATAAAAAAAGTAGGGAATAAAATCCTTTTAGGATTTATCAGGTATAAAATTTTAATTTTTTTTAACTCCGATGAAAGATGATTTTATTTCGTTAATTGACAATTACTCGGCTACAGAAAAGATGATTTGCATTTAATAAAATGGAAAGAGTCACTGATGAGTTGAAATGACGGGGAATAATAAGGAAGGAATAAAATAATTTTAGGATTCTTCAGGTATAAAACTTCATGTTTTTAACTCCGATGAAAGATGATTTTAATTCCTCGATTGACAAGATGATTTGTATTTTTTGACTACAAAAAGATGATTTGTATATATAAAAATAGGGAATAAAAGAAATTTTTTTTAGGATTTATCAGAAAAGATGATTTGTAATTTTTTTAACTGGATGAAATGATTGATTTTATTTCATTAACAAGAAATAGTTCTTTACAATTACTCGGTCATTGGACAGAAAAGATGATTTGCATTTAATGGACTGGAAAGAGTCACCGATGAGTTGAAATGAAACAGAATAAAGATGCAGGAATAAAATCATTTTAGGATTCTTCAGGTATAAAATTTCATGCTTTTAACTCCGATGACAGATGATCTTATTTTCCGGCCGCAGAAAAGATGATTTGTATTTTTTGTAGCTGGAAAGTTGTGTAATATGATTGTAAAAGTTTATATTCAATAACACAAGAAATAGTTCTTTACATATATACATTGGTCATTGGACAGACAAACAGAGAGAGAGAGAGAGAGAGAGAGAGAGAGAGAGAGAGAGAGAAAGTTAAGTATACCTTAGTTTTACCAGACCACTGAGCTGATTAACAGAGAGAGAGAGAGAGAGAGAGAGAGAGAGAGAGAGAGAGAGAGAGAGAGAGAGAGAGAGAGAGAGAGAGAGAGAGAAAGTTAAGTATACCTTAGTTTTACCAGACCACTGAGCTGATTAACAGAGAGAGAGAGAGAGAGAGAGAGAGAGAGAGAGAGAGAGAGAGAGAGAGAGAGAGAGAGAGAGAGAAAGTTAAGTATACTTTAGTTTTACCAGAGCTGATTAACAGAGAGAGAGAGAGAGAGAGAGAGAGAGCTGAGAGAGAGAGAGAGAGAGAGAGTTAAGTATACCTTAGTTTTACCAGACCACTGAGCTGATTAACAGAGAGAGAGAGAGAGAGAAAGTTAAGTATACCTAAGTTTTACCAGACCACTGAGCTGATTAACAGAGAGAGAGAGAGAGAGAGAGAGAGAGAGAGAGAGAGAGAGAGAGAGAGAGAGAGAGGAGTCTTCTTATCCGTCAGCGAGCAATAAGCCTTCAACAAAGAAGTGACGTGGAGTAACAGCAGAATAAATTTACAGAATCAAAACTTACAAAGAGAAATTTGCATCTAATGGAATTCGCCCATCAAATGTATGTGCAATTGCAAACCATCGCATCAGACCACAACAATTAATTTTCTGTCGGATATGAATGAACACGATGTGAATTCCTCCCTCTTCGCCATTCCTCAAATCTTGCCAATATCTATCTATCTATCTATCTATCTATCCGTCTTGCCGAATCTGAGAAGCACTGGTGTTGGAAGGCTTTCAAAGCAAGCAATTGAAAGTGATGCAGCGAGCGATTAATTCCTTAACGCATTTCCTGCTTGTCTTATCTCGGTTCCTCCTCCGACTTTCCTTTTGTGTTTGGGAATGAGGGAAGTGATTATTCATTCTCTCTAACTTATCTGCTGTTTGGGATACTGGCTCATAGCTGGTGATGACGGCGGAGGTGATATGTATATGTATATGTATATATTATACACTTTATATATATTTTATGTATATATATATTATATACATTATGTATATTTTATATAAAATATTTTTATATATAAATATATATATATATATATATATATATATATATATATATATATATATATATATATATATATATATATATATATATACTGTACAACTAGCCTAATTTACCAGTCTCAGCTACAGCTACCTATATTTTTACGAAATTTTCAACTGAATAAAAATGGCCTTACGCATAGAACCGCACCAATTAAGTTAGAAAATTAAACTACCACCATATTCAGAGCTATCTTGATTCTTCTTTGTGCATAAGGAGTTATTCAAGTTGGGCCGTCTGTCATATTATTAGATTAAAGTACATGATTAATATATGCTTGCATCGCTGCACATTAGAACAAAAGCACGCATGCGTGAATACATACATGTGTATGTATGCATATGAAAAAGATGGATACAGAGAGAGAGAGAGAGAGAGAGAGAGAGAGAGAGAGAGAGAGAGAGAGAGAGAGAGAGAGAGAGAGAGAGTAAAAATATATGATAATCTCGCTGTCACTTTTGGAAGTTCTAAGAGTAAATGAGAGAGAGAGAGAGAGAGAGAGAGAGAGAGAGAGAGAGAGAGAGAGAGAGAGAGAGAGAGAGAGTCAAAACACAGATAACAAGGACACACGATTAACAAATGGAGGTCACTTGAAAAGATATCACTGAGAGAGAGAGAGAGAGAGAGAGAGAGAGAGAGAGAGAGAGAGAGAGAGAGACTAACGCCTGTCCAAACGTAGTTGAAGAAACAAACTTTTATCATAAAGCACCAAACTTCCTCAGAAAACAAACATATGTTTGTTTACAACAACAGTTAATGAGCTTGGAAACGGAAAGAAGAGCATTTCTAAAATCCTGTCCTTCCAGAATTGAGAGAGAGAGAGAGAGAGAGAGAGAGAGAGAGAGAGAGAGAGAGAGAGAGAGAGAGAGAGAGAAAGAGTTTCTATGCAAATCTGTAATGAATTGTGAAGCTGAAGGAAGAAGGATCTGATTCCATTTAAGAAGGATTTATGTGCGCTGATTGTGGCACCTGGACTGAATGGAATCCTTTGAAGCTGATGTTGAAGTGACTTGCAAAGGGTGATATATTAGAGCGACTGGAATTTAAGGTGAGATTTCGAGGAAAGCTGAGAAACACATGAGAGAGAGAGAGAGAGAGAGAGAGAGAGAGAGAGAGTAAAAACATATAATAATCTTACTGTCACTATTGTATGAGAGAGAGAGAGAGAGAGAGAGAGAGAGAGAGAGAGAGAGAGAGAGAGAGAGAGAGGAGTAAAAATATAATAACCTTACTGTCACTGTTGGAAGTTCTAATAGTAAATGAGAGAGAGAGAGAGAGAGAGAGAGAGAGAGAGAGATAGTCAAAACACATATAACAAGGACACAGGATTAACAAATGACGGTCATTTGAAATTACTGAGAGAGAGAGAGAGAGAGAGAGAGAGAGAGAGAGAGAGAGAGAGAGAGAGAGAGAGAGAGAGTCAAAACAAAGATAACAAGGACACACGTTTAACAAATAACGGTCATTTGAAAAGATATCACTGAGAGAGAGAGAGAGAGAGAGAGAGAGAGAGAGAGAGAGAGAGAGAGAGAGAGAGAGAGAGACCCTCTCTGGATAAAACAGAGGCTCGTAAGTGCCATTATCTGGAATGGGAAAGAGAGCAAGAGTGTAACTCCCTATCAGAAACCGGATAAATTATGAGTCACCCAAAGTTCGACACAGATTCTGCAAATGGAGAAGTCATACCATAAGGTCTGACCATCATACGATTATAACAGATTCAGGAGTAATTTTCACTACAGGTTTTGATGAAAATGTCCCGTGTTCGATTTTACAATACCCCCAATCGTCATACCCAACTGGAATATGCCAGACTCAGTTAGAACGTTAAAACCAAGCGGTGCTACTTCGGCTGTTATCCACTCGTCACCTCTGAGATGCTAGTACTAAACATGGCGGATGCTCCTTTGGACACACTGCTTAGTACTAGCCCCTCGGGAGTCAAAGTATTATATACACCCATTTCTATGTTGTGTGGTCGACAAATTATATTAATAAACGATATCTTTGATCCCCGAGGAGCTAGTACTAAACATGGCGGAAGCTCCTTTGGACGCCCTGTTTAGTACTAGCCCCTCGGGGGTCAAAGTATTATAGACACCCATTTCTATATTGTGTGGTCGACAAATTATATTGATAAACGATATCTTTGATCCCCGACGCCACGGCGTTCCATCGAACTTCCGCCATGTTTAGTGCTAACCTCTCGGGGATCAAAGTATTATATACACCCATTTCTATATTGTGTGGTCAACAAATTATTATATCAATAAACGGTATCTTTGGTCCCCGAGGGGCTAGTACTAAACACGGCATCCCATCGAGCTTCCGCCATATTTAGTACTAGCACCTCGGAGGTGACGGGTAGATAACAAGCCAAAGTAGCACCGATCAAGCCCTATTGAAATACGTCAATAAGACCTTTTGATAAAAACCAATCTTAACTTCAGGCTCTGTTCAAAACCTAATATAAGCCTCTAATTAACAATATCATGCAGCTCGACTTCCATAGAATGGAATGGAATGGACTGTGGGGTTTAGGCCAAAGGCCAAGCACTGGGACCTATGAGGTCATTCAGCGCTGAAACGTAAATTAACAGTTAAAGGTTTGAAAGGTGTAACAGGAGGAAAACCTCACAGTTGCACTATGAAATAACTGTTAGGAGAGGGTGGATAGCAAGATAGAAGAAAGATAATATGAGTGGAGGTGCAGTAAAAGAAATGAAAGGGGTTGCAGCTAGGGGCCGAAGGGACGCTGCAAAGAACCTTTAGTAATGCCTACAGTGCACCGCGTGAGGTCCACTGATGGCCCTGCCCCCTACGGAGAACTTACGTAGATGCCTTAAACTCTTCATTGTACAGTTGTCTAAAGTACCCGGCTTCAAAACAGAACGACACTCGTCGAGATATACGGAAATTAATTCATTCACGTCGCGTCGATTAAATACCCAGAACACCAATTCGTACCCTCATTATACACGGGGCTGGGATAATATATTCATTGGACGTGCGCCATAAACGTCATTCTGACAGGGCAAAGCGGTCTGTCCTTTATATAGCGTTTACAAGTTAAGGGACAAATTGACAAGATCGCATATTTTTACTGGATACTAAATACAGTAGAATGGAATAGAATAGAATATGGAATTTAGCCCAAAGGCCAAGCGCTGGGACCTACGAGGTCATTCAGCGCTGAAACGGAAACTGACAGTAAAAGGTTTGAAAGGTGTAACAGGAGGAAAACCTCAAAGCAGCTGCACAATGAGTCAATCATTAGGAGAGGGTGGAAAGTAAGATAGAAGAAAGAGAATATGAACGGAGGTACAGTAAAAGGAATGAAAGGGGTTGCAGCTAGGGCCCTTGGGAAGGGACTGCAAATAACCTTTAGTATTACCTACAGCGCATAACATGAGGTGCACTGACGGTACTATCCCCTATACTACGGGGTACCGGATACTGAATGACCTTGTAGGACGTTTTACGTCTTTCATTTTACTGCAAAGAGCCAGAGAGCTTAAACGTTCCGGTTTACTTACAGTAAATGGCAGAGTGTTTAACAGACGACATCCAGAAATGCTTTGAATCACGTTTGGTCCAGATGGGGATTCTCCAAGAGTTGTGTCTTTTTTACCTGACGTTATGGAGTTTTTAAGGCTTTGCATTCAACGCATCTGTCAAGATCAAGAACTCAGGGAATAACTCTTCTGTGAAGGCGAAGAAGGTACCAGCATTATGCAGAAAAGTCATCTTGTTTTCATTTATATAATTATATATATAATATATGAATGTATATATATATATATATATATATATATATATATATATATATATATATATATATATATATATAAAAGGAAAGGGTTCTTTCTAACATTTCCACAATACTACTGAGCCTAGTAAAGAAAGGACTAACACATAACAGATAAATTTTCACGCTTGGAACCAGCAAGTAATAGGCAATGAATTAAACTAATTTTGAAGTTCTCCATGATGCTGTTACGCTCAGAGAAGTTTACTCTGTCATAATATTATCAGCCGGCTTTTGGAAAAGTTAAAATAATGGGGACTCGTGCATGGAATGAGGTAGAATGAGGTCAACAGACCTTTGCATGCCCTGAATCCACGAACCAAGAGCCGGTCAGAAGAAAATAT